>NW_024609868.1:166429331-166958490 GCF_016920785.2 Ixodes scapularis | reverse complement strand
ATTGGTAGAGCATAATTTACAAAACTCCTCTTATCTGAAGGAAGTTACTTCTAAGCAACATCTTGAGGGTTGTGGCTCTTGTGACATAAATGATTAACATGCATAACGACATGCACGGACGTAAAACAAGAGACATGCTAGTAATTGTTTAGATCGTTTAACACCTATGAAGAGCAGTCCTGTGAACACGTCCACTTAAATTACTCGTATTTATATCTTTATCGTCCCATAGTCAATAAGCAGGATTCATCTGTTCGATGAAAGAGATCTACCAAAACTTCTAAAAAGCAACAAAAAAACTTATGATAATGCAAGTTATGCAATATGTCAAGCGATCTGGACAAGAATGACGATAATAATCGGTCACCTAGCTGCGTTTAAAGATTGTGCTTCTCCTTTGTCCTGCTTGTTCCCCCTCTCCAAGGATTCTGTTCGTCAAATAATTGACCCCTGCAGTGACGACGTCACAAAATGGCGATATGCTCCAAACTGACAGTCGCTAGGGCCGTTTTGTTGTAGAAACAGATTGGACGATCTTAAGAGAATAACTTTTTATTAAAAGTGCAAACTGAAGCTTACATTTCTACACAGATAATTCGAGCAGATGACTCGTTAGCCGCGTCCTTTAGAAAGGACCAACACAAAGAGAGACTGAGGTTAATCCCGGCCGCGTATTTGTGAACGGAGGGCAATACACGGCATGGGAACGCCGCTCGGGTTGGACTGGCTACTCCTCGAAGAGGACGCTGTGCCGTCGCACATAGCAACGGGCGGTTGGTGCGCCGGCCGGCAGGGGGCGTTGCACGTGTATCACTTGCAGAGTCATCTATGTAGGAAGGGTGGTCATTCATCGGTAAGAATTGGGCAAAAATAGGGACACCTCATTGGCCGAAATTGTTTCAATGATCTTGGGTGCGAGGATTGACAGCTCCTGTGACCAATCACTAGGCACAAAATTTTCCTGGCGGAGGCAGGGAGCTTAACAAATACCCTCCAATCAAATTTATGGGCAAGGATGTATACAAGCGTTGCATTTCAGCACGCTAGAGTTGAAATTTGAAACTCCTCGTTAGTGAAAGGGCAACGCATGTGATGTTGTTATAACGGCGATATTCGGAATGCATTTTATATTTCTTTTGAATGTATTCGCGGCCGCGGCCGTGGCCGCAACCACGACGGAGTGGACGGTAAAAACTGAGGATTCTGCTTCCTGGAAGGTTTTACCCTAGCCCTCAACGCGCGCCCTACGTTCGCAGTTTCGCCTCATCGTTGAGAAAGTTTTTCTCGTCAATGTTTCCATTTTCGCCAGTAAACACACTCAACATATTGAAGCTCCCTTATTTCACCAATCTATTACAATTATCCATCGATGTACTTTCAATCTCATCCAGTAACAAAAAAAACACCTGCGCCGCGGTGCGCAGCTCCTTCATGGATATCTCAGACATCTGTACTTCGCAGGAACATCACGGGGGGAATACGTGGTGGAGGTGGCGACGACGAGGCTTTCGCCGCTCCAGCCGGCACCTCCCATTGATCAGGCTCTCTCAAAATACAGCTCTTATCCCTTAGACGCATTTTGACCTCCCCTCTCTCCCCCCCCCCCCCCCCCCCCCCCCCCCCCCACCCCCACCCTCCGTTCACGCCACTCCGCGGCGACAGTTCGCGGTGGCTCATTCACGCGCCCCAGTGATAGACATGCGCAACGTCACCGCAGCGGCGTGAACGGGAGGTAGGGGCAGCCAATCCCGCGCAAGCGGCGTTGCCGAGCCGCGTATCACCCGCCGTTTACAAATACGCACCGCGATCACCCAGAGTCATTCTCCCCCCCGTTTAACTTTATCCTGATAATAAACAACACAACGCCGACCACGTAGACTAAACACTCCCTTCGAGAAGCTCCGTGCCCCTGGGTCGAGTTTCCAAACTCCGTCAACCCTCGCCCCGGCTCATGTGATTTGCGGTGCGAGCCAGTCGACCGAGGGAGACGCAAAACTCTATTCGCAACATTCTCCCCGCAGATGAGCCCAGCTCATATCACATGGGTACAGACGCTGAACAGGGTGCTTGACCTCTGAATTGTTACACAATTTTGTTTTAAAGGTACGCACATTTCCGTCTCGACCTGAAAGCCACTCCAAAATCCTGCCGGTTCTCCAAAGCATTCGAGAAACGTGGTCGTCATGCACAATTAGAGCACCACATATATCGAGACCGCGGCTGAATTGAGGCTTACGAGCATGTGCACTTCCTACGTTGAACAGATATTTCTTAGCCCACCTATTCCAAGACATAGTCATCAATCGCTGGCGGCCGAGGCCATCTCCCAACCAACTCTGTTCGAATGGATGTCACGTTCCCTCTTTTAGATGAGGTAAGGAACTTAGCCTCCTACCGCAAAGGAAATGAGCAGGAGTCAAGACAATTGGTTCGTTCGGTACGGAGTACACACACGTCATGGGTCGATAGTTGATCACAGCCTCAACTTCCGTGAGTACAGTTGTTATATTATCAACATCAAGCTCAGTTTTGCCGGGTCTTTTTCTCGGGAACTCTTAACCAATCCTGCCCTGCGCTCCCAACTCCCCACCATGGGGTTCTTTCAACGATAATCCTTCGAGTGATCCAAAGGGTGGCACAGTAGTCTTTCAACTCGCAACTACACAACATAGCGTACATCTGCTTTAGATATTAAGCAGGTCGTTTTGAAGGTCACTACATTGTCCGAACACATGGTTTTCTGCAGCCCACGCCTTG
This sequence comes from Ixodes scapularis, assembly GCF_016920785.2. Classification (NCBI taxonomy): domain Eukaryota; kingdom Metazoa; phylum Arthropoda; class Arachnida; order Ixodida; family Ixodidae; genus Ixodes; species Ixodes scapularis. The sequence continues at coordinate 166,955,733 of NW_024609868.1, read as the reverse complement.
TTACAAATCGTTTAAAATACATTAGAAAGGCGTCGGTATGCATGTCCATGACAAGTTCCAAATGTATCGCTTGCGTAGCAGCGCATGTGGATAAAAATATATGCCCTGGCAGTGTTTGGTCCAGATTGCACGACCATCCGTCCAGCAAAGTCCAAGCCACATACCTCGAACGATTCTGCCTTTGTTACGCAGTCGTCAGGCAGAAGTGCCGACGGGCGGTCATGGGCTTGAGCTTGAGTCGAAGACACATGTTACAGCTTCCGATCACTGATTTTACATTCTGTCGCCCTCTCACAACCCAGTAGTACTCCCGCAGTTCACACAGAGTAGCACTCACACCACCATACAGAACGCGGCCAGCGTGTGCTGAACGAGGAGCTCCGTGAAACGCTGATCTCCCGGAAGTAGCACCGAAAACTTGGACTCGTCCAGTGCCAAGGTGCTCTGCAGTCCAGTCTCAATGAGGAGTACGCCGTTCTCATGAAAGAACGGATGCAGTTCCCAGATGCACGAGCTCGACCGGCAGCGGTCACCGGTGACGAGCCTTGCCTTTTCTTCGCTGTAGCTTTCCACCTGATGTGTTTCATTCAGTATCGCTCCGCCTCCTCCAATTTTTCGATGGACAAAAGGTACCTTGACTGACCCCGGGATTAAATTTAATAGCGCTAGGATTAAACTGAATGGCGCTTGAAATAAATTGCATTGCGCGTGGATCAAGTTCACCATCGCTTGGACTAAAATGAGCGGGAAAACCTGCAGTTCGGTCTCGGTGGACGCGACCGGTCCGGGTTTCAAGGGTGAGTTTCCCAACTGAGTGTTCTAATCACGTTCCTTTTGGCGCCTCTGACGCTGCATCGATGTCTCGTTGCGTCGTCTCCAAGGAGTTTAAATTGGGCGGGACCCGGCATGACGTCAGGCCCATCAACGCCGGAAAAAGAACTCAATCCCAGACTGCCTCGCGCACTGACGCGCTCTCATCTATGCTCCCATCGTCTGCTCGCCGCTTGGTCGACAGCGATAGGTTTAGGCTAAAGGTCTGCTTCGTGCCTGCGGTCTTGTTCGTCTGCTCGCTGCCATGGCATTCGATATGATGGGTCTGGCTTTCGATACGATTGGCGCATCACACGAAGTTTCGAAGGAACCCGTATTCTCATCACGGTGGATGGAAACGAACACCTATAGGAAGCAGGGCTTGAACGGCTTTCTCAACCTGCGGTACCATTCTCAGCGTTAGTACCGTACGACCCTTTGACACGCTGGTTTTCCAAAGCCGTGCTCTGACGACTCGCTCTAGGCGACGCTTCCGGTGCGATGTCGGGAGCGCCGGCTACACGCGGGCTTCCAACTGATCAGGCAAGTGTCGGGTTTCAAATCTCACGTGTTCGACAGCGATTCAGTGGACGCCGCCATGAAAACGTGTCCCACGGCAGTGTCATGGCAACGGGGATGTTTGCCCCATATTTTCATGGCTGCGTCAGTTAGCCGAGTTTCCTGATGATGAAAATTAACCGAGACCGTGGTAAACAATGGATAACTTAGTGAAATTTAAAAGAAAAACTCAGGAAAAGGATTGTCTTAACGGCCGAAAGACTGAGGGGACGTGTTGCGACCACGCCTACTTCCTTCACACTTCACTCCATGTACGAATTATACAGACGCCACCTCCTGCCCACTATTGGCGACGTGCGCGACCGAAAGCGTCGCTGTGGTCGCCCTTCCACGATTGACGGAACGCTGGCTATGACGTCAGAAAAGGATTTATCATCGACGGAAACAGGAGGAATGAAATATCTTTAAATTTGACGGTGTTGGCAGTGTTCCTTTGAGGGCGCAACGATTTCAAGCTTCCACCATGCTATTTAGAAACACCATCGAACTTGTTGTTTGCAAGGTAATGACGTCACAAGGGGAAACCGTAGGAGGGCGCCACTAAAACATCTCGGCGCTAATAATCTTCTTGGTTGTGTGTCTCTAGAACGGGCGGTTGGGTAGCGGGCGTTCTCATGGACGCGGCGACGGGTCTCGCGCTTTGCACCCGTAGCTTTGACAGCGACGTGAACCGTGAAACGAAGTACAGGCGTATTCACTGGACGCTATATTTGAAGGTGATGTTTATAGCGCTTGCTCAGAATGAGCTCACATTACTAACCTGCTAAGACTGGCGATCTTGATGGTGTGGAACGCACGTCGCAAAAGAACTGCGGAAGCTCGCCGTCAGCACGCTCTCAGCAGCCGCGCAAACAGTCATGGCCGGTAACGAATAGTCCCTACAGACTGAATAGCAAATAGCGTTTACCGAAACAACTTCTCTTTCCAGGTTTAGAATTTTCGGACTCGGATCCCGGAGCATTGAGTGGAGCGTCGACCGACGCCGGGAACGTGTCTCACGTGGTCCCTACGCTCCATTCTGCGTACAAGTTGGAAGACGCCAAGACAGCCAATCACACCCCTGAATTCACCCAGGCTACAGTTACAGCCAAATCCTTCGATGCCACTCTAAAAGTGGCGAAAACGCTCGCGCTCACCGCTTTAGAAGTTCTCAGCTCTCCGGATCTGCTAAAGGCTGTCAATATGGAGTTCGAGTCAGGGACAGCGGCTACTACCGCGAACAAATAACAGTAACAAATGCATTCAGCAAAAAAAAAAAAAAGAAAAAGAAAAAACAAGAAAGAATTGCTTTGTGGGAACCTAAATTTAATAAAATATTTTGAAAACCTTTGACGGAAGGCGCATCATGTCAAAATATGTAAGTGGAGGGCATTCATTGAGTAAAACTACTTGTATTTCAAATATATTAAAACAGCTCTAGTTGGAGAAGCAGTAGCGTAACACTCGTTCACGCAATCAATTGCTCCTATGAACTTTCTTTATTAAAGGCACCAAAATGCCTATTTTGCATTGACAGCACTTGATGCCACGAAAACGTATGAATTTTTATATGTGTCCCTTCGTGTGACCTAACTTCATTGTAACAACTTTTCTGTGTGGAAAAAAAAAAAAAGGCAAACAGCCACACAAAATGTTCTGCGATTGACCGCAGTAGCTGCTGCAGTGTGGAAAGGCATGTTGAAGAAAATCGGCGTCCAGCGAATGCTCTATGCGATGTTTGGAATTGGTTATTTGCTTTCAGTGGAATTGATGTAGAAGAAGTGTGCGAGATGTGTGCCTTACTGGAGAGATTTTACGAGATGTAGCATGTTCCAGAAAGAAGAGAGATGCGCTCGTTTTTTGTGTGTGTGCGGCTGGAACGCTGGAAACGGTGACGCGAAAGTGTGTGCGCCAGCTGTTCTGCAGAGGCGCGGTGAGCGCCAGTAGAGAACAGTTCGCGGAGACACTTTAGGCAGCGGAAGTGGGCTGGCGAGAGAGCGTGTTCGCACAGCGCGACCACGTGGATATTTCGCGAGGGCGGGTGCCGGCAGTATTGGGGGGGGGGGGGGGGGGTAGAGAGAGAGAGAGAGGCTTGGACGTGTGTGAGGAACGACGTGAAGAGCAGTGCCTCTCCTGTACAGTGGGGTATTCCGTTCTTACATTAGCATTTTTTTGCCAGGAAATGGCAGTAACAGCTACACCTGTAAAACAAGTGAACGGGAAATAAATTAAGACGCAAAAAAGATACAGCTGCACTATCCTCGAACACAGCTTTGCTCAAAGGCGGTTTATGCGTTTTGCCCTTTTTTTTCTTTCTTTTAATGGCCTTTTCCTCTACTTCCACAGACTCGTGTTAGCTACATTTGCTATCCACCGGTTCAGAGCGCCGTCATCGAGCGTTATGTCTGTGAAATTGCTCACGGATATGAGCACAGCTCTCGCTCTACGTAGGTTAGCTGGTGCTTATAAAGTACGAGTCTTAGGTTTTAAGTGCAGCTTAGTATTTTACTATGAAGAAAGTAAGATGTGAGCACAAGCACGGTACCGTGACGCAGTCGGTAAATTTGACATTCAACTGTAATGAGGGTAGTAGGCAATCGATAAGGTGTATTCACGCGGAGGAAAAATTCCGAAACAATAAACTCAAGCAAGGAACATATTGTAGCATATAAGGCATAGTAGGCTGTCCTAACACTGAAAATGCTTACTCTAAATGCCGAACTTGTACCTAAAATATAAAACCAAAGAGCACGCCCTGCGACGTTGGCGGAAGGGCCTGAAAATCCTTACTTAATATGGCGAACTTGTCTGTAAAACTTAGAACAAAAGAGCATCCCGCAAAAGTTCATTCCCTGCGCCGTTGGCGAAGGGGCGACTGAACCCAGATGCCAGACACGCCTTCTTTTTTAGTTTCCCTCTGTCGAGAATAAGGTTGAGAAGTAACCCTCGCTCACTTCTGAAATTCTACAGGAACATTCCAGAAGAGCAACTCATTTAATATGCAAACATAGGCAGGAAGGGTTAAAATTACAGGTTTTTGTGAAAGTAGCTCCGATCTTCCTGTGAAATCGCCATTTTGTAGCATAGAATAAGCAGGTTTGCCGCGATTTCTGTATTTGTAGTGAGGCGATCTGAATTCGTGGCGACAGGATCCTTTGTAAGTAGGCTTTTTGAATGCAGAGATGACACGAGGGAAAAGACACGAGAAAAATTGTGAGCAATTCCACTCTGGGAAGGTAGTTGGCCAGCGAAGCTGTAGAGCTCCCACCACAAATGATTCACCAAGAGACAAACAAAATCACTTCACCAAATATTTATTTACTATATATATATATATATATATACATCATTTTGAAGCGGTAGTGATGATTGCTTTGTGATCACTATGATATACACTAATGGGTTGCATTACAACGTTTGCGAGGTTCTTTGCTAAGGTTATATCTATGCATATAATGCTTTACGTGTATAAAAGCTGCTGCTTTTAATATCTAAAGCAGTGATGCCACTCGACTTGAGCGGGAGAAGCCCCATTGTTTTCCAATATATCTCTATTATCACACGTTTCGACGTCTTTCCGTGTCAAAATGCATACCTAGGTTTCGGGGCGTATATGCATTTCCATAAAATGAAGCGCTTTTACATGAAAATTTTGTTCCTGCACACGGATAGAAAATGCATGAAACCCTAGGCATATACAGCTTCACTGTAAAATAACTCGAAGAGCAAGCTGCACAAAACATTGTCCTATACCGCGCCACGCCGACGAGCCAACCAATAACACACACAAAAAATGTTGCTACACCATATTAAAAAAATGCTTCGAGCTCTATATTGAAAAAAAAAAAAAAAAAACATTAATCATAGTAAGGTGCGTTCACACAGTATTACAAACATGTCTCACACATGTTTCGGAACTTTCGCAGCAAGGGCCAACATCAAAGACATATATTCACTCTTTTTTTAATAAAGCGTGCAGGTGGGCTAGACTGAGTATATTGGTAACAGGAAAAAACCGCTCAAAAAAGACAAAAAAGGACAGGTATATGAAAGTCACAAACACAGCACTGACTCAGGACTTCGGTTTATTTCTGCAGTTAAGAGAGCGAAAATAAAACATGCAATGTGCGAAAGCAAACATCGTTTCAAATGCGTCGCATGCACTGTAAGAGTCCTGTATAAATTTAAATTTTCTTGTGGTAAGGTCTCTATAGGACAGACATGTCGATGCATGAATGTTCGAGCTAGAGAACAGATTCCTTCTTTGATGTCTACGCCATCGGGTCACTTAGTAGTTGACAGCGAAAGACCTGACTGTACACCTTTGCGTGTTCTAAATCAAATATTGGTAATACATCCCAAAAAAGGGACTAAAAATCGTGAGGCGCATCACATTCGTCCATACGGTCCTGACGTTTGAGTAAGTGCGGAGTAAGTTACGACGTTAAATTAAGAGTATGAATTCATTCGTAGTATTTATTTATTTATTTATTTATTCTGCTTAAAGGGCCCACAAACAACTCGAGGCTTTATTAATGCGCACATATTACAAACAACAAAATAACTGATACAGACGAACAACGTAATTTAGAGAAGATAAAAGAAAATAAAACTACGGAGAACAACCGAGAACAACAGAGCACAGATGTTTGTCAAGCAGCCAACAACGCTCTTCTAAATTTAAAAGGGGTGAAAACAATTCTAAATCACTCCCATCGCGATTATAGAGGAGCTGAAGGCGTGTCATCGGGGACAGGACACCAACGTTCTCCTGGTAGAAAAGAAATGAAAATCTTATACGCTTTTGAGGAACACGGAAAGAAATCGCACTTAAAACTAAATTTGCATCAATTGTAGCGTTCACTATCGTATACAAAAAAGTCATGTTTCGGGCTAAGCTTCTTTTGTGCGAGGGTACCAGGTCAAGCAGATTAAGTAAGTATTCATAATCAAAATAAATGCGCCTCCCAACCCCATCTATCGTAAACAATACGCACGAGACGACGCTGCACTTTTTCTAAAATACATGACTGAGTCGATCCAATTGTGTTCCGTACGACTGAGCAGAACTCAAGTTTAGACAAAACAAGGGGGCGAAAGAGATGAATCAGGCTAGCGTAGTATGAAAATTCTACGTCATTCGGGAAATAACCCCTAGCACCTGGTAAGATTCATTCACAACTTTCGAAACATGCTCAGTAAACGAAAGGCTGTACTCAAACAATACACCCAGATCACGAAAAGCGTCAGACCTCGAGATAGCTGAACCTAAAATCATATCCCTGTACTCGATGTAGCCTGTCTTACGGGTAAAGGAAACAACCTTGGTCTTAGTGGAGTTAAGTGCCAAAATATTTTTCAAGCTCCAGTTGGGAACGCACGGGAACGTATGTATGTAAAAGTTGAGTTTTAGTACCTTCAGCTTTTAGATTTTAAAAATTCTCTAACACCAGGTTTTTACATTTTCGAATGGTGAACTAAAAATAAATGCATGAGTATCGTACTTTGAATATCTTTTTCTTTTATTTTTTCCCACTTTACCGCATCTGTAAATTGAAGATAGGAAAAAAAAATGAAGTCGCGAGACAACGTTGTGTTTGTGTATTTCGTCTGCTAGTTTTTCTGCCTTTTTTGTTATGTTTTCTGCCGGTATAATTTTTTATATTACTAACAAATTTATTTCCGCATATTTACGGTAAAAATGACCAAGCCCGACAAAACCTGTGAGTCTTCTATGACGTTAGCTGACAGCTCCGAGGAATACATTTCCAGAGACGCCGTACTTGCGCAGAGAAAGAGACGACACAATACGATGTCTATCTAGAATAACAAAGATATAAAAAGAAGTATATTGTGAATACAAATCTTGCAGAATGTAATGTATACAAATATATCCTGACTCAATTGTGCGTACAGTAATAGGAAACATTTCTCAGCTGTAACTGAACAAACTATGAAATAACATAGAAGTACAACACTCACATTCGGTAGACAGGACTCTCAAGCAGACTGATACTAGGCAGTTACATGTATGTTCACAATGATAGGTCTCTACAAGACAAGCGTATGCACACACGAAGCTTCTGTAAGCAAGAAGTCTTAAAACATTTAATTAGGCAGTGTTTAAGAAAAACCTTAAAGGTCATGTTGTAAGCGCCGTATTTTCAAATTATTTTCTCCCCTCTTTATGGGATATCAGATTAAGAAATTTATCCGGTCCATCGTTAAATTTAGGAGGAATATGAAACAAAATCTGTATCTTTTGGTATAAAACATGCATGCGTGTTAAGAAAAGCCTATGTGTTCCTGGGCGGTATTTTCTGTACTAGTCGTTTGAATTATGATGGGTGATAGTAATACGTAGATAAAACGACTTATCTGAATAAAATATGCAACGGCATAATACAAAACGCTTTAAGTATTGTGCGTTTTTCGGTATCTCGAATTCCCTTGCACGATATATAATTTTATTGGTTATCCTATATATGTTTCTTCATTGTTTGTATGATGCCATATTTACGGGTTGAATCAAATTGAACGTCATGCGTTCATCAATATTCAATACCAAATATTTGCTACTAGCATTAAAAATTAATTTAACGCTATTTTTATGGCTATGTTTTGTTTTAGGTAAAAACAAAAAACGGTTTAGGACCACTCTTTTATGCAGTTTTCTAAAAAGCAGCAACTTTGTTTCCGAAGTTTACAAAAATATGTATTTTCAAACATGTCTGTTATTTTGTTTATCTCACTTTGAAGGAGTACTACAGCGATTTCAATGTTCCCATGTGGAAGAACAAAAGCCCTGTCGTCGTCATACTGGAATGATTGTAAATGCAATTTTAGCTTTCCCACATCATTAATACAAATAATAAATAGCAATGGAGCCAACAATAACCCCTCTGAAATACTATAATTTATATTTACAGCGCCACCTTGATATCGCTTTATTTATCTCTGTTTTCTTAAAAAAAGTAGTTTTTTTTTTAATTCAGAAAAATTCCTCTAAAGCCTAACAAATATAAGTTATCAAGCATTTTAGAGCGTTGAATTTGTTCAAAGTCCGTCGAAGGATCTAAATACCACGCGTCTTGTAAAACGCTCGAAAACGTTATGCCGCAGGTGGCACCTTTGATCAGGTGCATTTAAAGTTCCTGCACAGGCTCCCTACGGGAGCCAGAGTTGCGCGTTCATCTCCGTAGCGCCGTCTTTCCTGCACGGCATGTCGATGCCGCTCGTCACGTGACTGAATTCGGCGAATAGCGGCGCCGCGCGTTCGAGGCGCGCGGCCGGGGCGCGTGCACCGCCTGCTTTCCTGCACGGCACTTGATCCGGCTCCTCACGTGATCGGATCTCGGAGGATAGCGCGGCGGCGGCATGTGGAATACAGACGCGCAACTCTGGCTCCCGTAGGGAGCCTAGACAGGAACTCTAGGTGCATTGAAAACAAGTTTATTCCACGAAATATCACCTTAATGCGTTCACCGAAAAGGATTATAAACAAAATAACAAATACCCTGAATGTAAGTATTAGGTCTTGGTATTTCTATTTGAAATCTAAACAAGCCGAATTTAAATCCTCGTTTCATTGAATTTCACGTAAACTCACGGTTCAGTCATAACCTATAAAGGATAATATGACAACCTATCTATTTATATTGATAAAACCAATAATTAACAAACGCCGCGGTAGTCACAACTATTGTACTCTCACCGTACCATGCCTGCGATGTGGGCTTGCGTGGCATCCGCGTGCTGAAAAAGCTAGTTTTTGACAATGCTATTCTGTTCCCACTGTTTTGATAGATGGGAATTCCAATATTAAAGCGATCGATACACGAATGCACCGGGCCAAATATTACACAGCGGAAAATGTGTATCATGATTTACTTTCGTCTATGCCTCTTTCATTCTCTATTTCACCACATATGTGTGCGAAGCAGGGCAATGCTTCGCTTAACCAGAAGTACACACGCAGCCGACGCTACGAGCTTATGGGCCCATTCCAACAGCGTCAAGAGCGCACCATCATGGTGTTCGTCATGTTCGATCATTTCTGAACCAATTATAAACGAAAAAGTCCCAGCGACCTGCGCTTTCGAAGCTGCTCAATTGGTTTCCAATAGCTCGTAGCGTCGGCTGCGTCTGGGCTGAAACAGGAACCATGTAGAATGAAGTGTCAATTTCGACTTCACGTCGATTTCTCACGCACTGGGACGACGTAACCCTAAAGACGTTCTTCGGTCATGCAGAAAAGGCACCAGAAAGAATTTGCCTCGATATGCGTAATCAAGACAAGAAATATCACGCTGGGTTTTTTGTTGTACGCCAAGAGGTTCCAGTCACCTTGAGTGGCAGTGTAGCAGGACGCCTCGGACTGATTACTCGCGTTGCAGGTGTGAGCACCGCAGAGCTATACGGTGCAGAACGACCTTTTGAAGCAGTTTTTCAAGGGCTCGGCCAGTTGAAGGGTGTGGTCTACGATAGGAAGCTACAACCAGGATCCAAGGGCACCGTCAAGGCAGCAAGACGAATACCTGTGGCCCTCCAGGATAGAGTCAAGGCAGAGTTGGACCGCATGGAAGCGGATCAAGTCGCAACGAAGGTAAACGAACCAACGGAATGGTCGAGTCACATGGTGGTCGTCGTAAAGAAAGATAAGGTCAGAATTTGCCTAGACCCATCTGACCTTAACAAACGTCTATTACGCGAACATTATCCCATGCCGACGCTAGAAGATGTAGCTCCACATCTGCACGGTGCCAAGTTTTTTTCGACATTGGATGCGTCATCGGGATTTTGGCAAATAAAGTTGTTAGAGGCAAGTTCGCATATTTGTACCATGAGCACCCCTTATGGGCAGATACAGGTTTCTGCGCATGCCGTTCGGAATTTTCACAGCCCCAGAAGTATTCCAGCGCGCAATGCACGGTGTCCTAGAGGGCCTAAAGAACGTAGCAGTCGTCATGGATGACATTTTAGTTTGGGGAACCACGATACAAGAACATGACGCGAACCTGAAGAACTTACTGGAACGCTGCGAGAGACACGATCTAAAGTTGAACCTAAAAAAAAGTGGCGTTTTCTGCAGTACCAAGTACGGTACCTATAGGTCACATTTTGACGACTGAAAGTCTGAGCCTAGACCCAGAACGAGTCGAGGACATCCTTGCTGTTCCGGAGCCCAGAGACCGTAAGGAATTACAAATATTTCTTGGCATGACGAACTTTGTCGCCAGACTCATACCAAATATGTCTGCTCTCTCAGCACCATTACGCGAGCTTTTGAAAAAAGATATGACTTGGGTTTGGACTGAGCGCCAACAAAGCAGTTTTGAAACGCTCAAAGAGTCGCTTATCAAGGCGCCGGTACTTTCGTATTTTGAGCAAGGTAAACCAGTCACGTTGTCAGTGGATGCAAGCCAAACCGGCGTCGCGGCGGTGATTATTGAGAACGGACATCCTATCGCCGACTCATCACGCTCCCTCAGCGAGACTCAGCAAAAATACGCCCAGATTGAAAAAGAGGCACTCGCTTTAGTACACGGATGCAGCAAGTTTAAAGATGATATTTTAGGGCACTCATCTGTGACTGTAGAGTCGGATCATAAGCCACTGGAAGCAATATTCAGGAAACCCCTTTGTGACTGCCCGCTCCGCCTACAAAGGATGAGGCTAGTGCTTCAGTGATACCCCATTACCGTGCAGTACAAGCCAGGGAAGGAACGTTTGCTAGCGGACGCGTTGTCAAGGTTCCCAACCAAAACTATGCTAAAAGACGAAAGCGACCAGTTTCAAGTCAACATTGTTTCTACGCTATCAGTTTCAGATGCACGGCTCCACGACATCCTCCAGGCGACAGAAAACGACGCGGTTTTCATCCAGCTCCGAGAGTATGTATCAGCATTCTGGCCAGCTGAGAAACGAGACGTCCTGGAGGAACCTCGAACGTAGTGGAACTACAGAGACGAGATGCAGGTGGAAGATGGGCTGGTCTTCAGGAGTAACAAAGTGGTAATTCCAAAAGCGAGATTTTGAAACTTTTGCATGCCGCAAATGGGGGTGCAGAAAAAATGAAGATGCGCGCCAGAGAAGTGATGTATTGGCCGACCATGTCATGCGACATTGAAGTTCTTGCAGAGTCATGTGGGGTCTGCACGAAGCATAAGCCCAGAAACGCAAGATTACCATTACTGATCCATGAACTACCCAACCTACCATGGCAGCTGGTGGGGCTAGACTTGTTCTACCACAACAATCGGACTTTTTTGATAATTGTTGACTTCTACTCTTTCTTTTTCGAGATCAAGGAACTGCGACAGTCCACGGCATCTTCAGTGGTATCCGCCTGTGCAGAATTCTTCGCTACTCATGGGATACCAGCCAAGTTGTGCAGTGACAATGGGCCCCCCTTCAATAGTTACAACTTCAAGGACTTTGTGAGTAAGTTTCGAATCATTCACGTCACGTCAAGCCCTCACCACCCTCGCTCCAACGGAATGGCTGAGCGAGCCGTACAAGAGGCAAAGAAACTGCTAACGAGGTGCTCCTACAACACCCTCGATTTCTGCAGCGCCCTCCTGGAATGGCGCAACACCCCAAGGGATAACCTGCTCAAATCACCAGTACAGAGGCTACTGGGTCGTCAGACACGCACACTGCTTCCGGTTCCCGACTGCTGCCTGGAACCAGCCATCGTACCGCCCAAAGAGGTGCACAAACGACTACAAGAGATCCGCAGCAAGCAGCGGACCTTCTACAACAGAACAAAGGCCTTTCCGGAGCTACAAGATGGTCAGCAGGTGTCTGCATTTGACACCATTTCACACACGTGGTCTCCGGCAGTCGTCATGAGGCGTGCGGGGCCTCCGCGCTCCTTTGTGATCGAAACTGGTGACGGACGTGCGCTACGCAGAACGAGAGAGCACCTGCGCGTGTTGACGCCTCGGCAACAGCCACTTGTCACCACTGCAGCTGCTGAATCCACTGGCCGCCAGGTCACGGAAGAACCCTCAACGGGAGCCCCACCATCACAAGAGCCTCCAACCCAGGAGGTTAGGAGGAGTTCAAGACAACGGCGGAGTTCCCTCAGATACCCAAGACCAGAACTTTAAGCGCGATCGTGCAAGCGTACTATCTTCTATTCCTTAATTTTTTGTATATTGTTTTTCTCTTCTTGGTTAATTTTGTTTTGTTTGAAAGAGGGAAGATGTAGCGCAGCGTCACTAGCTGATACCAAATCAGCCTTGTCATCGTCAGCCTTGTCATCGGCACAGCAACTGCACCGCTAGGGAATTCTGTATATAAGGCCTCACGGTGCGTGCAATAAACGTTTTTCAACTCGCTACTTGCGTACGAACCACAGTGTGTAAGACACTTTGGATGGTATCGTAATATTCCGTTGTAAGCCACACAAAAATTGCGACAATTATGTGAAAGCTGCAGTTGACACACACCCATTCGGAGTATGGCTTTATGATCTGCATAGAACCCTATTACCGTTTCCTTCCTGTTCGTTGTGATTACAAAAAACTTCTTCAAGGTAGTAAACAAACACAAAAAATACACAGGGACAAGAAGTGGACATAAAACACTGGCGCCAGTGTTTACCACCATTTATTGTCCATGTGTTTTTGCGGCGCTTGTCTACAATTATGGACCTATTGACCCGAATTGCCACATTAATTCTTCGAGACGCTAATAAGTCTTAGCTTCTCTATGTTCAAATTTGGTAAACTTCATAAGCGACAACATGTGCTCGCTTATCATTGGTAGGCCTCGTCAAAAGCCAAAATAAAAGACTGCAATGCGACGGCAAAAACATTGAGCGATTGATTCTCGGAGACTCAGGGACAAAACATACTTTTGCACCATGGTGCCCCTGACAATGTTATTAGTGTCACTCATTAAACTATTAAAGCAGTTTGTAAATTAAGTGCCTGGTTGAGCAAAAATGTAGGAATTTCAAATGTGACTCCGCATTTAAGGCTGGTTCACTCATGCAGTGCAGCGCTAACTCAGCCCTGTTAAGGCAACGAGTCACTGCTACTTCCATGGCTTGTATCGTGTACAGTGCAGCGCTAACTCAGCCCTGTTAAGGCAACGAGTCACTGATACTTCCATGGCTTGTATCATGTGTCCTGAGTGGCCTCCTTTCTCAAAGGACTGATGTCCGGTTTGTAATACTGATTCAGCGCTGAGGTAGTGCTGCGCTGTGAACAGGATACCTTGCTCGGACATTGAAGTTTAGATAAGCACATCAATGTGTAACTGTGCATCTTTTTTCTTTATAGTTTACCAGTACTCCCGTAGACGCGAAGTCAGTACAAGGTCTCCCGTGGACACGGAGGCAGTACAAGGTTCCCATGGACACGAAGGCAGTGTACCATATGCTCGAATTTTACATTTTTAATAAGCCAGCTATTACTCCTTCCCACGGTTTTATGCAGGCATTTTCTGAACCCTACATGCATATATAGGCATACATATAAGTGACACTTGCACTCACTTTCCCCTTCCCTCAAAACAGCGGTTACATCCGGTCCACATGTCATGCAACCTATTGCCGTCCTCCCTCTTAAAGCGCTCTATCTAGAAACCCATGCTAGGAGTATAATTTCTAATACGTTTCATTTGAAAGTCTAAATACACTGCTTTGAGTCTCTGTTGAAAATCAAATGTTTTTTTTTTTTCTACCGCGTTGCAATTCAGGTTTTGATGGGCCATCTCATTAGCTATATTCCGACGGAATATACGTAATTACATGGCACGTCAAAACCTCAGGTACAACGTGTTAGAAAAAAACATTTGATTTTGAACAGAGACTCAAAGGAGTGTATCTAGACTTTCAAATGAAATGTATTAGAAATTCTTATGAGGTGGCACGGCGAAACCCTAATTGAAACGCGGTGGCCAATAGTTTTCGTAAACTCATTAGGGACTCGTTATAAAAAAATCAATTGTTTTTCAACACAGACTCGAAACGGTGTCAAAAGACTTTCAAATTATATTCATATGAAATACATTAGAAACTTTATGCGGTAGCACGTCGAAGCTTCAATTGGAACGCGGTGGCAAATGGTTTTCGTAAACTCCTTACGGATTCGTTACAAAATGCATTTACATTTCTATTGAGACACGAAAAGATACAATGAGTAGACTCCATAAACTTTCAAGTGAAATTCATTAAACAATTTTGTAAGGGAGTAGCCAATGAACTACGCGTGGTAAGGTGTTTCTTTACTGGGAAGAAACCTGGGAATCGAGGTTTGCGGAAGAGGAAAACATCGTCAGGAATAAAAAATAGTGGAGGGGTTCAGTATGTTAAAAATATTATTTACTATGGAAAACTGATGTGTGAAACAAACTAAAGAAAAATATCTCGCAAACTCTACAAAGGACGAACCGACCCTATGCTGCCAGCTACGCCATGGTTTATAATAGTTTCTGTGGTCGAGATACTGCAGACAGAAATCCGCGCTTAGTTATGAGATTCTACTGCACTGTCTAGAAGAGCTGCGAAGGCAAAATAAATGCTCAACCGGTAGCCTTCAATTTGTTTCTCCGCTTGCGTGGAGTACGCGTACAACGGGAATGTGCGTATCACGAGACTTTGACCTCGTGACAAAAAAGTCCGCAGGTCAGCGAACCTGCTGTCTTAAGTCCCATGATTACAGTAAAGTGAACTGAGGTCTGTTAGCCCGAGCTTGTTGCTCGTGTTGCTGCTCTTCCTGGACGTTCACGGGGCTAGATTAGCACCCCTGAAAATTGTGATTTCCCATTCAAAGCCTTCGTTCTGCTCCAAGCTAATACAGTAGCGTCATGCAGCGCATCAATATTGTTCGATTGAAATCTTGTTGGCGTCTTCTCTGTCATTGGAAAGAACAGAGGTGAAAAAGATTAGCAAGAAAGGGACGTTTCTTGTTCACGATAGCTCTTGATCAGAGGAGAACGGCAGGCAGGTTCTTCAGCTGTCCCGCCTCCAGCGCAAGCTTCCTACCTTCGCAACTGCTTCGCTGTCACGCGACTCGCGACTGCCATTTTTTATACAGGACAAAACTGTACTCCTACGGGAAGTGCACGTTGAAAGGGATTTTGAAGACCTAGCGAGGTGGGAAACGATATAGGGCTGCTTTCTACTTGCAGCCCCAAACGCTTCTCGGCCAAGGTCAGTATACGAGGCCGCCTTTGCCGAAGCGACACGAGCGGTATTCTAGTATTTAAACGAATCTAAACTTTTACTCAAAAGCAATAATTGCTTTCTATTCGCATGTTGGAGCATTTTGAGCGTGTGATAAATCCTGTTATTTAGCACGACTTTATGAAAATTATTCTTTTTAGCCCGTTGTCCACTGATTTCGGAGAGGGAGTATGGAAAAGGGATTGTTATTGCGTTCTGTTTGCTTCGGAAGAACGACAAGTTTGGGTTTCGGGCAGGGTTTAAAGTACAGATAGTAGGTGTGGACACCGCTCTCGTCGCAACTGCCAGACAAAGTCCTCTCCTTGCCATGCTTGCAAGCTGCGCCCCAGATGGCTCCTCAATGTGCGGCTAACGGTAGCCTGTCGCTGTCCCTGCTTCCCAGGTGTGAAAGGCGTGCTGATCTAAAGTAATGTTTTGGGTGTGCCATTTCAACTACAGCTTGTCACTTGCTCTAATAGTGTTTGCTTAGACACTGCTTTTTCATTTACCCTAGTTTCGTGCCTCCTTAGCGACGGCTTAGTCTTCCAGTCAGATGCAAAGCTAGTTCCTTCCCGCGTTAATTTTGTTTTATCGTCGTTGTCGACGAGAGAGGACTCATGCATCTTTTTTGTTTGGGGGACCGACTTATTATTTGAGGAAGCATTGCCGGGTGACAAAATACGATATCTACTTTTGGTTATACAACGGTCCATAGATTACTCATGTGGAAGTTTTGACATGTTGTGGGAAAGTTTTTTTTTCCTTTCTAGATACAAACTGAGGCACTAAGCGCGCACTGGACATCTTAGGAGGCAAACTATCAGATTCTTGGAGAACCTATCGGATTGACGTGGGCACGAGAAGCCTCCGTGAATAAACTCACACTCTGCGCCTCCTCGTTTATAGAAATCTCAAGGCGCTGAAAAGATGAACTATTTGAAACGCCTGCTGTACTTGACTTTTAGGGGTAATATTATTTCGGAACAATGGCAGCGCTTGGTTAAAGATGCTACATCAGCTTTAAAAAAATATGAAAATATTGTTTGTATAATCGTTTATCTAGATATTGTTGAGATGGCATTATTGTTTTCTATTGCTAGGATATCCATACTGTTTTTCGAGAAGGTTGGGAAGCGGTCATCTCATTAGATGGCCGCTTCTCCAACTTTCCGCATTCGCGAGCAAAGCGGAGTAATATTCAGGTATGAATATGACGCCGCTTTGGCGCGCGAATCGCCAAAGGTAAAATAAATATTGCACGAAGTGCTTCCGGGTCGTAGAAGAAAGGTAATTAATTACAGAAAAGCTGCATGTATTCGAGACATTATGCCGCTGTAGTGATGAGCAGAGAGAAGAATGACATCGCAGGCGAGCCGGTGAAGGAAAAACCCAACTAAATCACGGGACCAGGGAAATGTGCAAGGACACTCGTTTATAAGACAGACGCTCATTACGATCCGACACACACCCCGTGCGGCTGTGCGACTTCCTATTCGCATTTTTTGATCGGTCTCAAGTTTTAGTAATATTTGTGTGTGGCTGAATTTATTGCATGTTTGCGCATTCTCATGTCAAAGACAAAAAATAAAAATATATCCTAGGATGCCTTTAAAAATGCTCGATGGCATTTTTCTTGGAGCATCAGCGATTAATTGAGGTCTCCGCAGCGTGATCGTTCGCTTCAAGGACGAACATCGACATCAAATTAATTAATTTATTAAAAGCTTTATACGCATTTTTTTTTTCTCCCAGTGGAATCTGTGTCGTTGGGAGGTCGTTAGGATTACTAGAAGCAGGGCTCTATCCCACCGCTCAAACGAATGCGAGCAGCGTTGCTAGAGTCCGCCTCCGGACTTCCGTTGAACCTGCGGGTTGGAGCCGCTGCCGCAGAGTAGTCGGAGGTGGGCCGAGGGTCAGAACGGGCTTGAAACCTTCGCTGTGCAGAAGTCGTGCAGGCCCAGAGGAGGTGCTCAACGCCTGGTCTGGAGTCGGAAAGCCGGCAGTCGGAGCAGATCAGGTTCGATAGTGTCGGGTTGGCGGCTTCGTCGCTGCCCTGCGGCAGTATAACAGTGCGGCACTGTTGGTGTAGAGAAAAGTGTCTGCGTCGTTGGAAGCGGATCAAGGTTGGGGAACTGTAGGGACGCCAGGTGTTTGCGCCACGTTAGCCGGCCTCTTTTAATATTCTCTGCTGGGTCGCAATGTTCGTCTTGAGATATAAAATAAAATTCTGGAGCTCTGAAAAATGCGGAGGGGGGGGGGGGGGCACAATTAAATTTTTTTTAAACATTTCGTTCATGATTTGCCTTACATAAATAAGGCAGTTATCATTAGTGTCTCAATTTAGGATTTATGTAACTGATTGTCGAATCCAGGAAAAAAGCTCACCGGAGAAAAACTTTCCGAAGGAAAGCTCGACGATGAAAAGTTGACCGGAAAAAAGCTCACCTATTTTCATGCAAGCCTGGAGAAAGGCTCACCACTCTTTTGGCAAACCCGGACTTCAAATTTTCTTCAAGGTGTTCGTCGTCATTTCAATGTTTATTTGATGAAGTGAACAATTTGTTCCTATGTTCTGGGACTGGGTTGACCATTTTAGAACAGTAGTGCAACTAAGGCAGCAGGCCTGTTCCATGCAGGCGGTAAACAATTCAATGTCGGACGCTGAGCTGCAGCCATTGTTCCTCTTTCAAGTTGGCTATTCTAAGTGACTGCTGCCATATTTATTTTGACGTAGTAGGAAGAGAGGAATTATATAAAAAAATTGCCAATAGGAAGAGCGCAGATTCGAAAACGTACCTTGCGAAGACAATTATGAAATTTAAGCATTTGACGATGATGTACTGGATACTACATTTAATTTCATTCATTGGTATCTCAGGGCCCGAAAGTATTACAGACAAGAGTACGCACTGTAGCATAAACATAAAAGTAACATAATTTAAATGGCAAAATTACAAATTTAGTACGAAACGTTATTTAACAAATTAGTAATTGCAATTCTAAAAGCAATAGTGTTAGCAATTGAAACTACAACTGCGGGAAGGCGATTGCGATCAATTGATGTTTGGGGCAAGATTGAGGCATTAAAAGTAGATGTGCGGCAGTGGGGAATTTTAACTTTTAGTTAATGAATGGCGCGTGATGATATATAAGATGATTCTAAAATGAGTGCTTGGCGAAATGTTGGAATAGAGTGATAAATCTTGTGAAACAGACGTAGGCGAAATATTTTCTTAGAAAGGGAGAGGTTAGGTAAGAATGTGGATACTTCAATAGAGGTGATGCCCTAGAAGGGTGGTGAGCTAGGGTAGTTGGTAAGCAGTATACATGGCTAAAGTCAGCGAGTAACGTGAGGAAACTGTAGATGAATACAGCAGAAGGATCGACGCTGAACTCGCAACTCAATATTTCACCCAGAATGGAAGACAGAAGATTACATAAAACCAACAGGCACGTGCTCAGGGCACGACATCTCTAGGGCGTGGGGCAATGGCTTTTGCGCATCGGAGCGTTTTAAAAACAAAACTTTCTTCTCAGATAGAGTAACAAAAGAATGGCTCACGCAGTTCTCCCCCACACCTTGTATAACATATAATGCATAGGTAATGCTCGGTGTGCGGTGATAGTTTGAATGTATAAGACGAGCAGATCAGTTTTGTATTTATTCAACTACCTATGCAAGGGTGACACGCCGGTCCCAGATTCTAGCTGTTTATTCAAGTTTAGTGCAAATTACAGTTTTAGAAATTAAAGGTTTTAATAAAACAAGGGACATAAAAATTCCTTTTGATAAAGCCCGATATATGATTAGCGTTGTTAGTGACGTAGTCGACATGGTTTTTTTAGGAAATAATATATGTTATGCAAACACCAAGGTATTTATGGAAGACACATTAAGGTGGACAAAATTATTGATGAAGGGGGAAGGGAAAGCGCTATTTTGACACGAGACTCCCATAAATATACATTTGGAGATGTTAAGTTTCATATTCCAGTCATTGCACCTTTGGGTAAGATTCTTATTATCGGCATAAAGAGGAATACCAGAATCGTTAATTGTCTTTGTAAACAACACGTTCGTTAGGAAAATGGCTAATAGAAGAGAAGACACGAATACGAAGATCATTATTATAAACAAGGAAGGGAAGCAGAATTAGTACTGAACGTTGTAGGACACGGAGTTAACTCGTCGGCGTTACCGAACGTATGGGCATATGCTAAGTCTTCAAAGTTTGTGAGGGCGAAGCACGCCAAGAACCTTATATAAACCTTTTGAGAAGATGATAATTATAAAGTCAGAGCCCCGGTAGAGCATTGCGTGAAGACATAAGGTTAAACATGATTAGTTCGGTTTCACATGAATAATATTTTCGAAAACCATGTTGCGATGTCTTTCTTTAACACATCTCAAATTTTTTCGTTGAGTTCATAAAGTTAACCAGTTGAGAATAAAATATGTGATCAAGAATTTTGCATAAAATACTGATTAAAAAGATTAGAAGAAAGCTGGCAATCTTATGTTTATTCTCACCTTCGTTAACAGGAATCCCCTTCCCCACCTTTCAGTCTTCTGACAGCAGTTCCTGTTCTTGCGACTCAGAAAATAATTTAGCTAACATTATAGCAGATTAAAGTTTAGTGCTCCTGAACAAAATTAGCGTTTGTGTTGTCGATTCTAGGTACAGAAGACATTTTTTACGTTTTCAATAATGCTAGCAATTCCTTTACTATTTATATAAACATGATACATAGGAACAAATGAGACTTGGAATTCAGGAAAACAAGAGGTGACCCGCATTGAAAAAGATTTAGCAAACACGCGACGCAAAACAAAAGAGCACACATCGCATCATCTCCGTTAGCGTCCGCTCAAGAGTAATCATAAATTCGCTTGAATTGCTTTGCCTTAAGGCATCTAGATAGATTTAATCAAGAACGCAATAAAGAATGATCACTAAGTCCAGGAAAGAGTGTTAATGCAGATATGAGCTCAGACGATGTAGTCGAAAGGAGGTCTGGCACAGAAGCGGTAGAGACAGAAATACGCGTCGGGTGGGTAACCATTTGTAAGAACTTTAAATTAATACAAAAATTTGCGAACTCTGTACACTCTGAAGAAAAGAAACTCAGTTGAGTAGGTGCATCTCCCCGATCTGTGGGAGGATCATTAAAATCGTCCAAAAGTGTTACTGGTGCACTTGGAAATCGAACAATTACGGCGTTAATAACACCGGGAATTTTCAAAACAAATGTGTCACTTCAAGGGAAGGGCGATAACACGCGTCTGAGATTTGTAGGTTTTTATGAAGTTATGTCCAACCTATAATAACTCAGTATCTGACACGGTCGTGGTGTTGTGTGATGTCATGAGGAACAGTGCAGCGCACAAAAAGGCAAGGATAGAGAAATGGAATATGCACGACACAGAAGCATCGGACCGCAAATGAATTTATACACAAAAGGAAGGGGAATAGAACTCTGCCTGTTTTTTTTTTGTTTTTTTTGTTCTTTATGTCATCATAACAACTTTCCCAGCTTACCACACTGCTGCAGTGAATTTTCTGTGTATTATCTGCGTGTTCGCAACGTATAGCGAACACGACGTAGTGAGTCCGGACGACGGCGGAAGCCACAAAACTCGTAAAAAGAGGCATCGCGGTGTCTTGCATCGGATCGGCATTGAGGAAGTCATGCCACCACGGCATTAAAAACATTCTAATGAGCAGGTAAAGCAAAAATTTAAAGACGCAGGGTTTTCTTCAAGGATGCGGTAGGCGGTGTGTGTTTTACTAAGAAGTCGAAAGGGGCCAGTTAATCGGGTGCCACGAAGGAAATTTGTTATGCCGGTAATGCTTCCGTACCTCCACGGTATTTCCCATAATGTTAAAAATAGTCGCTTTGTGGTATGACATGCCACTTGTTTACCCCGCTAATAAAGCAAATTTCTAGAGTTCTGCAAGAAAGGAAAGTGTCGTTGTATTAATCCATCTAAGTTGTTTTGTCCACTGCCTGTTGTGTACTGCATTCCACTGTATTGTGGTGATGCTTATGTGGGCCAGACGGGACGTTGTATTGATGAGAGAATGAGGGAGAACTGCAACACTCTTCGTACGGATCCGTCTGGCCATTTAGCAGTCCACTGCAGCAGGTGTGGTTGTGCTCCTGTGTCTGAAATTACAGGTGTATAAGGACTATTGAAACCGCAGAGAGCGCGGGAGATGTTGAAGTTTTAAATATAAAAAAAAAAAAAAAACGTTTTCGTGATGGCGGTATAAGCCACTTTTCACTTGCTGTGACAGATGCTGAAAAAGTATGCTTATCGACGACAATGCCACGAACAAGTTAAACGTTATTTTTATTTTTGTCCATTTGAAGCAGGGGGGGGGGGGGGGGGGGTTATTAGACGGAGCTTCTGCAGCCTGGGAATTGGCAATACTGAGTGTTATTTTTTCTGAAGTCCTTTTAAAGGTTATATTTGTGAGTGTGCGCTGGCCTTTCGTACGTATCCTCTTTTTGTACTGGTTTTCTGTGCGCTTTTCAGTTCATCTCTGAGGTCAGCCTAAATTTGCAGGTTCTCTAGCTTTCCTTTCGCAAGCGTTATGATGAATAAATTTCTTTTTTTTATATACTCTGGTGAAGCGTTGGCGTTTTGATGCCAAAAAAAGATGGTCGAAGGATTTACTCAATAAATGGTCTTATATAAAATTAGCAACTTCAGGATGACAAAAATGGTTTAAAACGAAAAGATGTGTCTGCGTTTCTACATTGCATTTTTGTGGAACTACGAATGAACCAGAATGTATTAATATTGAGTGGAATGATTTTCTTTTATTTTGCAATTTGAATACTGAATATTTTAGTTCGTGTCGTTCGGTCTATTTTTGCCTTTTAATTTTCTGATTTGTTTCGTATATCAATTCGTGCCTACTGTGTAGCAGAGTTTTGTGGAAACATTGCGCTAAACAAAGAGTGATTTTTTACAAGTTCTATTTCACGATCATTTCCACTTTATGCCAGTTGGGAGCAATAAATGGTCGTATTTGAAAATTCCTGGAGTACTACTTTTGCCGCGGTGATTATGCTTATTTGATCGTTTTGCATGTTGCGATTTTTTCAGGTGCAATAGTTTTAGCGATCTTTATTTTTAATTACAGCTATTCAGCTTTGAAATTACGTCGTTCAAACCCAATACCTTTGGTTCAGTGTTTTGTGCAAATAATCAACGAACGCTGACAAACAACCTGCACATGCCTCATTATTGTGTTAGCAGCTTGTGTTATTTTGCCTGCGACAATTGTTTGCTCGTCTATGACTTTGTTACCGACTATTTCTTATTGTGTTGGCGGCAAAAAACTTTCGTACACAGCTGGTGGAGAATCCTAGCTTTCAGTTCTCCTGATACACAATCTGTTCACCGGGTGATACTTCCTAATACAGTTCGACAGAACGTCGTAAGACCCCGTTATGACAAACCACCACGAAACGCGAGGCACGGGTTTCATATGAAGATCAAGGGGGATCGGTGGCCGAGTGGTTTAGCGCACACCAGCTCGGAGCACGTGGAGCGAAAGCTCGCGCTGCAGAACCCAGGGATCCTCGGTTCGAGTCCCACCCCTGCCCGTTTCGATCTGGATGAGCATCGTACCGGTGTGCGGTCGTGTATCACTACTGCGTGGTGCACGTTAAAGACCCCAGGCTAGCGGTTGTACCGCACTGGCTAAATTTCTCATCTACAGCTGGGAGACTCGTCGCCCCTGCGAGGCAGACCAAGTTCTAGGCTGTATAAACACACACACAACCCAATTTTATGAAGATCAATAAACAAAACAAAAAAAAAAAAAACGCATATGAAGCAGTAACGACGAATGAGTAAGGCAAATGGAAATTTCCAACGTTTTAAAAGAAACGAAATTCAGTTCTGGAATATTCTCAATCCGATATTTTAGCTCTGCCTCGGGGGGACACTTGTGAAGCGGTAATTAATTCGCTACGCAAGTATCCGCCTGTGGGGGTAACCGCCTGACTACATCTCGAAACGAAATATCTTGTCATTTGACGTCACAGAAAATATTCGAGAGAGTGGTGGGAGTTTGTGGATGCCACGAGAAAGCATGTTTTACGTGTATATACCTTATCAACAGCTGAAAGAAAAAAGTAAAACAACAACGTATTCATCCCGCGCACGAACGTTCTTCGCTTTCTTCGAAACCGTGAGGGGTTGGTGGAGTCTCCCTTTTGATTCGAGGAAAGACTGCGAATATAGCGCACAAATCGTACGATCCGAGTCGATTATCGCCTAACGTCACTTCGTTGGCGATGGTCCATATGGGAGAATGTCAAAGTCACATCATACTCTACAGGCGCCGCATGAAACCGAATACGTTAATCTCTCTGATTTTTTTATTTATTATTATTATTATTTTTTTTTTTTTTTACATTTCAGCTCTGCTTATTAAGCAACGGTTTCACGAAGCACCGATAGATGAAAAAGACGCGGATATTTCAGACGGAATATCGCAATCCTAAACACTAGGTGCCTGTAGACAGCATTCCTTGTGGCTTAACGCCGAACGGCAAAGGGTGCATTGTCGATGCATTTACGCGCGTTTCAAGAGGCGTATCCTCGCCGTAAACTGGGCGTCGAGACGAGCGCTTACTCGGCGCCTCAAGGTCGGCGAACGCATGCGCGCTGGTGAAAGTCTGGCCGGGACTGATCTCGGTGCTTCCTTGTATTTCCACGTTGCGTATCCTGAAGCTTCTGGCGATGTGATGAATAATCTAATCGCGCGCCCACATCGCAGGCCTGCTTGAGAATTACCTGCCCAGCTTGGCGGCTGGCTGGCTGGCAGCCTGGTCTGACACGGCAGCCCAAACGAAAGGTTGTAACAACGACGTAGAGGGGATTAGAGAGATGAAGCGGGACTACTGTCCGCAGGCAGAAGTGACCCCCCCCCCCCCCCCTCCGGCTGCCGCCATTGTACGCTAATGTGACTACTCGTCCCGTGACTCAACTTAATACGTGACGTGACAGGCAAGACGGTAGTGCCCAGGCATGCAATGCTGGCCCCCGCTGGACCGGAGTTTGTCGGTGTACGTTGTTCGTTGTCGTTGGTCCGAGCGAGTTGATTTCGCATGCGTGAGCCATGATCCGAAGCCGATCGGTTTATGTCGGTTTATGTAAGATTATTTCGTCACAAGGCATCAAGAAGCAAAAAGTCAAGGAAACCATGGATAACGAACAAGTCGTTAAAACTAATAAAACAAAAAGATGCTCTTTATCGGCGGTTTTTACAGACAAGAAACTCAAATGATCTACATGCTTTCAAAGTTTTTCGTAATAAAGTGACTAGTTTTCTTAGAAATGCAAAAAGGAATTATCTTCACAACCTGTTCAATGCCGACATACTAAAACGAAGTGACATTACGTGGCAAAGACTGAATACAGTGCTTGGTCGTGGCCAGCAACACTCACAGTGTATTCAAGAGTTACTTTTAAATGGCCAAGCAACATCGGGAACGGCGCTAGCTAACTCTTTTAATGACTTTTTTGTATCGCTGGCTAACAGTACATATGATCCGCGTAGTTTAGAATACCTAAAAGCTAGAAACCGTGAAAGTGCGTTTTTAGGACCGACTAATGCTGAAGAAATTTATCACGTGTTTCTTTCATTCCGTAACAGTAACTGTTGTGACGCCGATGACTTGCAAATTCGTCCAGTTAAGTACGTCCTAGATCTAATTTGTCCTGCACTTGAACATATTTATAACCTGTCATTTATACACGGCGTATTTCCAAAGCGTATGCAGTTAGCGAAGGTGAGCGTTTTGTATAAAGGGGGGACAAAAACGAATTATCAAATTACAGACCAATATCAATTCTTCCCGTTTTTTCGAAAGGTCTAGAAAAATTAATTAATGATAGAATGACTGCTTTCTGTGAAAAACTTAGGATAATCACAGACTTTCAATTTGGCTTCAGAAAGGGTCGTTCAACCGAGTCAGCACTCCTGACACAAAAAGAATTGATTCTCCATGCTATTGAACACAAACTGCTAACACTAGGGATTTTTGTAGATTACTCAAAGGCCTTTGACCGAATAAACTACGTTACCTTACTAAAAAAACTCGAAATCTATGGCCTCCGAGGGGTATTTCTAGATTTGTTGAAAAGTTATCTTCAGTTTCGTTTCCAGAAAGTTGTTATAAACAACAAGGTGTCCGATATCAAAGCGATTCAATCCGGGGTACCCCAGGGTAGTATTCTTGGGCCCTTGTTATTCAATATATATATTAATGACGTAATAAATATTGATAATGATACCCAATTTGTTATGTATGCCGACGACACCAGTTTATTTTTTAATTCTTCCGATATTAAACAATTAATAAATCATGCAAATAATGTTCTCGATAAATTAAACCAATGGACCCTGTTGAATTCACTAGCTATTAACAAGTCCAAAACAAAAGCTGTACTTTTCAGACCTAAAAATCAGAAAGCAAATATTGAGAACCCCCTCATGATAGGGACTTCAACTGTGGATGTTGTGCCCTCAGTTAAAAGCCTAGGAGTTGTATTTGAAGAACACTTACTTTGGAACAAACATATTGAAATAATTGCTAATACACTCCCTCGCGTCGTAGGTATTCCTACAAAGTTGCGGTTCTTTCTACCCACTAATATAAAATTGCTTATTTACAATTCCCTGTTTCTTTCCCACATCAACTACTGCCACCTAGTTTGGGGGATTACAACCACGTCAAACTTTACTAAACTCTTTTTACTACAAAAAAAAGCCGTGCGCGTTATCACTGGCTCTCCCTACGATGCGCATACCGAACCACTTTTTAAAAGTCTTAAGGTACGTCCAGTTAACTTTTTATATAATGATGTACTGCTCAAGAGGTACTATGCCGGCAAAAAACTAAACAACAACATCATAGAACAATTATCTAGATTAACAAGAAACACTAACATTTATAACACACGTCACAATGAAGCATGGATCATTCCTCATGCACGTACGAATTACGGAAATCAATCTTTATGTTATACATTACCATTTTTATTAAATTCACTTGATAATTAGAAATGAAAAATAAGTGTTTCATGTTCCATGCAGTTTATATATCTAGATCTATTGTTTCACCTTGTATCTCTTCGTGTGCATTGATTGTTTAATGTTTAGTAAGTGATGCTGATGTAGCGTTACCTGTTTGTTATTGTGTATTATTACCAGTGCTGTTGCCGAATCTTTTTTGCTTGTTTTTTACACTGCAATGGGACTATGCATATGCAGAGGGGCTCAGACCCAGTCAAGCCGCACCCTTGCGGCTTTTTGTCAGAGCTCCTTGCATCATTTGTTTAGTACTTTGTACTTGGTGATGCTAAATAAACTTTGATTTGATTTGATTTGATTTGATCTAAAGCGACTTCAGAGTTCGTAATGGTCTCACGTAGGTATACTGTGAAAATATAAAGTAATGGAACTTTTAGTGCACATTTCGATTGCGATCGGCAGGAAGATTGCCACGAAAGAGACAAACATCGACCGTGTTGCTCGGATCTCGGATTGAGTCGGAAAACACCATTTAAGTACGGGACATGTCCCTGCTAACATTGTTGCCACACCATGTTCCGTGTCACCGAATCATAAAACATGTATCATAATTCCTTTGTACTGGACACGTTGTGGCGACAACGTTAGCATACAGAATTTCTGTACACCACTAAACAGTACAATTACTGTTTTCTTCTTGCTGCGAGAAATCTGCCATCACGTTAAAAACACTTAATGTACTATTGGAAATGATGTCTAAACTTGTTTTATTTTTACATCGGAGTGCACACTCACCATTTTGTACAATGTGCATCCTTCTCTCCATTCATACAATTTGCTCTTTTTATCGCGAATGTAAGCTATGCATTGCCGATCGCTCTGTCTGCTGTCAAACGTAGCGCGAGCAGTCTTGGCCAAATGACAAATTTTAGACCTTGTTATTTGATTCAACCATTATCAGTTACTTTCGTATTTTCGTACATAGTGGATTGGCTGCCCATAAATACATGGCGATAAATGGCATGAGTTTACAGGAACGGGCCTTACTTTGCACGGAAACTTTCCGCAAATCATTTATAACTTTCGAGCAAGATTGCAAGTTCTGAAACATTGGCATTTGGTCCGGACGGCAAGCGCTACATTCGAGCGGAGACTGGGCATTTGGCAATGCATAGTTAATTTTTGCGGTGAAACAAACACTGTAAATGTTTTAGGGGACGCGCTGTATAATTGGGCAGACTGTGTAAGTCCACTTCCGCAGCATTTATTATTTCCTGAAGGCATTTGCATACTCCTGTTGTGTCACACTTACGTGCATGTATAGCACGTGGAACCGAAGTTGCTTAGGGTATGGATGCCACATCTTTTGTGCAAGGAATTTCGGTAGTTGCCGGCAATATGAGCATGTTCCAGTGGCGTAGCCAGGCAGTTTTTTTTTTTTTTTCGAGGGGGGGTGGGGGGTTGAGGTGACCGGGATGTCCGTGACTGTTGTGGAGGGAGGAAGGAGGCTCAAAATGCACGCGTTTATTATAGGGTCGACTGGATTTGGGACCGGTGGCTGCAGCCCCATAAGCTCCCGCGCCTGGCTACGCCACTGAAATGTACCAACTGGAAACTATGATTCATAAATATTCAAAGAAAAATGATATATAGATTTTTGGGTACTGGTGTTATTAAACCATTGCAGTCAACATATTGTGAAGACGTGCAAAGTGTTTGCTTCCTTCAACATATGATCATTTATTTTCAGGATAATAGTACCATCTGACTAGATAGAATTATCTATTATCAACTTACAACTTTCTTTGCAAAATAAATTGCGAAAAAAAGACAACGAATGAACATACAAAACCTCTTAGCTCAAAACCAAAATCTCCATAGGGGATAAATAGTTTTAAGAAAAACGATTCAATAGATAAATAAACAAATATCCCCTATAAACTCTCACAGGTAAGAAATGCGTCCCAAGGGGCTCCCGCAAACCTTCCTAATTACCAGGATTAATGATATCCTTCTTGCCACTCGCCGCCTCTCCAGTGTTTGTTCTGCTCCAGTGAAAAGAGTGAAAGGCTCTAGGGAGGAGCCTATCCTGCGTAACTTATGTTGCAACAAATTATTGTGCTAAAATCTCCTGTCCCTCCTTGAACTTGAAATGTTCTTAAAGGTCTTTAGGTTTACCGTCCTCTCCCTTCTTCCGTGTTGACGACGTAAACAGGTCATGCCTTCGCTGATACATCTGGACCTGTCGTCATCTCTTACATGGTCTGCCGCACTCCTAACTAGTAACACAAACTCAGAATGCTTCAAAGCAGGCTCGAAGGCGAACTTGGGTTCTTCTCCCAGAACATGACCCACGTTGTCGGAAAGCTCTGAAGGCTCATCTAACGTTGTCACCGATATACCGTCCGCCGAAGATCATGGTTCTTTTTCTCAAAAGGAAAGGCTATGTCCTGTGCCGCAGGAACTCCGTGACACCGCCGCCTTGAGGTAGTCCCAATTAGTTTTCCAGCGTAAATGCGGCGTTCCCAGCCCAGAGAAGCAAGCCGACTTTAGGCAATCCTTCAAGAAGCATATTTAGCGCCACACATTCAAACGTAAGATCTTGCAGTTTTTTTCTAATAGCATACCGAAGCTTGCAGGGGCCGCACAAAACTTGTAGGTCCAGCGAAAGAGGCCGACATTGATCTTCCACGAAAGTACTCGATCTCTACACGAACTTATAGCTAAAAAAGTCAGCATGGAAATTAAGTGCGAAAGAGCCTCCATTGGAAGGTAAAAAAAGCCCCATATACAAAAAATTAACTGCATCAAGGTTGAAAGCTTGGCTAGTCAGTAGTGTTTCATGATGAAATATAAAGCGTGGAAAGAAACAGGACAAAAAGGAAGACACATACGATAGACAAGCGCCTACTCAACACTAAAAGATTAATAGGACTTCAGAAAAAAAAAACGAATAGCCCCTCCGCCCCTCCCCCCCCTGAGAAAAAAAAAAAGAAACCGAAAACAAAAAAGGTTACCATTTTAGAGCAAAAAATTAAAATCCGTAACGTACGTGTGGCACTATCGCCAATAAGAATGCTTAATCAGCACCTGCCAAAAAAGTGAGGGTTAGCTCAGGCAGCCATCACGAAAGATTTTGATATTATAAGTCTCCAAGACATCCTTCGCTCTCTGCTTTTTAAAGCGACCTCAGATATTTGTTGTTCTTTTTTCGAACACAGGAGCGCAACACCACCTGCTGCATTTCACTTCAAAATGTACAGACGGAGACGTACAAAAATATTTTCTGCGCTCCCTCAGTAAAACCGTTAGTAAAACTGCCCGTTGTACCCACAAAAGCGTTAGCACGAGGCAGTGGAATGCAATACACAACACCCACTCGTCAGAGGAAAAAAAGATTTACACGTTTCTTCCCACATTAAAAACGCCCTTTTCCTTTCCTGTCAAGCGGGCCTTCTTGAACAACTGTTGGAATTTGCTGGGAGCACTGCGAAGAACTGGTGAATCATACCGCACAGCGACTTTTTTAACATTTTGGGGTACAGCGTGGATGTACGGGAGCACTACCGGCCGTGCAAATTTCTTCCCTGGCACCGGATTAACAGGCGTTTTCAGATATTTTAGCAAAACACCCGGCACTCCTTCTTTTCACGCGAAAGACATACTGCCTCTTAATTTGTGCACCTGGTCGTTATTTTCTTTTTCTCACGACATGATGGCATGACTTATTCAATTCTGACCCAAGACCAGATACCGCAATGCCTATATTTTTACAAGTTTTGAACGGTCAAACCCAAAAGGTAGGAGGCCATTCTTTGAACGGGGACTGTATGATTAACACAGGGATGGCTTTGCGTTTAAATAGAATGAGAGACCTTAAAATGGCAGACGACCGTCATGAAGGGCATCAAAAGTATATTTCAGACCCTTTCCAAGGATTTTCAAAATCGACATCACACGTTCAGTAGCATCCATTCTATCGTTAACTACTACAAAAACCGAAAAATCGTCCACACACCTGAACACTATTTTGGCACCCTCACTTTCCAGTGGTTCTTCAAGAGGAACATAAAGCTGTCCAAGACAATATCGCTCAAAAGCGGAGTTGCTACACACTGACCAATGCAAATGCCTTTCCGTTGCACAAAAATTCCCCTTACCTCTTGACCAGCACAGACTTTAATTAAAAATTGTTCAAGAAACTTTATGTAGACACTCCGCTAGAGTTCCTAACTTCGCAGACTAGGTCAATGCAGATATTCACCGCCACTAGCGAATCCTGTTGGGGAATAGAATAAAACAAATACTTGACGTCAACATTTATGTGCACCAGAATGGCATTTGCTTTGGTCCGTGTGTAGTTCCCGCTTTCAGCGGCATTTTTCTTGGCCAGCTTTATGTTTCTCTTGAAGAACGCCTGGAAAGTGAGGGTTTCAGAAGAGTGTTTACGTATAATGACGATTTATTAATTTTTTGTCTAAAAGTATTATAAAATGGATGCCATTGAACGTGGGACGTCCATTCTCAAAAACATGAATTTATGTACTACAGGTTTTACTTGAGCTAGTTGGTACATACTTGAATAGGGTCAGCTGAACAATTACAAATTTGAGAAACCGAGAGAGGAAAAGACACACATACCGCTGACTATCAACTTGCTTCCTTTAATACTTCGTCTTCCTTTTTCCTTTTCACTACAGCTAGTGATAAAAGCCATCCCCCATGTCCGCGCGCTGCACCCATTTGGGTGTTATACGGCTGGTGCCACGTCCCAAGTATTGTCTTTCTTTCGCATGGATTGTGATAGACGGGGTGAGATGCTCACGCACATTTGACCACTGTCTTCGACGTGCATATCCGTTCCGGCGCCGCCCCATAATGGTGATGTTAAAATTAGGAGTGGACTTGCAGGACCTGCAATGTGCAGAAAGATGTCCGGCCGATGTTCCTTTAACAGAAGCCGCGTGCTCCCTAGCTCGATCGTTCACACACCGCCCCGTTTGTCCTATGTAGCACCTGTCACATGAAAGTGGTATGTTGTACACAACGCCACTTTGGCACGGGGTGTACTGCGTCCTGTGAGCAGTTGTGCATTGCTTCTTTTCTTGATATGCTTTTCGATTAGTTCTGCGGCACATGGAGTAGGCCTTGTTTGGTGCCGAGCACACAACCCGAATATCATGCTTCCTGGCAATCTTTTTAAGGTTGTGTGTGAGTCCATGTATGTAGGATATGACCGCAACGTAGAGTATGACCGCAACCGGAACGCATATGCACGTGAAGTAATTGAACCCCTGGCCATCGAAGACAGTGGTCAAATATGCGTGAGCGTCTATCACAATCCACGCGAAAGAAAGACAATACTTGGGACGTGGCACGAGCCGCATAATTCGCCCTAATAGGTGCAGCCCGCGGACATGGGGGATGGCTTTTATCACTAGCTGTAGTGAAAAGAAAAAAGGAAGACGAAGTATTAAAGGAAGCAAGTTAATAGTCAGCGGTGTGTATCTCATTTCCTCTCAAATTTTTCAAATTTATAATTGTTCAGTTCAGCCCATTCAAATGGGACTGTGTTAAAATTTACTTCTGACGGTAATCTGCAATCTTTAAAACTCTCCCTTCGTTTGATGCAACACGATATATGTTGGTCATACATTCCACGTTCAAAGGACGGCTTCCTATATTTTCAGTCTGCCCACTCAAAACTTCTAAAAATAGAGGCATCACAGTGTGTTGCCTCGAATCGGCATTGAACAAGTCATGCCATCATGGCGCACGAAAAACATTTTACTGACCAGGTGAAAATCACGAGGCATTCCACTCCTTGAAGGTGGATGACCAGCGAAGCTGTTTAGTACAGGACACAGACCCCCGCCCCGAGGTGCCGGAGGAAACTAGACGCGCGCGACGGACCGCTACCCGGCGGAAGATAGAGACGCGCGACGAGACTGCCAACTCGGGAGAGCGGAAGGAAAGGAAACTAGGCACGCAATAGCTTGGAACGACGACAAAGAGAGGGTGGTGCGAGCGTAGACATGGCCGTCACGGGTCGCACAGCGGCAAATCTTTGAGAAACCTTTATTAGGCCCGCTTCAGACGGGGCAACTTTTCCAGCAATTTTGAGGTTGCTGGCGGGTTGTTCCCTGGCTTTCCCTAGATCGACGCGAATTGCTGAGATCGGGTCCGGCTCGAACGAGCGAGCAACTCGGAGCAATTCGAAGACGGTTGAAGCGGCCGCAGCCAATAAGAGATGCGATATTTTCACGTGACACCCCTGTGGTGGTGATGATGACAGCTAAAGACTTAGTTCTGGTTTGAAATGGATCGTTTTTGGAAATAAACAGTTTCAGAAAAATGAATTAGTATTCTCAACGCCGTTCAAAGATATAAGAACGCGTTTCTAGCGCGTAGCTGGGCGCCTAAATAGTGAAATAAAAATCAAATTTAATGATGATGATGGCAAGTCGGAGCAATTCGGTTGCTGCGTGTGAACGCGGGCGGCCCGTGTTGCTGGTGTTGCGACGTCAAATTGCTGGGCAAAGTTGCTCTGTCTGAAGCGGGCCTTATCTACCTTAGAGTCTAGTGACCTTGAAAATGGTGCCGATTTATAACTAATCTGTTGAAAATGCATATGAAAGTTATGAGAGGTATAAGCGTTTGCATGAAATGAAGCGATATTGCATCGATTTCTGAACCTGGGTTTCTGTTGACGCACACGAAAAATCCACAAAATCCTAGCCATACACAGCTTCGCTGTGTACGGCTAGGATTTTCTTTTCAGGTGCTGGAGGAAGCGTCGGGTGTTTAAAAAGTCGCAAGAGGCCAGTTAATCGGGTGCCACGGAATAAATTTATAATTCTGGTCGTGCTACCGTACCTCCATGGTGTTCCCCATAATGTCAAAAACGTCGCTATGCTGTATGATGTGCCAGTTGTTTTGAGCGTTCCTAGCAAATTACCACAGTTGTGCAAGAAGGTCTCCTTGCGAAGAAAGCAAAATGGCGCTTTCCATGTGGAAAGAAACATGTAAATCATTTTGTACTGCATTCCACTGTCTTGTGGCAAGGCTTCTGTGGGCCAAACGGGATGTTGCGTCAATTACAGACTGAAAAAACACTCAGTATGCCCTCTTTCCATTCAGTAGTCCACTGCCGCATTTGTGGGTGCGATCCCGTGCTTAAAAATGCACATATTTTAGGACAATCTAAGCAGCAGTGAGCGTGGGAGATCCTGGAGTCTTTAAAGGGAGATTTACACGCTTGTTAATAAATGTGAAAATTTCGCGAAACAAACATAAGCTTCAGGAATGGAGAAGAGTATTCAATATATCTGTGGTTCATTATAAAGATCTAATGAAGGTCCACTCCAAGGACACAAACACAGATTTTGGCGTTTCTTACACTTGGTTTCTTTTGGCAAAAGAGCCACAAGACAACGACATAAAGTAAGAGACACCGCACAAGTGTTTGTGCAATGTCTCTTACTTTATGTCCTTGTCATGTGGCGCTTTTGTCAAAAGGGACAATGTACCAACCCACCCATCTCTCACCATTGTCACTTCGTCTTCTACTCCTATGCATAAAACAAAATCGTTGTCGTCGGTCGTTCCGGGAAAATTTCCCGTCAGCGGGTTATGTCGGTTTCCGTTGGGTTTTTCCTTGCACACCTTCGACGATTATTAAAATACGACGACCAACCAATCCCTAAATCAGGGGCCCAACGTTTCGAAGCCGGTTCGGCTTCTTCTTCAGGGGCGACTATGGAGGAAAGGGCCGCAATCTTCTTTTTGATTGCGGCCCTTTCCTCCATCGTCGCCCCTGAAGAAGAAGCCGAACCGGCTTCGAAACGTTGGGCCCCTGATTTAGGGATTGGTTGGTCGTCGTATTTTAATAATCATTTCCCCAACCAGACAGACTTCTGTCTAATGTTTAATTTTAAGTTTTTACACCTTCGACGAGTACGCCTTATCACAGACAAGCAGCACAGAGTATTGCACCGATATTGCCGTTAAGTCGGAGAGATTATGCCGATACCATTTTGAACCAGTCATTATCTGTGAAGTATCGGATGGGTCCCGCCGATGGTATATCCTGACATACCGTACTCGCCGCCGTTTTTGGTTGAATGTCGGGAGTGTCGTATGTAAATCGGCTATGCTGAGGGGGCATTCGGATTTTTTGGCCGACTTATAACATAAGTAGAAAAGAAAAAAATTAAGAGAAATGAAATGTGCTCACTTTGAGCCCCATTAAGACCGCATAAGGAGCTGGGGACATTAACTGCCTTGTCCATCTCCTTTCGACCTCCGTCTTTTGTTAAACCTCTCCACCTTTTTTGTTTCTTTGTGGCTGTGAGCGAGAGCGACGGCCGATTGAAGCAAATCAGAGGGGTTGAGAGAAATGAGTGACCGCTCTTCGTAATACGAAAGCGCTTAGACGAAAATTTTGTCACGTGACTGGCCCTGACGCGCTGATGGGCTCACTGAGGCCGTAACCTTCGCTGTTTGTCAAGTTATGGTGATGGGTGTCGGGCCACGGATGTCCGGTTTCCGAAAAGCGCACTTCAGTGTTCTGCTTTCTTCTGTTGCAGTCGCGGCCGTTTTGTTGTTAACAGCCAGAATATGTCTAGGCCAACTTTTCTGTAAGGTCAATTTTATTCGGCGGAGTCCATGGAATTACTGTTTCGTGCTTGTTGAACATCCTTCGACAAAGAACTTCTCACGAGACTTCCGTTGAATGTGGGTGACCTTACTTTTTCTCGAGTTTGTGTTGGTGTTGCTCTGTTCTGACGGAATCGGATTATGCATCTATCACGGATTACATGAAACCGTCGCACGCTTACACTGGCGCGGTGGCGCAAGGCACCGCCCAATATCTGGCGGTGGCGCAAGGCACCGCCCAATATCTGGCGCACAGCGCATGCGTACTCTGCTCCATCCCGCAGGCCGGTCGAGCTCGGTGGCTCGGCCGGCTTGGCAAGAAGGGCTTCTCTAGATAATTTTCGAGTTTGTAGATCGACACTCAAAGTCGGGGAGTTTGGGTGAGTCCTTGCTCGAATTTATCTGTTTTTGACTTTTATAGAATACTTTTGATCGCAGTTTGGACAGGAGTGACGCGTATTCGAGAAATTCAGCGGCTGTGGATTTGGCGAAAAGTGGAAGTCTCACCCGGTGAGCCGCCGGCCAGGTAGGCCTATTTCCCCCTAGGTGAGAAAAGCCCGCTCGACCAGTGCTATGACCGCAAGCTTGTCAAAATCGTAATTGAGGAGTGAACCCTCCGTGCTGTCGTCGTTTTCGCGGTGATAGCCAACGGTGTCCGCACGTAGACCAGGTTCGCCAAGCGATCTGAGTCTTCGTTTACGGGGATCCTGGGGGGCTATGTGCGATAAATGCTTCGTTTCTCCTAAAGAAACGGAAGTGACGTCATCGCGTCTTATTGGTTAGAGGCTCAAATGACAAAAAATTCACTATGAAAATGTGGGCGCAGGCAAGTGCGGCAGAACTAACAAAACATTGTTGGGAATTAAAAACAGCGCGAAAAGACGAGGACCAGACAAAGAAGTGACACGGACGTAGCGATGACTTACAACTGAGCTTTTTAACAGAAAATCGCAATATATATTTGCGGTGTCACGAACAGAAAAGAAGAAAGAATTCAGCCCATGTGATGCATCAGCAATAAAAATAAAACAATGGTAATATATATATATATATATATATATATATATATATATATATATATAAAAGATATAAAAAATGCGCCATGACACAGCCGTACAGAGTACGTGCTAAAAAACGAGCAAGTCAGGAAACCAGAAAATTCATCTCTTTGCCTGATGGGGCCACAGAAGGACTGGTTACACATGCTGCATTCAACCTCGCTATCTCACCAGCTTCTTGAATTTCAAGAGTAAGCTGGTCCCTATGACGCTTAAGAACATCACACTGTTGGAAGTCGGGTAGGCAACCACAGTCGCGGCAATGAATGCCCAGATGACCAGACACGGTTGTGGAGACTCTGTAAGCGTACTCTCTTAACCTGTCTCGTTAAGAGAGCACGCTTACAGAGTCTCCACAACCGTGTCTGGTCATCTGGGCATTCATTGCGCGACTGTGGTTGCCTACCCGATTTCCAACAGTGTGATGTTGTTAAGCGTCAGAGGGACCAGCTTACTCGGGAAATTCAAGAAGCTGGTGAGATAGCGAGGTTGGGTGCAGCATGTGTAACCAGTCCTTCTGTGGCCCCATTAGGCAAAGAGATGAATTTTCTGGTTCCCTGACTTGCTCGTTTTTTAGCACGTACTCTGTACGGCTGTGTCATGGCACATCAAAGGAAATCAGCTCTTTGATGTCATGTGGAGAGCATGGAAGCCTCAGTCAAGGTCCCTCCTCCAGACAATCCAGAAAACTTTGGACTGCAATGGACAAGCGCCACCACGCTACACCTTTGTTCTTCAGCTCCTGACTACCTACTTCGACGAGAATCCAGAGGCTCTCATCTCATTTCACCCGGTGAGCTTGGTAATCTTATTCCATGAACTTGTTTAGTTATTCATAAATGTATGCAATCAATTGCAGAGGTCAACTCTGTGAGGCAGTGATCATCTGCTCTGTTGACTGCAATTCCTTGTGTGAAGTGCATAATACCACGCACAATATTGTTCATGGCATTTAAATATTAGCTGCAAAAAGTTTATTAATTTAATTTCTCGATTCTCAGCCTTGCTGACCAATTTTTTACCATGGAAGTATCTGTTTTCTTATCAATAACAAGTACACCATTAAATATTCTTGATTTTTGTATTCATTATAGCACTCAACAGCTGCCAGTGTTCTTGGCTCCTGCCCAGATACACCTCACCTTGCGGTTTTTGGTGAGATAGCTTTGCACTGCCTTTTAATTTTTAGATAATTAAGAAAATTGTGAAAGGAGTAGTGCAATTACAGTCTAAGCTCGTTATAATGGCCCTTGTTATTGACCAGGGCTGGGCTTTCGATAGTATACTTGACACCATGGAAAATTACATTTAGGTACTGATACAAGATACAGACGCAAAGTCTATCTTTGATATAAATGCTCCATGCAGTATCCTAGATGCTTCGATACATAGCTGAAATTCCATCGCAAGTATTTGGAAAGCAGGAAACTTGATTAATTTACATTGATTATAAACATTTCTCACCTGGATTTTATGGGTTCTGGTATTGATATTTTTCATAAACGTTTTTTGTTAGCTTTGCATGTTAGCTGCGGAGTCCAACAAGGTACCGTACTCGGCCGACTTATTTTTTATTTATATTAACAACCTTCCTGCACGTATCTCCTCTTTCATAGGCCTCTATGTTGACGATTGTGTTATTTATAAAGAAATTCTTAACGATTCTGGGTTAGGAGGCAATTTGATTGTGTTATTTATAAAGAAATTCTTAACGATTCTGGGTTAGGAGGCGAATTGATGGAGTGGAGGAAATCGAGAGATATCGGTCTAAGTCCACGATTGCACAAACACATAATCACACAAGGGAGTGAGGAGGAGGGGGAAGAAGGAATAAAGGGGAAGGAGGGTGAGGTGGATGGCAGAGTGGGAAGGAAGAGGGATATAGAGGAGAAGGGAGAGGAGGAGCAAAGAGGAGGAGACGAGGGAATGAAAGGGAGAAGGGAGGGGAGCTAGAAGGGATGGGGGACACGGGAGGAGGAGAGGTCAAGGGTCCAAGGTCAGGGTCACCTTTTACCTTGACAAACGCACAGCCAACAAGGGAGAGAGGAGGAAGACAAGGGGATGGGAGTGACGAGGGTAAACGGGGGATAGGGAGAGCTGGAAATGAGGAGGGCAGGGAACCAGGAAAGAAAGAGGCCAAATGCTACTGGCCACGATTGCCTTGATAGCTCTCTGCCGAGCTCAAAGGCACGCTTAGCAGAGATCTTGAAATTTTTATAGACCGTTTTGTTAATCCCGATGACGATACCCTTCCATTGCCCTTAAACGTGTTTCTTTAGTGGGTATCACTTTAGGACTGAAAATCCGGCTTACTAAAACCCTCTAATGATGATATATTGCATTGCATTAGTCCACTTATCGGCCTTCAACTGAGGAGATGTCAGTTCAACAAAGATGCCGGTGTTGTCTGTCTGCCCTTTTACAGAAGGTGTTACCCGACCCGTTCCCACAGTTCCAAAAAACAAAATTGTGCAATTTGCATGTACAGCTCACAAAATAGAA
The DNA here is from genome assembly GCF_016920785.2 of Ixodes scapularis. Taxonomy (NCBI): domain Eukaryota; kingdom Metazoa; phylum Arthropoda; class Arachnida; order Ixodida; family Ixodidae; genus Ixodes; species Ixodes scapularis. Next base: position 166,916,908 of record NW_024609868.1, on the reverse strand, counting down.
AGAAGGATAGCCTGGTTTTGCCAGAAAGAAAATGAACTGGAAGTGAGCTTTAAAAGTTAATGCTAATTTCTTAACTATTGGGTATCTCCAAAATACTCGATACTGTAAAAATGGGTATTAGGTACTGATACATTGATACATTTTTTCCTGGCAGGCAGTACCAGATACAAGGTACTCGACTGTCTCTGAAGTTAGTATTGGAGATACATGCATCTCTGATATCGCCGAGCCCTGGTTTTGACCACTATTTCGCTCTGTTGTAAAAAAGGACTATGTATTATTCAGATAGGAAGTTGAATCAGTGGTACAAATAGGAAAACCAACTGAGCTTCACAAATCAGTATGTTGTATCCAAGTTTCTGCTGCAACAAGATCTGTTGTAACGAGCTTGTACTGTATTCCAATGCAGAGCATCCATATTTCCTAGTTTACCTCATTGCAATGTCCTTTCTGTCATCCATTTGAACCGTTACGATTGCAATAAATTAACTACATCTGTAACATGTCGGTTTGATGATCATCACATCTTGCTTTTTTTTTTTACTTAGGTTCTACGCTTCTAGATGACCCTCTCCAGATTGCGCTGGTTGTTGACAGGGTGCTTGTGTTTGAGGCAAGCAGTCTCGAGGTCGCTCTCTGCTCGCTCCTGGGAGCGTATTTCGTCTTCAACATCAAGTACCCAAAGGAGGCCTCGTACACGCTGGAGTTCCTTCAGAGGTACAGATATGTCAGAATTCAGTGTTTGTTCATGGCAGGACTGGTGGTCGATTATGCTAGTGCACCGCAACCCTGAACATGTGGACCTAGACCTCGCACTGCAGAGTCCAGGAATCCACAGTCGGACTAGCGCCTCACCTGTTCTAATCTTGATAGGCATTTTACTGGCATCTGTTCGTGTATCACTACTGCATGTTGGCTCTAAAGGCCTCGGGTTAGCAGCCATACTGCACGAGATATTTTGCTGCGCAGTGTGAACCAGCCACCGACATGTGAAAGTCAGCCCAAAGGCAGGCTGTATAAACACGCACAAGGACATCTCGACATCTTTCACCCAAGAATGTGAGTTGTTCATGTTCAATTGACATGCGTTTCTTTGACCTCTTATACAGGCATTTTGGCCAGATAAACCCATCTAAAGGTAGCAAGTCCAGCTCCCGTGGTCACAACAAGGTCAATGGAATCCCAGCCAGAATTCTAGGTCTGCTGAACAAGATTCGTTCACTCTAATGGTGTGTTTTCTATTTTCGTCTTTCCCTCTTATATTTTGTGATGCTTGATTTTTGCTATTGCAGATAAAAATTTGTTTTATCGGATCAAAAAAAAGAAAAAGACGTTTACAACACCCCGTAACGCCGAATTAGAGCATAGCTCTTGAGGAGGAAGAGGGGAGGGTATACCCTTCCTCCTCTCCTCCCTGTCCCTCCTCTGCTCCTCATCCCTCTTCCCTTCTCTTCTCTTCTCCTCTTCCCCTCCTCCTCCCCTCGTCCTCCTCCACACGTGTTGCATCATGGGAAAGGTCCTATAATGCACCGCGCAGTTACGGCGACGCCGACGCCGCTGAAGCCGGTAAAGAGGCGCCCAAGAGCTGCGCTGGAAGGAATTCCTTTAATTCGATTTTCTTTTTCTAATTTGACCGATGGGGATACGAGACTAAAGGCGAAAATGTTTCTAAAAGTTCCTGTACTGCCTTCAGTTCTTACAAATGGTACACAATATAAAAGAAAAAGCAAGGACATATGCAGCAGCCCTGCAGCATAAATTAAAGAGACAGTGTTTTATTTATAGTGCTAGATGGAATTAAAATGAAAGACAGATTAGATAACTTGATTTTATATATATTATTCATATTAGGTACAATGAAGGCTCGCATACCGCCGCCTACCATTAGAATCTTGAGGTCCTTGTAAATTTACAAAAATATTTGTTAATCTATGTTTTAATTGTTACAGCGAGGGCCAAAGGAATCTAGCCCACAAATTTATATACATCGCAAAAATCAGTAAAAATAATTTGGGTTATGTGGATAGTTATACAGCGTGTAGTTAGTCAGCCATTTCAAAGTTGTGACGAATAACTCGCTGTAGATGAGCGATTTAGCCAGTGCAGTAGAACCGCTAGCCTGCGGTCTTTAACAAGCACACGCAGTAGTGAGACACGACCGCATGCGGGTACGATGCTCATCCAGTTCAAATGAGCATGTGTGGGGATTTAACCCAGGATCCCTAAGTTCTGCAGTGCGAGCTCTCGCTCCACATGCTCCGATCTGGTGTGCGCTAGCCGACTTGACCCCCCCCCAAAAAATCAGTCTCGCTTGCTACGGTAGTGTGGTTTGTGACGTAGGTTCAGCTAGGTTGTGGATTTGTTTTGTTAAAATAGTACCAAAGAAAACACTTACCTCAGCAAAGAGTTACAAATAAAAACAATATATTTGTTATGGACCAACGTGGTTTTGAGCTTATTCAGATTGGAGCTTGAAAATGTTGTGGGCCAATGGGACGTTCGATTTAGCTCAAACATTGAAGGTAGGAACAAAGACACTTATTACTTCGCTCTCATCACCCGGTTTGTCTCGTATATAGTTTAGTGCCCCTCAACCGCGTTTTTAAACTTCCACCTGAGACAGCCTTGATTCCATGTCTGTCCATAGGAAACCTATTGTATTTATTTGTAACATTTGACCGGGGCAAGGTTCTCCTTCGAAATTTTTATAAAAGAAATCCACCACCTAGCTGAACATACCGTAGAATACCGTGCATCCGCCCACTCTCCACTAAGTGCCCATTCCCAAATTTGTAATATCTGACAAAGTCAGCGCAGTACGTTGAAATGTAAAATTAATAACCGGAAAAGCGCCCATCTCCCATTTTTTTGCGATTATGTCTAAATATTGAGTGGGCGCTTGCCCGGTATTTTACGATACGTCACAAATTACAGTGCCGCTTCTCGCAAAAATGGGTTAGATTCCCTTTGGTTCTCGCTGTAGAATGTTTAAAAATTGGAAGACTTTATTTGTTTTTCATAGTTTATATGTATCATCAACCTAATTACTTTTTATATGCCATATTTTTAGAGTGGTTCAGTGGGCAGGTTTCATATGTTGCCCTAGTAGTCTTAAAATAGTCTCGTTTTCACCTGTAGCATATGTGACTTGTTGTAATTTGCGGATGATTTCTAAAAGATCCTAGAACACAATACCTGGCCTTGAGGTGTTGCGATCAACGAAAACTGCATTTTCTCAGACAAGCGCAGGTTTCCTCGGAGAGAAGCACAAGATGAGCCGTTGACAAGTCTTCTCTTTTCAACTGACCAAAGCAGTGTTTTACTGGAGCTGAGCTATGGTCTCTTTAAAAGTGGTCTTTGTTTTATTCGTCACAGACATTATTCGCCACATTAGTTTTTTTTTATGCCTCTGTTCTGTAATATCAATTAGTTATAAACTAAAACTGCATTTTCCCTGATAAGCGCAGGCTTCCTCAGATGAAAGCGTAGGCTGGGGTCCTGACAAGTCATTCTTTTTTTAACTGGTCCGGGCACATCGTTTTTATTGAAGGTAAACTATGGTCTTCTGCAAGTGTCTGTTCCTTATTCATCACAGACATTATTCGCTGCACTAGATTTTTCTTCTCTTCTGAAATGTCAATTGGTTTTCAACTAAATCTGAATATTCCCCGGCAATTGCAGGTTTTCTGCACGTAAAGCGCAAGATGGAGCGTGGACAAGTTTTTTGTTGTTTTAATCGTCCAAGGCATGGAGTTTTACTGAAGGTGAGCTATGGTCCCGTTACAAGTGGTCCATGTTTTATTCGTCAGACATTCACTGCATCAGGTTTTGTCTTGCTCCTCTTGTGCAATATCAACTTAAAACTCTATTTTTCCTGACAAGCGCAGGTTTCCTCAGACGAGAGCGTAAGCTGGGGTCCGGACAAGCTGTTATTTTTTTTTTTTTTAAACGGCCCGGGCACGTTGCTTTATTGAAGGTGAGCTATGTTCTTCTTTAAGTGTCTGTGCCTTATTCGTGACAGACATTATTCGCTGCACTAGATTTATCTTCTGAAATGTCAGTTGGTTTTCAACTAAATCTGCATTTTCCCTGGCAATTGCAGGTTTTCTGCACGTAAAGCGCAAGATGGAGCGTGGACAAGTTTTTTTTGTTTTTTTAATCGTCCAAGGCATGGAGTTCTATTGAAGGTGAGCTATGGTCCCATTACAAGTGGTCTGTGTTTTATTCATCACAGACATTATTAGCCGCATCAGGTTTTATCTCGCTCGTCTTCTGAAATATCAATTGGTTTTCAACTAAAACTGCATTTTCCTGTTAAGCGCAGGTTTCTTCAGATGAAAGCGTAGACTGGGGTCCGAACAAGGTGTTCTTCTTTTAACTGGCCCAGGCACATTGTTTTATTGAAGGTGAGCTATGGTCTCCTACCCGCCTTACTTGTCACAGACATTATTTGCTGCCCAAGATTTTTCTTCTCTTCTGAAATGTCAGTTGGTTTTCAACTAAATCTGCATTTTCCCTGGCAATAGACCCTTTCCGAAATTCTGTCTGGCTACTTTGATCACTATCATCATCTGTGGAACAGCATCTGTGCCATACCAATGGCGGTCTTCTAGTGACTGATAAAGGAAGACGTTGAAGATGATCCTAAGCGGATCTTGCGAGGCCTGTATTCGGGGGGTCAGTACGACGCGACGTAGGAATGGAACACAAGAGCTACGTAAGCGTTTATTTCTAATAACTCAGATTCAGTCACTCTGTGGGCGGCATACAATCGGCTTTAAAGCACACTGGTGTAGGGAATTTTCTCGAGGCATCTGAGTGGGTTGGAGCTTAATTCTGAATGCAAGTTCTTGGTCACCATCGAACTGAACGTGATCGAGAAAGAACTCACACCGAACAATTCCTCGCGTGCCGTTGACTTGCGAAAGCGACGGTGCCGATACAAGTTCGTTTCCGCCATTGATATGGCAAAACCTAAACTGCTTTACAAACCACCAGATGGCACTGAATTTCGGAAAGGGTCTATTGCAGGTTTCCTGCACGTAAAGTGCAAGATTGAGCGTAGACAAGTTTTTGTTTCGTTAATTGCCTGAGGCCCAAGGCACGGTGTTTTACTGGAAGTGAGCTGTGGTCTGTGTTCTATTTGTCACGAACATTACTTGCTGTATCATATTTCATGCCTCTCTCCTGCAATGTCAATTGGTTTTCAACTAAAACTACATTTTCTGTGATAAGCGCAGGTCTCCTCGGAGGAAAAGACTAGGCGCCGAGATGTGCTGGCCTTCCTTTATGGTCCAGACCAGTTGTTTTCATCAAGGTGAGCTGGTCTCTCTTTGCAGATCGAGCAGGATTATTTGTATTGTGTGCATGTCAGGCTCACCTTGTTTTGTATTGTTTCGACAGCCTTGTGCTTAGCTTATGACTATATACATCTTTCTTTTGCATATGCAGGGAGCATTGAGATAGCCCTACACCTCGGAAGAAGTACCCATAAAAGAATTTTAGATATAATAAAGAGCTATTACAATTTCCCTCGTTTTTTGTTGTTTAAATTAAGCTCGAAGAAAACAGCTACAAAGAGCTAAAGAAAAATAATTTACAAACAACCGACCAAACTATTTTGCATTTTCACTGCTGTCTCAATTCTGAACCCTTTCTCAAGGGTGTTTATGTTGTGAGAATTTGCTGCCGATATGATGCCTTAATTTGATCCGGCCAGCTTGAGCTGCACTTTAGAAAACCTCCAGGTCGCTCTGGTCTGTTGCAACTCTAGAACAGCAAGAGCAAGCCCCTCCCACAGAGCCCGCCACTCTTTCAACATCAGCAGAGCGGAGGCTGGAGAGCAGGGGAGTGGGGAAGAGAAAACAACCAATCATGGTGCAATGGTGGTTTCCTTCTCTCCACTTACCTATTATTCTTGGCTTGCAACAGATTTTAGCAGCTCACAGCTGTGTCTGCAGGTGCATCATATGAGAAACACTAGCTAGTTGCTGTTTTGCTGCACCCTATCTCACCTATTTTGAAGTTAAAGTTTCTGTGCCAATTATTTTCTCTTCATTTTAGACAAAGCAGCAGAGCTGCTCCAAAGTGCATAAATTTACTATTGCATTGCATTGCAATCCCCATAGTATATGGCTCACGTTTCCAGGTGCATCAATGACCCTGAAGTTATATTTCAGAATATCGTTGCACAGAAACTTGTGTAAGTGAAAAATATTGGACAGCAGAACATGAGCTACTTCAGTGCCTCAGCTAAAAAGAGATGTAGAAACAAATATTTTGTAAAAAAGAAATGATGAAATGCTTGGCAGCTTTATTAAGAGGGGTTGCCCATTAAAATGCTAATGTGCCCCCATATTGTGAAAATATGTGAAAAAAGATGTCGTCAATGCAACGGTACCCATTTTACCGAAGTGCAAGGTTGCTTGTTAAAATTATGTGCATGCATAATTTTAATGGGCATCCTTATACTTCGGAAGAATGAGTATTGTCATATTAACGACTTTTTTCACATTTTTTCAAAATATGGGGGCAGGTTAGATTAATGTTATAATACCCATTTTTTCAGAGTATAAGGATGCTCATTAAAATGATGTGTACACATAAGTTTAACGAGCATCCTCGTATTTTGAAAAAATGGGTATCGTTGCATTAACGTCCCTTTTCACATATTTTCTGAATATGGGGGTGCGTTATTTTAATGAGCATCCCCTCTTAATAGAGCTGCCAAGCATTTTCTCGTTTTTTCTACGAAAGATTTTTTACAGTGCGTGTGTTGTGTAGTGGGAGGGGAAAAATATTTTCTTCTGCGCGCCCTTCCCCCTCACACCAACCCCCTACCCCTCATTCTTTCTTGTGCTCCTCGCTCACGCGGGGGGTTGGGAAGATGGGGTAGGTAGGGTCCGTCGAGAAAATGGGAAGGGGTCTTTGTTTGAAAAGAACCCGTGTTTAGTAAGTTGAAAGTTGAAACAGCTTTCGTCGGAAGCTAGTCGCCGTTTTTTCTCCTTGTGTCGTCTCCGATCATTGCAGGATCCGGTTTGGATTCGCGGTGCTGCAGCACTGCACTTGATCTGTTCTGAAGCCACAAGTCAAGGGAACTCGATTAAAGTATGTCGAAGTGCTTCTGTTTATGGAGTATTCATTAACTGCGGCTTCAGAAAGTGTTTTATTTTGAGCGCGTTCTCTAGCTTCCAAAGCGCGCGCCATGCTCTATTCTTTTTGGCACCATGATTGCTGATTTCATTATTGCAGCACAGAGACCTCATATTCAGTCATATCGACCGAAACGCCAGTTCTACTGATGGCTTTTTTTTGTGTTTTGCAGACCCTGGCATGATCGCTTGACCATAAGGGCCTGTCCACACATGCAGCGGAGTGCTACAAGCATAGCACTGATCTTGCGTAAAGCGCGTGCTGACGGGAGCGGTCATCAGCTTTCTATTGCACCGTCAAAACTCTGCAATGGCAGAAGAAAATTAGGTCACGACACGTGAGCAGCGCAACATCAGCGCTTCGCTGCGTGTGAGAACCGGCATTAATAGAGACATTTATTAGATTGTACACTAAACTTTCGCGTTGATCGCGGGAGCTCGTGCCGTCACTTTGAAGCATAGTTTGAGCACGCACACACTGGGTCTGTAATTGGCAGCGAACGGTCAACTAAAAATCTAATATTGCGCTGGTCTGCTGTCAACAGATCGCATGTTGAATGTGAACCATTATAGCACTTATGCAGCCTATTTGTTATTTTATTTTGCGTGCGTTATATCTCATACTTTTGTCGAGCGATCGGGTATTTCGCGCTGCCCTGTTACTGATAATCCAAATTCCTTGTAAACAGGCAAGAAGCTGCCGGTGCCCCAATAAACGGTGCTTGGACCACGAACGAGTTGGACAGACGTCCCAGTGTCCAAGCCATGGTCGACGCAAGTGTACTCTTCGGAATTTGGCCTCATCGTGGATTCTTCAGCCCAGGAACTTCGACTTCAGTCATCCTTGAATGCGATGTGTATCTATGAGGCAATAAAGCTACGTTTAACCTGAACTGCACAATTTCGTTTCGGAGATTTGTGGCTCGGGACCAAATGTAAAGGATAAACCTTTAGTCCCAGGGGTCTAAATCCAAGGGCGCAACGTTTAGACCCAAGGGTCCAAGTGCAAGGGCCTAACAGTTGGTCCTCGCGGTTCATTTGAAACGGTGTAACAGTTAGTCCCAAGGGTCCAAGTAGAAGGTCCTAACAGTTCGCCCTCGAGGTTCAATTGAAACGGTGTAACAGTTGGTACCAGGGGACCAGGTGGAGGGGCCTAACAGTTGGTCCTCGAGGATCGATTGAAACGGTGCAACAGTTAGTCTCAACGGTGCTAGTGCGAGGGACTAACGGACGGGGCGCAACAGTTGCTCCCGTTCCCGTTGCTCCCCTAGGGGACAAATGCTAGTGGGAGCGTACTTAGTCCCCTGAAGAAGTAAGTCACGCTCCCTGTTTCTTTTTTTTTTTTTAGAGTGTACTACGCCGTTTTGACACATCGAGATGGCCATGAACCGTGTACTCTGGTTCACACTCGTGCTAACTTCTGCCACTTCTGCAAATGAGTTACCGGCAATCCAGTATTACGACCACGGTGCATGTAATTCTTCCTTGTCTTTAGTGCTAATTATTTAGCTGTGGGCAGAGAGCATATCAAAATTAAGTTGTCCAACTTAATATGTAGTTTTCCTGTACTCCTAATAATAACAGTAAAATACCTATGTTTGCTTGAGATATGCGCATCTGAGAACGAACATGGTTAATGCACAGCTATCCATAAAGAATGGGTCCACCTCCACGTTTGGATGCGTCTGAATGGATTTGTGACGTGCTATGGGTGGTGTTTTTGCCGTACCTTCTAAATTACGGTTCAATCTTGAAAATTAGCCATGGGGTCAATTGTCCGACCCGGGAAAAGGGCGACACAGGTGGCTGCAGTTACGCAAATAGAGGAAGAAATGTGGAAACGGCCAGACAATGGTTCTCGGCCTTACTTATTCTCTCCCTCTTTGTGTCGACGCAACGCCGCAGCACAGCATACGACTATTTCTCCGCTCCAGCTGTCAATCAATCGAGGAAAATCTTTTTTTAGTGCCGTAGCAGACGAGAAAGTGAAATTTAATATGAACAGGGCCCCTCGCATTAAAGTAATCTGTATTAATGGGTCTGCGCACAAATACACGTATGCAAGGTTTTCTTTATAAGTCTGGATTCGTCCCGGAAATGCCTTCGATCGTTGTATTATCGGTTGCCGTTTTGTAGAAAAAGTGAACGTTTCAGTGAACCCCATTCCATCGAACTGCTGACAGCGGTTTCATCAAATTTTGTTTGTCGCTATTTTACTTTTTCCGAACCTTTTCATTGGGTCAATATGAACATGTCCAGGGCATCTTCCTACATACAAGTGTTCCGCAGGGTTTCAAAGCGGTTACATTTTATTGCTTATTCCTTTCCTACGTACTTAATAGTTCAAGCGCATTCTTGAGCGAACGCGAAGTTTTGAGCTGTCCATCGGTACCGTTTTACCGGCCAAATTTTGTTTTATTTTTGCTGCGGCACGCGCTTGTCGAACTGAATGCTACGATGGGCGTCTGCACCCGAAGACACGCGAACAGTAATTTAGTTTTAACTATTCGACGATACTTTTAGTACAGGCACATTTTCTTCCCTATGTTTGGTTCAACTTTGCTCTCCGTTATTGGTTTACGCTATGGGGACTGGACAAAACAAAGGCAAAATTATCGCTGAAATTATTAGCAATATATCTTTATTGCCGATTGATCAGTCAACATGCATGCAGCATGCCGAAAAAAAAAAGATGTTTTATCTTCTCACCTTCTGTCCTATTTCCGGTTTTCAAATATCTGCCTGTTATTGAGCAATGTTGTTTCTAGTTCAACTGTGTTCTTACGTAATCGAAGCTGCTGTATCTCTTCCGGAATAAATGCCAAGCAAGTAATGTTCTCTATGAAAGCGAAATAAAAGGAAATCTCGTAGTCGCGGAATTAAAAGAATAAAAACACGAAAATGTCATTTCGGCTGCGCCTTTTTTATTTTCAGTAAACCATTTACTGCCACACACAATTACAGACTAAGAGACTATTTTTGTTGTTTTTCTAAACACCGAAATACTACTTCAAATGGCACGCGATAAATTCGATTAAGCAGTTTAAAAAAAAACGGTTTAAATTAAATGACGTTTGATGAAGACGTTTCTTTTGACCGGCGTTCGATGAAACGGCGTTCAACAAAGCAACAATATTTTTCATTGAAATTGCTAGGAGAGACCAGATAAGAACCGGGGACTCTCCGTGGAACCAGGCGGGTTTGAATACAGGCCGAGGTGTCCGTAATCTCATGAAGCACAAAATATAAACCCGGTTGCGCAAATTCTATTGGCAGTAAACCATTTACTGTCAAAGTATCAGGGAACTCTCCAATACTGCTTCGTATGGTGTGGAGAAGAAGCCATTTTTTCGTTATTGCTTAGAAGGTGCCATGGGTGCACGCAAACAAAAATCCTCGGGTAATCGAAAATAATTTTGTCAGATGGGGTGTGCAAGATATACTTTGTTGGTTTGGCACATAAAGTTCTTATAATGTAGGCTAGAGGTTCAACTTGTGCTAGTGTCGATGGGACTTCCGGTTTCAAATTGAAGCGGTCAGCAACAAGTCCACTTTAACGGTGCTCCTGTGCATTTATCTGGGAAAGCTTGCGGGCATTTCGTATCTTTGCCGGAGAATAACAGGAATTACCTTTGCCACTTAGGCTGTAGCCTATAGCAGGCAACCCTCTATAAATTAAAAATGTAAAATTTCTTTTTTTACAGCGTATTTCTGACTAGTAATCGATGTTTAGCTTCCCGGTATTCCAATCCCAAGCATATGCTCCACAGAAAGTGTGTAAATAAAGTGCCAAATCTAAGCAAGAATAACGGTTGAAAAGAACATAGAGTTTACTTAAGGAGCGCGAACATCGCTATCACACCAATATTTGTAAGCAGCGAGATTTATATGCCTCATTTACGAACGGTTGAAACGCAAAAAAACAGTAAAAATAAGCGGAATGTAAAAGATTTTTTTTAATTATTATGCTGAATTTATCGGGCGATAAGAGCTAACCGGCTTTACCCCATTTTTAAAGTTTTCTAGAATGTAGGTATTATGCTTGAACGCTAGATCAAAGATACCTTTGCATTGATGTATGAGTGAAGTGAATAAAACTAATGTTGCATATTGGGGGCAAGTCCCGCTCATTACTTGGTTTACACTTTATTTTGATCGTCTACTGGCAAACGTAGGCACGGATTTAGTGTTAATGGATGGTTCTTGACGTCTCTCTTGATTTTAGAGATGCTCCCCTACTGAAAAAACCTGTATGAAAATTCATCCTGGTTAATCCGTATATTTCATACGGTGTTATGGGATACGGGTCTCCCGTATGCTACTGGTAACCCGTCCCTGTATAGGTTAACCCATCAGATACAGGAACCCGTACCTGTATGGGTTGACCCATTCAGATACAGGAACCCGTTCTTGTACAAGTTAACTCATTTGGATAGAGGAACCGTACCTTACAGGTTGACCCTTTTAGATATAGGAACCAATATTTACGCATGTTCATCTGTTAAGATAGAGAAACCTATGTCTTTACGGGTTTACCCGTTCTGACGCAGTAATAGGAATCAACATGGTGTTAAACGTTTGCATACGGACGTATGGATCTTTGCAGGCTTTTGCATGCAATTGTCATGCAAAGAATGAGCACGAGCCAGGTCATTTCAGGTTATAGGTGTATTTAGTGAAGGCAAATCGGCATACTGCAGAACATAAACAAGATGCGTAACCTCTAAGCAAGCTTAGTAGTCAAGCTTCTTGTTAATATCCTGCAGCAGGACATTAACAAATTGGCATAGTGCATTAGGTTGACCCGAGCTGTCCTCTTCCCCGGAGAGGCCTCTCGAGGATGCCTCCGTATGTACTCGTTGAAGGCATCTGCAGAGGAAAAGATTACAACAATCAGTCATGTATATCTACAGTTTCTTGTAAAATTAATTATTTTACTTCCTGCAATCATAAGCAAGCAATTTCCACTGCAATTTATGCTTTTAAATATCTTGTGATACCATGTAGACTCCAAGGGCGACTTCTTACGATTACGCAGTCTGCTTAAAACAGCAGGTATGTATGATTCGGCCAGAAAGTTTTGAACCAGTCCAGACCGAGTTCCGAGGAGTGCGGAAGCAGTGCGCAAGTCGGGCTGCGGCTGCGTGAAGTTAAGCTGCAGCGTTACAAACGACCCTGTAATTAGTTTCCGAAAGACCGAAGAGTTGCGATCTGTTACTGCATGAACGCTGAACTGACTTCAGCCAGCGAAAGATTCTGTGGAACTGAGGCTGAGCTCGTGTAGCGTTGGGATAAATTGAACAGGCCAGTTCAGCGTCTATGCAACTTCCGGTTGAATCTAATGCGTCAGTTCTTACACTATTTGAACTAGATCGGTTCAAGCAAATCAAAAAGACCTAGTGTGACCTTCCACAACCACGCACTTAAAGTTTGCTTGCAACAGTGTGTCCCTTGCATTTTAGTGTTTATAAAAATTATAGACCCTTGAGCGAGGGGACAAAAATGTAGGGAAAGGCGCGAAGCTCCGGATCTTCGTGTCTGTCTGTCCCTTTTTTTGCCACGCTCACGGGTTACCACGTCTATCCTTAACCAGCTCGCCTGCCTGTTAACTAAAATAAAAAGTATGTTCTATGAATCTAAATATGTATTTTCAATTATGAACATGTGCCTCCGATTGCCTAGAGCCTCGAACATATTTCATGCCCAACAATGTCACCATGGCAACGAGTGAAAGGGACACTGAGCAAACAATTCTAGGCCGGCTTTTTTTGTGCGAAAGGAAGATTTTGAGCTGCAATTGTTGTTCTGGGCATGTATATAAATTACCAACACTGATTTCACATGAAGAATCATTTAACTAATTTAATATCTGTGTCACGACCCTTCAAAGGTCCATTCATACGAGTTAGTTCCCTGGTAAGAAAACTGAGCATGTCATAGACTAGAAAAGAGGAACACCCACGATGGGAAGGCGGTTCAGAAAATATGGGCAGTACTCAAAGGACAGAGCACATAGTTACATAGTTGCAGCAGTTCTAGTGAACAAACAGTCTCACTTTCAAAACTTTGCTAATGCCAGCTTTTCGTTCAAAAGAAAAAATAAGTGCCTCGCAGCTCTGCCGGGGAGCCAGCAGAAGGTCCTGCGAGCAGGCCACTGATATCATGGACCTCCCCCAAAACTTGCAGGAATTAGCAGATATTTGCGACGCGGAGCATGTTACTGTAAAACCTCCATAGTGTGAACGCATCAGAAACCGCCAAGCCGTGACAAGGTCACTTTATTTTTTTTTATATATTAAAACGAAGAGGAACCTCTTCATTTCGGTTTTGCGCTCGGAGCTTCACGTTTCTAAAGCTCAGGTCTTGTCGAACTATGACCCTTCAACAGCCTATATTAAACACTGAAAGTTCTGAAAGCCTTGGAATATTTTATCCCATTAATTTTGTCGTAGCAGATTGCAACTTCGGAAGCTATCAGGTTTGTATGTCGCCCCAAGTATGAGACACTGTGAGAAGTGGGCACTTACTGCTGACTGCTGCCAACTTGACTGGAGTCAGGACCCTTCTTGGCCACGGGGCCCTTGAAGCGCCGTCATGGCACCCCAGTCACACTCCGCCTATGCAGGCTCTCCCTGCCGAAGACCGGCTTCGTGGCCTCTTTAACGTACATGGAGTCTCCCCGGGCTCCCCTGACGTAGGACAGCTTGTCCTTTTGAAATTTGCACCAAGACACCATGCCCAAGGTGAACCTAGAAATAGATAGACATGCTCTACAGGAAGTGCAGCCAGCCATTGGTCCCGATCTCGTTGACCTTTCGGAAACTTGTGCAGACGTCTGCCGCACAATGCCACTTGTTTCGGACGCAGGACATGCGAGGCAGCTCTTCACACAACATCTTGGGGGTATTCTTCTCGGAGCCGGTCACGGGAATTCACTACGGGCACTCACTACTCATCTCCAACTTCTCGATGTATAGAACAACTCATCTTGAAGTACAGAACAGCGAGCGGAACAAACATAACTGCAAAGGAATCGCGCAAGAAACAGTTCCAGCCACGCATGTCGTCTGCTGTGCATACAAAAAAAAAAGAAAAAAAAAAGCTCACGGGCGGGTGTAGCCACGTGACTTCCACCACTCCACTCTCTCCTCTCCACTTCTCCGGCCTCCGTGCGCGGGTTTCAGTTTCGGTTCTGAGCAGTTGCGTTTTCTGGCTTTATAAAATTACACGTGACTCTGTTGCACCATAATAAATCGCCTGGCAAAAAATGAAATTTTTTTTTGAGGGGGTGTCAGTGTCCCTTTATGTGAGTTCAGAGTAAAGAGAGAAAGCGATAGAAGGGTACCAATTATAACAGAATTTTAATCTGGGCTATTTGGTACTTGATTTATGAAAAAGCTCGAAATAAAACGAGGACACAAGATAGAAAACGTCGCAGAAAAGCGCCAATTAATTGAGAAGAAATATCTTATCGATGCCCGGCTCTACGTTTTTACATTCATCAGTATTTTAAAGCAGGACGATGGTTCAATTTACGGAAGCATGCTAATAACCTCATTCAAGGAGCTATGGAAACCATAAAATTTAGTTACTGGCAGCGGCGTAGACTTTTCATTTTCCCGGGGGGGGGGGGGGGGGGGGGGGGGAGGGGGAGAGGGGGGGCAGGCTGAGAGGTTCTTTGGGGTGGAGGGGGGGGGGTGCTTTTCCGCGCCATTTTTTTTCACACCGGTATTTATCAGTAGTTTATTTTAGGGGGTACATTTTACAGCGTATGTATACCGCCATGTGTCCTTCGCTGTATGCGTTATTTTGTTTACATGTCACTGCTAGAAGCTCGTTACATGGCACGTAAACAGCGTCTCGGTAGGGATCATGGCCGGGTTCGTATTTCGGCACCAATTTGATGTCCAGAGGGCACGACTAGTGACGTCACAGACGTCCAGATTCCCTTTGGTGTCCTTTGATGTCAACACGTTTTGTTCTGGATGCCGCCGACTGCATTTTGAAACGTCGGTCGGTCGGCGAGCGTGTGCGCGCGGTCGGCGGCTCGGCGGTGTATTCGCTGGTGTGTGTCGACGTGCCGCCTGTGCTCGTCGCGTATCCAGAAACAGTGTTTTCCAATTTCATTCGCCCGGTGCAGTCGGTCACTCCTGTTGCAAAAGAAGATTCGTAGTGACTACAGTACCGTCCTACGGCACTTTTGCAGAGCGTACAAGTGCCGTCCGACGGTACTCCACCGACGATACTCCGTGTGAAGTGCCGCCCGAGGGTCAAACGTGGCTTCCGAAGCTGTAGCGTGGCTTAGCGGTTAAAATGCCTGCCTCATACGCAAGCGGTGTGGGTTCGATCCGCAGTGGAGGCTTACCTTTTTTTTCGAGCATTTTGTTTTGTTGGGGCATTTGGCGATATTTAGATTTCTTTTTTACGACTAACACTGAAAAAAAAAAAAGAATGCTGTCGACGACAATGCTAAAAGCGCGAGGTAGTTGCTTAAGATCGCGCGGCACGAGCGCTCCTGCAGCGGGTGCAGTCATGGCAGTCAAGGCTACTCGCTCGCTACTTGCACGGCCTTCGCAGCTATTCTATGCAAGGGTGATAATCCGTCGTATTGGACACAAGTACAGCTCCACAAAAATGCGTACAAAATTACTGCGGCTGGGCTCTGTCGCCTCCAGTACACATAATCTTCATTCGCAACAGAGGTGACGGACGGCACCGGGCGATGTTCAAAAATGAAGAACGCTTATTTTGATGTTCCTGAGAACGCGACGAGTACAGGCGGCAACGTTGACAACACGCACCAGCGCGGACACCGCTGAGCCGCCGAGCCGCCGAGCACCCGGCCACACACACGCCGAGCGACCGGCATTTCAAAATGCAGTGAGCGGCATCCAAAGAAAACGTGTTGTTGACGTCGAAATAACTAAAACATCAGAATAAAAGCTGTTATTTTGACGTCCGTGACGTCATTGGCAACGCCCCCTGGGCTTCAAATCGGTGCCGAAAATACGCAGCCATCATGGCCCGGGGGGGGGGGGGGGGGCACAAGCCCCAATGCACCCCCCCCCCTTCCCCCCCCTTAGTCTACGCCCTATGGTCACTTGCCCAATATCTGGAATGAATATTCCATAAAATTCTGAACTTACCTCGTCATCGACCTCTGCAAGCACTGGCACAAACTCGGGAGGTGCCTCCGGTGGGCCTGCTACAAGATCCGCTGCTGGAACAGCAGCATCAGCGGCCGGTACGGGTCGAGCGTGATCCACACCAGCTCGCACAACGTGAACTGGAGGAGGAGCACCCAGCAGCAGTTCCTGCAGCTGGGCAAGCTGGAGGAGCTGACCCAACACCGCCAGATGGGACATTGCCCACTGCAACATAATAAAACACTGTTTAGAAACAAGATACGGTAAGGAAGTCGACAGATTTTTCGGACGCCAGAAATTCAGACATGCTTGGTTATTCGGACTTCAGCACTTTCCTGGTTCGTTGATGACATGAGGGCTTCATAGTACTTCATACCACAGCAGACTACCGGCAGTGTGGTTATTTGTTTTTCCGTAACACACCGGGACTGGAAAAGTGGTGCGAGCAGAACACAAAGAAAAAGGACGAAACACAAAACCAAGAAAAGAAAAAGAGGAAAAAAGGAAATGCGCTCAAATTCGCCGGCAGTGGGCGGCAGAGAGCATGTTTACACAAAAATACCGGTGAATAGCTAATGAATATTCATGCCTAGCATTTCGATAGTTTGCGAGATATAAGCTCAATCTTCCTGACGAAATCAAATGCTGTAGCAGATTGTCTGGTCACCTTTTAACCAGTTGCACAGTTGCATCGCTAGGCACAATCTGCCGCCCGATTAAAGTTCAGCCTTGTTGGTGCTGAGGTTATGCCTACGACCAGCTTCCTCACTCCCTCCTCCTCAACAAAAAGAATTCCTTTCTCCCCAATGACGAAAGGACGTGCGCTGGCCGGGCTCATCGGAAAGTGCATATTTACAATGTTGTGACCGACAGAACAAACGTTTTTCGCTTCAAGCCTCATCTATGCGCACTGACCATGGTGTCTTGGTATGGACATGATTGTTTGACGAACTGCGGAAAAATATTTCTTCGGTAAGAGCATGAGTGCTGCCGAGCGAAACGGGGTCATCGCCATCAACAACAAAAAACAAACTCTCAAAGCTCGATTTGCACCCTGAGAGAACAGAAGGGAATTATAGACACCGTATGAACTAATGGATACATTGAGGCAACCCTGCAGTTTATGCTTACTTCTGTTTGCGACCAAAAAAAAAATTAAAGTTGCTTTTGATCCCTCAGATAAAGTGTGAGCACATAATGTGTAGTGTGTGAGGTAAGCAACTGAAAGTGCCTCCATGCTTACCTAGTAGTGCCAGCAGCTGCTTCTTGATAGCGTCCTCCCTATCTGGAGCTCCTGCTCCAGGTTCACCACCCTCTGCTTTGCCGACCGCAGCTTTTCAACCAGTCAGGCATGCTCCACAAGCGACACAGTGCATGTCCTGTCCTCTGTCTTTTTTTCTTGTACTCGCCACCCACTGCAGGGGACGGCGACATCTCAATCTGTAAAAGAAAAAGGTTCAAATGTTCCGATATCCATTTAATATAAACTTCCAACACAGGATTGGGACACCCGTAGTTCCCATTAAATGCCCCCCCCCCCTTTATTTTTAGGTGTAAGTTTCAACCCTATACCAGCGTTTGCCCCGTCCCCCTGAAAAAATGCTTCCAGATTCCCATGACCATACATCCGGTATTCCCTGTCACTTCAGGATTTAATTGCTATATCGTCCTTTACACACTCTAGTGTGTAAAGGACGATACCTGTATCTGTTTGCGCTACGTGTACCTGTTGGCAGAAAACACTGTATAGGTAAACGAAATAGTATGATAAAATATTCTGTTAAAAGTTACTTCTAAGTTAGTTAGAAAGTAAATTATGATTATACTGCTTTGCACCCAGTGTACTTTCTATGAGGTACATACACTCTCAATTACTTTGTACTTGCAATCTAGTACTTTTAAATACGATAGCATTTATAAGCAAACCCTATGAAAATTAGGCGTCCATTGGTCCGAGGATTTGTAACTGCTTTTGAAAACAGCATGCGCGGGCACATTATAATTCAGAAAAGAAAACCATGCCGCCGGCACTGTGCCTCAAACCCACAACTGTTGGGGTCTAAGCTGGGCATCGTATCCGCTTCACCACGAGTACACATGGGTAAGCATTTACGAAAGAGTTACTGGGTGCAGGCAAGAGCTGCGATGATGCACCCGCCAGTGCCTCAACGCCATTGTTGCCATAGCAATGTGTGTCACATGTAGTCGCAGTCTGGTTCCCAGAGCTCTGAAGAGAGCTCTGTGAACCAGACTTGAGCGTCACCTATCGTTGTCGGTATGCGAAAGCAAGTCTCGCCAGAGGAACGTTTATGCAAGCGTGCTGAGGCACAGCGACAGCAAAGTGCCTAGGGCACTTCGGAACAACATGAAACATGTTTGTTGAAAGCTAGAAAGACAAGTAGGGCAACAAGAGGACCATCGAAGCGGATGAAAAGATTAAAGAAAGAAAACTTCGGCTGCAACGCAAGCAGGACGCCAAACAAACGAGGACGTCTTGCGATAGTGGAGAAGAGATGTAACTTCGTGTACAGCGAGATTGTGACTTAGAGCAGGTGAGGACGTCTCGTAAGACTGAAGAGGGTCAAATTCAAATATAATGCGGTAAAGAAACAAGCAGGAGAGTGTCTCTTGAAATTGAAGAGGAACAACTTCGGCTACAGCACAACCAAGACCAGGAGTGGCCAAGCTGCGGCTCTTTGTGTGTTAAAGTGCGACTTGTGGTCCACTTTCATAGAGCGTATCTACCCACCGGATCTGTGAACCAGAGTAGCAAACAATTTAAAAAAAAATGTCTATACAAATAGTCCTGACCAGCCATAATGAATGGACACATACTCATGAAGCAAACAAAATGCAAGATATTCTTAGCCTAACCGTGCAATTTTACCCACAATTACTGCCCACTGGTAACGGGAGTGAAGTATGCTGCCGATCCGAAAAAGGGACACAAAAGACGAACTTAAGGCCGCTGGTTCTGAACAGAGTCTATGAATGAGGTAAGAAAAACAGTTTAAAGGCGCACATATACCTCGAACCTTGAGTCCAATATCATAGAGATGGCCACGTGCTTCTTTTTCAAAGCAGCCAACCAGCTCATCTCGAGGCTCTGTAAAACAAAACATGCACATTGAGTTATATCCCAAAGTCGTGGTGTTTGTCCCTCTTCTCTCCCCCCCTCCCCCTTATATCGGGGTTTATAAATATAACCGTTCAGTAGCTAGCCTGCGCTATAACCCTTGTTTCAACAATTCTTTTCTTCGATATTTTTACGAATTAAATGCACCACCTAGTCGAACTTATGTGGTAAATTTGTCGTAGCTTACAAAGCCGATTTGTTGCGATTTATTTTAAGTGTCGTGGCTGCCATTTGGAGAGCCCTGTAGTTCAATAAAGTAAAACCCTTTGCCTTTGCCGCCCAGTTCTTTACAAATCGGGCGCAAGGACATATTCGCGCCCACCACATTTCGCGAATTCTAGACGCCGGAACGGGGGACGCCGGAACGGGAGCCCACCAGATTTCCGCTTTCCACGTGTCCTTAAATTTCGCTAATTTCAGGACGCCTGGAATTCGCCAAAAATTAGGGGCTCGCGAACATTAGGGAGTTTTCGTAGACCGCGTTTCCCCCTCCGCTAAGCCCTCCGCAACGAAGTGTCTACTGCGCCTGCGCGCCGATAGCCTTGACTGTAGAGTTCCGGGTACCGTAGCGAGTTGCGGAGGGCGTTGCGGGACGGCGAAAACGATCTAAGAAAACTCCCTATTAGCGCTTTGCAGTATACGCTGGGCTTCGAGCCCGTGATTCGTAGAAAACAACTTACCGTTCCCCGGCGCACGCTCCAGTAGCCTTCCAGTAGACGCTTTTCGGCACGTCGGGGTTGAAGTCGTCAACGCTCGCCGGTTTGAACTTCTTGATACAGTTCACGCTGACCATTGCCTTCGCGACATCAACATAATGCTGAGTTGTAGCCCGCGGGCTCGTTGTTCAGGCCATTTATTGTCATTGTAAAACCGAGCAGTGACACCCCAGGCCATGATAGTATGCCTCCGCACTCAAATGGAGCATCCTCCCCTTTAGGCTCCTAAATTTGAATGCTCGTAGTCTGCTAAACAAAGCAACGGCGCTGGACGCCGTTTTTTTTTTTTTATATACGAACCTGAAGTGGTCGTCGTCACAGAAACTTGGCGTAATGAGCAAATGACGAATGATGAGGTGTTTCCTGCTGGTTACAAAATTTTTCGAAAAGATCGTTGTTCGAGAGGCGGGGGTGTGGCTATCGCTGTGAAAGATAGCATATCATGCTCTATTGTGAGCTGTAATTTCGACGTTGAAATGATTTGGGCAAAACTTATTTTTTCAACGATGTTAATTCTTGTAGGTGCTTTTTATCGGCCGCCTCATGTCGACGTATCACACCTGCTGGCATTACAGGAATTGATATGTGCATCTTACTATCATTACACTAATGTTATACTAGCGGGTGACTTTAATTTACCACACATTGATTGGGATCATATGCAACCACTGCGGGAGTGTCAGCAGTCTCAATTGTTGGTTGACATTGCTTTTTCATGCGATATGATTCAAGTCGTTCGTAGTTCGACACGTGTTACTAATGGCAGTGAAAGCCTTCTTGACATGGTTTTTGTTTCCTCTAAGATTGCACGACAAGGTGCCCAGTGACAAAATAGTCGAAGGTATTTCTGATCACTCTTTAGTAGTATGCACTCTAACGTTGGCTTGTCAGTTATCAACTACTATCAACATTAAGCGGTACCATCATTTTAATAATGTGGATGATGTCGATATTTTAGACATTCTGCAAGAAAGCTATTCGCTTTTTTACAATATGTATGATCCCGTTACAAGTACTACCGATGAATTGTGGTTACGGTTTAGAGGTATAATTCAGCGCTGCATTCAGAAGTTTGTTTTATTGCGTATTAGGAGAGTGAAAAAGTTTACCCTATGGATTACACCTGACATTCTACATTTGAAGCGTAAAATACGACGAGTTCGTAAATTTGGTAACGGGAATACCATTTTGTCTTTACCGTTTTTGCGCAGACAGTTGAGGTCTTATGTTAAAAATGCTAAACACCGTTTTTTTTAACGTCACCTTGCATAACTATCTGCTTAGTGATCCCCGAAAGTTTTGGAGGTTTTTGAAACGAAAGAAATGTTCTTTCTCGGACATGAAACTGTGCAATATCCTAACAAATAACAAGCAGTTAATTTCAAATGCTTAAACGAGTACTTCACGTCTCTATTTACTGTGAAAACGGGAATACTTCCAAGTTAGGAGAGTTCTAGAATAGTGATACCGGACATCAGCATTACTGAAGAGGGAGTTTTTGCGGCCCTCCTTAACCTTGACGTTAGGAAGAGCCACGATCCCGACGACTTTCCGAATGTTTTTTTTTTTTTTTGTTTAGATACGCTGAATGGTCGGCAAAGTTTTTGCATTTGATTTATTGCCATAGTCTCAATACGGGAGACGCGCCTGATGAAAGGAAAAAGGCTAGGGTGATACCAATATTTAAATTGGGTGACAGTCAATGCGTCGAAAACTACAGACCTGGTTCACTTTTGTGTACGGCCTGGAAAGTTCTTGAACACTTCGTACTCAAACATCTTATAGTATTTTTTTTAGGACAATACGTTTTTTTCAGGACGAACAGCACGGATTCAGACGTGGTTTTTCCACTGTAACACAACTTGTTCATACGATACACGATCTTGCGGTTGTCATTGAAATCAGCGGACAGACTGATGTTATCTTTTTAGATTTTGCGAAAGCGTTCGATCGCGTCTCCCATGGCAAGCTATTGCATAAGTTACGCTACATCATCTGTAACGAGAACATACTACGATGGCTTCATTCCTATCTTACTAACTGTGCGCAGTGTGTTAGCGTTGATTATTTTTTCCCCCGACTCACCCGTTTCATCGGGCGTGCCCCAAGGCTCAGTCCTTGGGCCGCTTTTGTTTTTAATTTTTATTACCGATCTAAAGATACACCATCCCAATCTTCAAAGCCGATTTTTTTTGCTGACGATTGTGTTTTATTTGCTAAGGTAAACAACCCGTCTGATAAAGAAGAATTAAATTATTGTCTATCTTTGGTTCATGCATGGTGCATAAAATAGAATATGGTTCTGAACTCTAAAAAGTGCGTTCAAATGGCCGTGACGCGGAAGAACAACCCTTTGTTTTTTACATGTTCTATGAATGGAGTACCACTCCAGACTGTTAAACAATATCAATACCTTGGAGTTTTAATTACTTCTGATTTGTCATGGAGTGCACATGTTGAGTTTATAGCTCGTAAAGCAATGAGGAAGCTCAGGTTTTTTAAACGAAATATTAACCTCTGTTCACCTGAAACTAAACTACTGACTGCTTATAAAACCATCATAAGACCAATGCTAGAATATGCATGTATTGTATGGGACCCTCATACAAAGCTGTCAATTGATATGTTAGAGACTGAGCAAAAAAAGCATTGCGGTTTGTGTACAACCGTTATGGTTTTACGTCATCCGTTTCACATTTGTACCCAAAATCGGGATTGAGTGATTTAGCAACCCGGAGAAAAGCAGAACGGCTGAAGTTTCTTTATAATATGATACAAGGTAATTTGCGACTGCGTCTCGGTGATTACAGTTCATTTAACGAAACAAGGCCCACGAGAGACAAACACCAATTAACACTTGTCGAACCATTGTGTCGAACCACTTTGTTTAAAGCATCCTTTTTTCCTAGAACCACGTGTGAGTGGAATAAGCTTCCTGAAAGTGTTGTAAATTTGAGATCATTAGATACTTCTAGTGAAGCACTACTCTCGCACTTTGTTGAGTAGTGGCTCTGTCTGTTTGTTTGTACTGCTTCCGCTTGTTCTTGAATATTGTTTTTGTACACCTCTGCCTGGGCGTTCTATAGAATGCTGGCAGTATCACCAAATAAATAAATAAATAAATCACGTACGCGTAGCACATATCGACACCAATACACACCGATCCAGATGGCCCTAACGTTGAGGCGGTTTTGGTTAAAAGCACTGGCCAGCTGGCCAACGGCGTGGGTACATAAAGGTTGGATTGGATTGAAACAACCTTCTGCCTTAGTTTATATTAGTACTATTAATACTCAACATAGTTTTAAAAAAATTAAAGGGATAAATGTATTACCATGTTAAGTTTATTTCTTGTTAGAAAAAAACATTGTTTGTTCATCGTTGGTTGTTTTCCTGCAGTCTGGCTTGCAGCTACAAAATTCAATTCAATCCGATGTGAAATAAACCAAAACCGAAACTACCGCTATGCAGGGCTCAAAGCTGTGAAGCAAACTCCCGTTTATATCGGCCTCGCTTCCCATGGATTTGGTTTTCGCATTTTATGACTTTAAATATGCATGTCATAAAATGGTTGAGTTTGATAGCTGAAACTGTTAAATTGAAATGGCGTATATGTAATTTTCTGATTAAAATATTTTATTAAAAAATTATCACAGTTTAGTTTTGCGGTCTGATAATTTCTGGTCGCGTTAAATAGAGCGATCTCACCAGCCAGCTTGAGTACGCCACCGCTGCCACGGTGCATCGAGGGAACTTTAGTATTTTTGCACGTGCGACAACCTCGCTGGAGCTCTTCGCGTGTAGAGCACGATAAGGCACGAGCCCTCCCGTGCACGGTCGGCTGCCTCCTGTGAAATAAAGTTATGGCGGCTTTAGGCATGCGCCCAACGCTTAGTGAGATCGGTCTATTGTGTATACCGGTAGAGCCTGTACGAGGTTACCGACCGCCGGTTTCAGTGTCGGCGCCGGTAAGGCGTTACAGTTCGCTCCGATACGTGGTTGCTGGTGGCCACGCATCGACTACTGGCCACCGGTACGTTATTATGGCCCACCAGTGTGGCGTGCCGGCTTCGCCTGTTCGTGTTCACTCGCCGCCTTTACATGATATGGGCAACCGGTACGGCGTATCGGCTTCGCGAGTAAGCGGTTACCGAATACCGGTGTTGCGTACCGGCTTTGCCAGTACGTGTTTCCCGGCCGCCTGTGCATGGTATGGGCAGCCGGTACGGCGTATCGGCTTCGCCAGTACGTGGTTACATGTCTCCGGTACAGAGCTACCGGTTACCGATACGAGAATACAGGAGTCCGGTATGAGCCGGTATAGGCCGGTATACATTTGTACAGGATTTTTCAGTAGGGTCTTCATCGTTTCGTCACGTAAACCCCCCTGCAGAAAAAAGGCGATGCCGTATTCGCGCTAACAGTTTCGGACAATGCACATACATGCATACATGAAGCCATTTTTGGCACGGTCTTTAAACTGAATTATCTGAAATAAAAGAAATTGTAACTAATTAATATTTTCATCTATGCGTCTCAGAAATGTTTCAATCTATCTTTTACATTGGTGGATTTCAACCTTTCATCTTTCGCGGATCGCTTGTTGATCGGCGGAGATTATGGAGGACCGCGCTCGTGATGAGGGAAAAGGAAGGGTATAGGTTAATTATGACAATGATTTAATAAGCGTATATAAGTAAGGGCTAGTGTGAGGTATAGACTTCCCTCATTGACATGCACCCGAGAAAACGCATCCGAAATTCGGAACGTTTGTCCTCAATCTAAAGAAATACATATTTTTGCTCGAGTTTGACTGATGAGGCAGGGCTTCGCGGACCCCTGAAGGCCTTGGCAGACCCCAAAGGGTCTGCGGACTTCCATTTGTGAACCACTTTTTACATATTAACGAATATTTGCTCTAATAATCAAACACAAAAGAATTCCACAGCCTGTTTCATAAAAATGCACTACCAAAAATTAATTTTAGACTGGCTGCCGTCGGCTTCAATTTGAAACCGCACACTAGCGCCAGCTTAATCTCTAGCGTACCCTATAGTAACTCTATTGTTTTTGCACGTAAAACTACCGAATTCGAGTGTGTCTGCTTGCATGCGTATGTTTTCGGATATGTTTATTTGATTGTGCGTTCATGTATAATTGGAGAGCAATCTCTGATATATTTATGATGTTCCCGCCTTCCAACGTTATCATTGTGTTGTAATGCTACGAATATAAAACTGTTTTGCAGAGCGCGGGAACAGCGGGGCACGGCACCGAAACTAGGATGAGTTATTTATACACTGTTGTTTTTCAGGTCGCTGCTGTCAGTGTCATTCTCACCGTGCTGCTGGCCTCGCCAGTGTTTACTGCACACGATGTCCTAAATGAACCCGCCGCGGTACACCACCGCTTTTCAGTGTCGGCTTGGCAGTGCTGTGTATTAGCACCGTCTTCGTCAACTCTCACGGACATTTTAACGTACAACTGGCAACACTTGCCGGTATCACCTGACGAAGTGGGTGTGGCGAGACTACAAAAAGCGGCGGCACTCATTGAAGCAAGCTACCAGGGCACGGCAGTGAAGCAAAAATGCGTCACTTATACCATGTTGCTTCTCAGATTGGTGTTTTTTCAACCTCTTACCAAGACAAAACCTACGTCATTGTGGTATCGTGCCCTCCGGATATGCACACATCGCGACACTGTTAGCGCGAACACGACATCGCCGGTTTTTCGCATTTTACTTCTAAATAGTATTAGCGAGCACGAAATTTTATCACTTACATTATAGAACTAAATGAGCTTTTTCCGTAGCAATAATAACTTGTATGACATCCTTTCATTTCAAAAATAAAAACTGGAAAAAATCGGTGATAGCTTGTTCGCGCTAACAGTGTCACACTCTGTACAAACGTTTGATTTTTATGCGGCGTAACCTATGTGATTGTGCTGCGAAAATTTCATCTATTGCTCATTTTGTAGCACACTTGCTTTTACTGTTTGGGTATGTTCAATCTAATCCCGACCCGGATACCCTAGTTTCTGAAGAAAACTACCCGATATCTCAGATTCTCGCCTCGTCCAACAGTATTTCTTTACGTGCAGCAGCAATTTTAAATTAGAAAAAAATCTTTACAAGACAAACGAAAAGAAACTGACAAAGTCCTTGGGGACTTGAGGACTCAAATGGACCATATGAGCGAGACTTTTCTGCCTTAAAAGAGATAAAAGATGAAGGCGCTTCAATATCCACAATCAATTCAAGAGCCGGTACAGATCTTGAACGTGTAATTAAAAAATGCAAAAACCTAAAAAACCACACCAGACGAAATAACCTTTTGTTTTTCAACCTCCCTGACGTTCGCGATGAAACACGGGCAATGTGTGAGGAGAGCGTGATTGCTTTTTGCAACGAAATGCTTCCCCTCCTGCTATCGAGCGGGTTAATAGGCCTGGCTCTTTTGCGAAAACCGGGCATCTCCGGGGCCCTTCACTGTAAACTTCAACTCGTACAAAGCAAAAGAGCTGATCCCGTCAAAGGCGCTTAAACTAAAGGGAAATAGTTTTCGTTTTAGTGATGACTATTCAATCGATGTCCGTAACGCAAGAAAGTAACTTGTCATGTTTGCAAAATCTAAGGGGAAAGAATTTAGATTTCGGCCTGACAAGTTGATAATGGGGAACCTGAAGTTCATTTACGATAAACAGTCAAACACGGTGAAAGCACCCCGTGCATAGCAACCCCGCGTTTATCAACCGCATTTCTCCTCCCCCGAGAGCTGCTCTCACCCTTTCTCAAGTTTAAATGGTTTCATCGACAACACCAGAAGCGTTTATTCAAGGCAGGACGATCTTCTTTCGGCAGCCCAGTCATGCTCAGCCGACAGTATCATTTTAAGGGAAACCTGTCTCACGGCTGATATCTCAAAACAAAACTAACCATACACCCATCATATTTTATTTTTCGTAACGACAAATCAGGCCGAAAGAAAGGAGATGTGCTTGTACAAGTCAAAAAGCCATACGGCATTGATCGTCTAGATACTATTCCAACCTTTGAAGCCATTTGGGTTAGAATAAAAAGGCTTACGATGCTTATTAATTAATTTCTTGTTAGAAGCCCTCAAGTGTTTTAGATTTTGCGCCGCTGCTTTATGATTTTCTGGAGTCGCTTATCCATTTATACCCAAGTTATGTTCCTATCCTTTCTTGTGATTTTAACTGCCCTGAAGTTTAAGTGGCCTCTTCGTTTGACAAAATACCATTTTTACCGTGGCAGAACCTTTCAGAACAATCTCGGGATTTTGTTGACGTTACATATTTCTTTTCACTTTCTCAAAATGTTAACAAAGCAAGTCATGGTGCAACCGTGTTTAAACTTTTTATTTTTATTTCAAAACTCGATCTAGATGTAAATGCTGTGTCTATGGAACCATTAAGTGATCACACATCTATTAATGTTGAACTTTCTATTACATCATATAAGCAACCCATTCAGGCAAAAACAATTTTAGTTACTCTAGGGCAAACCTTGACGCTATTTACCAACACTTATACCTATCTTCTGCTTGGTTCTTAGAGGATTTTGAGTCTAGGTCTCTGAATGAAAACTGGAATTTGTTTAAGTGTAAATTGCTTGAATTGCGTGACGAATCTATTCTGAAACTAACCATTCCCAGGTCTTTTTCGAACCCGTTGTTTTCAACAGTCTTGAAGAGGTTGATTAATAAAAAGAATATGCTTTGTCTTGCTGCAAATGCGTCTCGTACTGCTGTTTCGTGGTTAAAATACGAAGAGTGTTATTAAACTCAAAATATAAAACAAAAAATGCAAAATATAGGGTTCCGATCCCAGTATTGTTTTCGGAAAGTACTTTCCACCACAACACAACTCATCGAAACAGTCCATGACCTCTCTTATACGACTAATTGTCGCGGTCAAACTGACTTAGTATTTTTATACTTCACGAAAGCGTTTGACAAAGTGTCGCATTGTAACCTATTACTAAAAATTAATGTCATTTTTAAAGATCCAGTTATCACACAGTGGTTTTCATCGTACCTTTCTCATAGGGAACAGTTTTCCAAGTTATGGGGCATAAGTCTAGCCTTTCACCGGTATCTTCAGGGGTTCTCCAGGGGAGTGTTTTGGGCCCCCTTTTGTTTTTAATATCCATAGATGTCCTGCATAACGACATATCCGTTCCGATCAAACTATTCGCAGATGACTGTGTGATATGCCATAGGGTAGAAACTCCAGATGACCAGGACGAGCTCAACCGCAATCTATAAAAAATTCAACACTGATGTGATAATTGGCAGATAGTGTTAAATCTTCAAAAATCAGTCCAAGTCAGTATCTAGAAAAAACATTTTTTGGCATACTACTATCCCATTGACTGCGTCGGGCTTCCAAGAGTAAAAGAGCGTAAGAACTTAGGTTTAGTATTACACCTGACCTACGTTGGAATACCCACATTGATGAAGTCTGGCTCAAGGCCAACAAAGCACTCTGGCATTTCATGCGAAACCTTACTAATGCAACTCCGGAAATAAGAAGCACTTGTAAGACCGGTTATTGAGTAGGCGAAAATTCTGTGGAGTCCACGTCCTGCGACCAATTGTCTTAAACTCAAAACAGTTCAGCGACTTGCTTCAAGGTTCATGTGTAACGAACTCGGCCACGCTTTTTTCCCTACAAAACTATGTGAGCTCGCAAATCTCCCAACGTTGACATCCAGGACCAAATACGACAGATTGAAATTCCTTTTTTTCATATTATACATAACTGTATAAAAATCAACAAACCGGATTATTTCAAAATCTACACAAACGAATCCTCAGGGCATCGCCATAGCATGTTCATTCGTAATCCATCCGTAAAAAATGATTGTTCTAAATTCAGTTTTTTTTTCTAGATGCATCAAAAAGTAGAACATTCTGCCCGATCTGCTGTTTCGTCAACATCCCTTAATGCCTTTTTAGAAAGTGTAGACAATATTGTCGAGTGTGACAGTCCTGAAAAGTCGTAGGTGTACAAATACGGACAAAGTTTTTGTTTTTCTGTGAAATATTCACACTTTTGTGGTTTTCAGTTTTGTGACTTTTCTTGTTCCCTTTTAAGCGTATGAAGCGGTCTTGTGAAATCCACTGTCTAGGTTAATTACTCCTTGTATACTGCTTACTTTTATCTTTTTTTATTTTTGTATACCCACTCCCGTAATAGTCCAAAGCGCTGACATCATCAATAAATGAATAAATGAAATACTGAAAACAAACCCCGAAAATTCTGGTCCGCTGTAAATCAAAAGCAGAGTTGGTCAGCGTGACGGACAGCCCTGAGAGACGGTTACCGACAGCCGAGATTTGTGAGCTGTTTTGCACTTTTAGCGAAGTTTTTGTTGATGAAGTATTTCAATTGCCCTTTCACTTCCCATAATATCTAATAACCACCAAAATGGTTCAGATCACTATAGCAGATGGCGGAATTTCAAACTTAATATAAAATTTACCATCCCACTCGGCTCCAGGTCCAGACTTTACATTTACAAAGTTGCTTAAGATTATAAGTGGCATGCATTTCTGGAGTGCTCTTATCTCGCATATTAAAAAAAAATCTCTTGAGTCTGGTGTGGTTCCTGCTGACTGGAAATCTGCAATGGTTGTCCCAATTTTTGAAGCTGGTGCAAAAGACGTCCAAACAACTTTCAGATCCATATTTGTAACCTCTGTTGGAACTAAATTGATGGAACATTTGGCTTATTCGTATGTAATAAAATATTTATGTGTAAAAAATATTCCCTTTACGATCCTGCACGGTTGCCGGCGGTCATACTCCTGTGAATATCATTTTTTTAAATTTTAACTGGACATTCACCATAGCTTTAAAAAAAAGGAGCTCATGCTATTTCTATTGACTTTAAAAGAGCGTTCGATGAAGTCCCCCATTGTCATCTTATACAAAAAATAAAATAACTCCAAGTAGAAATAAATGTCCGTTATAAACTGGATTTAAAACTTATCTTCAAACCGAACGCATAACGTTGCTGTAGATAACATTTGTTTGTCAAGATTCTTGTTAAATCGCAAGTACCCCAGTAAGCCATGCTGGGTTCATTCTTGTTTTTAATTTACATAAATGACCTGTCATATCTACTGAATTCCACATTTAGATTATACGTGGACGACTGCGTTATTTATAAAAACTAACGAGTGTAACTGACTGTACACTTTTGCAAAATGGCTTGTCACATATTCATTCATTGTGTTGAGAATGGTGAATGGAGATCAATGTTTGCAAATTTAAATTTCTTAACTTCACTACAAAAAAAGCACATTGCTCAGATTGACTAATGATTTTGTACCATACCAATGGACGCCGTAACGTCCTACAACTTTAAACACAACTTGTCATGGGAGCCTCATATAAAAAGGAGTTCTGGATTTTTAAAGCTCCATCTCAATAAGGCCACGCAAGAAACGAAACTCATCGCATATAATTTTCTCATCCGTCCTTAACTAACTCGAGTATGCATCCATTGTCTGGAACCCCCATCAGTTGTATCTAGAAGAAAAACTGGAAGCTGTACAGAACCGGGCTACACGTTTAGTTCTCAGCAATTATCAGCCCACAAGTGTTACCGCAATGAAAGCTAAATTAGACCTCCCTCTTTTAATGCACAAGAGAAAAAGTATCGCGTCTTACTAACCAGCACAGAATGCGTCATAATTTTCCTTTAAAAACGGTTAATAGTGCCCCACCGGCCACCCACATTTCCCCCTGCACCGATCATCCACTCAAAAATCAACTGAGTACATCCACGAATAACATAATTAAATTTTTTTTCTGTTAAAATTGGCTATTTCTTATTGGAACAACCTCCCGGGACCTATTGTAAGGATCCCAGAATTCCGTAACTTCAGATCTGCCATTCACTCTCTCGTCACCATCTAGCGTCCTGTTTCCACGTCCCCTCAAACCAACACAAACACCTGTCCTGTATACTTCTTGTCCTAGTCTTTTTTTGCGCTATTTTATATTTTTTACTAACACAAACATCCTAATTATTTTTGTTTGTTGGCTTACTTTGAGTGTTTGAATTTGCCCCCCGTCCTCTTGTATGTAAAGCCCTCTGTGGGAATTTAAGACTGAAATGAATAAAATAACATGAAATTTCACGCACGCGACGCCATTTTTCCTGGCAATCGCGAATGTTTCTATAAATCTCGTACGAAATACTTTCACGTCTTAGGAACTAGAGGAACTGATTAGACAATACAGCCTTTCAGAGCTCTTGTGACTACGATGTTGAATGATGCAAAAGGGTGAGAGTACAAGCAAGCTGGTGAATGCGCACGACTGCATGTGAAAGCTGAGACCCAGAAAAGATGAAAAAGAAAAACACTTATAGAAAGGCGCTTATACACACTGGGAAACGATACACACACTGCCTTTCAGTGCTTCTCTGAATGTGTCATAATTTTTTTCCTCGATCTAGTTATCTTGGTGCGTAGCTCAATTTATTATGTTTATGCCTCGCGATGTCACGTATATATATATGTAAAAAAATCAGATATCCTGAGCAAGCGCTAGATGTTGTTGCTGTTTGCGGGTTCTATGGCACAAAAGCTCCAACGGTCATACTGCGCCAAACTAGGTAAGCTAAAAAAACACTGATAAAAGTGCACTAAGACTAGACTAGAACTTGGTTATAGATTATGTAAGATACCTGTAGTTTTGAGAAAAGCTAAAAGACGTTCGAATGGTATGAGAGGCTGCTCTCCTTGAACCAAGACAGGGTGAAATGGGATGTTGTACTTGAAAACCTCAGGGAAATGCGTCTTGTATTCTTGTAGAATGCGTTCTAGATGACGCATTTTTAAAGGTAATAGCGATCAATTAAGATCTCTGCCGCGGCAAAGTCTGATTCGTGCTTGAACATAAAAATAGATCAAATCCTAGTGTTTAGTAATAAATCCGGGTGCATCAAACTTTGCGAAGAAATTAATTGGGTTAACGATTCAAATGGACATAAATAATGCAGTTTTATTTATTTATTGATTTTTCCATGCCCGATACCCTGGGAGATTATCGTAAGCTCTTAGGGGGCGCAAACCCATTCAAGCCACGATTTTGGGCCTTTTTGTCTGTCCTCTCAATAATATGTTTTTTGTTATGAAGAAAGATTATTTATTCTGAAAATATGACCGTGCTAATGCGTTCACTGGGATGATGCGGAACCCAAGGCTGTGCTAGCTTTACGACCTCGAACAAAAATATGCCTATGGCAGATTTCTTACACCACCAGAGATGGAAGAGTGGAACAAGGTGGTTTGCTCCCACGGAGAAGGATCAGCTAGACAAAACCGTGCCTGTTGTGTTGAGTATAATGCCCAAAAAATAAGACTTCCCCTTCTCTCCGCAGACTGAGCTCTTTCGCTGCAAAATCTAGGCTTGAAAGACGACTGCGCAGAAGAAGAACCTGCATGATTAACGCTTTTATGGAAAGGAGAAAGCCTTCGAGGTTAGCAGAGGTCAGAAGGAAAGAAAACTAGATGTAACCTTAGTGCCATCCTGAAGGATGAAACCTGGAGGCTCTTTACTTCCCATCAGGTTTCAAATTCATTGCAATTCAAAACTAATATGTTGATCTGTCTTCCAAGTTAAATCATCTAAATAGCAGCTTGAGGGGCTCTGGGGGCTCTTTATGTGGGTAGCAGCAACATACACATTTTGCACATTCTAGAAGTTCTAAGTTTTTAGAACACAAACAAACCAAATTATGACTCTAGGTTTTCTATTGCAATTTCTTTCTTTGTATCGTAAGAACACAAAACTCCTAGAATTTACAAAATGTACCATATAGAATATCAATGGGGGTAAGTTCAAATACATAACTGCCTTTCATTTGTCACATAGATTTCGGTGCAACAAAGCAAACCCCATAAAATATTTAACAATACATATAAAATAAGAATGAAGATTAGGATTTGAAAGCACAAATGAATCCCTATGGATATAAAGCAAGGTAGTTAAAATTGACTGAATGATGGGATGGAGAGACCTTAAATGTTAATTTCTATGGTACAGGGGATCCAGCCATTTCTTAGATAATCCAAGAATGATTAATGATTTATTATTAGTTCAAAGTGTGATACAGAAAACAAAAAAAAAGTTGGATCAAAAGCGAAGGGAGTAATGTAAGTGTTACTGGAACTGTGATTTACGCGAGTTCTTTGTATTTAGAAATGTCAGTTTTGTGTAAGGGATATATAAAATATCTGGGACATAAGTCTAGTTGTTTTTTTTCACCAAAGGCATACTATTGAGTTTCATTTACGTTGTAGTTGCGATGAACTGACGGTACGGCACAGAA
Source organism: Ixodes scapularis (assembly GCF_016920785.2). Lineage (NCBI taxonomy): Eukaryota > Metazoa > Arthropoda > Arachnida > Ixodida > Ixodidae > Ixodes > Ixodes scapularis. The sequence goes on along the minus strand of NW_024609868.1, from coordinate 166,883,384 downwards.
ATGCGATCTGCGCAACGACAGCATGAATGGTGTCCAGACTAAAAGATCACAAAATAGACATGCCCTTTCGTGTAGTGGTGAACGAGAACGGAACGTGGCAGCCACCATCTCTCGATTTCTTCAACAAGGGTTGAATCTTGTGCTGCTTGAAAAAAGTCTGGCCCTTAAGAATTCGAATGAATTAATCAGTATCCTGGAAGAAATTCATGGAAAGAGATGTTGGGTAGTCTCCATGAACATAAAGGACTTATGTTATTCGCTAGACAAGACACGTCTAATGCAGAGGGTTCGTGAGGCTTTGGAATTGAATTTGGTTCATTTTCAATCCAACTTAGGAATACCGGCGGATCGTTTTTTGTTTTTCTTTCAATTCTGGGTCTATACCTCCAGGTAACGGTAATCGAGTACAGTGAAGTCGAATTCGTACAAAGAGATAGCGTATGTATAGGTTCATCGGGTGCTCCAATGCTAGCAGAAATATACCTTAACAACATGAATGCTGCCGTAACAGATAAACTGAATTGTATTTCATCGAGTACGGGCTTTGTAAGGAGATATGTCGATGACATATTGATCTGCTCATTTCGCGAAGAGGATCCACTCGAGTTGGAACGCACAGTGAGGAGAGCGGCGCCGGAGCTTAAGTTCACCTAAGAAAAGGCAGACAATGGTATTTTACAATTTCTGAACTTACGAATTCACATGGAGGGGGGGGGGGAGGTTATGTTGGGAGTACGAAAAAATGGCCGGGAAACCTGTTTTGAGTAGGAAAAGTTGTCATGCTAAATCAGTAAAAGCAGGTGTAGTCAAGTCTCTAATCAGCAACGCACTGGAGAAGTTGTCTGCCCATTTTATGGGTTGTGCGGTAGAAAGGCAGTGGTCAAGGTTAGAAGATGCAGGCTATGACAGTGTGTTCATAAAAAAGACAATTGGAATTACAGCAAAAGGCTAAGCAACGACCAGAAAAGGAAGCGAAAAAGCATTATGCGGTTATTCCCTATTTTCACGCAATTTCTCATAACCTTAAAGCATGCGCAAAACAATTTGGGATAGATGTTGCGTTTAAGTCCGACTTTAAGCTGAACCGTTTGACACCGTTTCAGACGAGTCAGAAAGTGTGTCGGAAAGCGCACTGTGATAAGTCGGTTGATTGCAAGGACGGGGTGGTCTATGAAATACCACTGGAATGCGGTTTCAAATATGTATGACAAACGGCAAGGAGTGTAAATTACAGAGTGATAGAGCACAAAAGAAATGTAAAAATAAACGCATTAATTCAGAGATTGCTAAGCACATTAGTGAGTGCAACGATTGTACGGCACATTGGTCGCAAACTCACATTGTGCACAGAGAGCTCAACAACACTAAGAGGCTCATAAGAGAGGCAGTTCGCATGAAATCCATCGGTAATTGTATTAGCCATGCTTCGATACAACTCGGAAGTAGTTCCAAGTTGTATCGAATAGTAGTAGTTGTAAGTGAACGTGTGATGAGTCATTTTGCGGGCAGGGGTTCAGTTGGAAGTCCTATCAGTTCTTGTTTAGATGAAGCACAGCCTTTCCATACTCCGGCTGGAAAGGGAGTGGGTCCGTGTGTTTGTTTTGTTGTGTTTGTTTTATTTAAGGTCCTAAGCTTTCAGTTTGAGATTGAGGTCACCGTTTACGGTCGAGGTGAAGACCAGTCTGGGTAGGATTGTATTGATAACAAAGGTTGACCTTGTGACGTCGGTGGTCGGTCGTTAGTTTGTGGAGATATAAGACATTGAGGAAATAAACCCAGTAGCTGAGTTTGAGACGTTATTTTCCCCTGTCTTTCTTCTTCGGCCAAGCTTCTCTGCTTTTACCACAGTCTCGAGTTTTCTACATCATGATCAATATCCACCAGCTTTCCTGCGCACTCACTGTTTTCTTGATAAGATCTCTCTCTAGCAACGCAATTATTTTAGGTGCTATCTTCGAACATTACCAACTCAGCTCTATTATCGTGATCTAGATATTCAGGTCTTTGTTTTCATATGCTCTACAGGTCGATGAAAAATACGATATATGCGGTGTTGTTCAAAGAGAAGACGCGTAATAGCTCAAAACTCAGCTTACCGTTTTTGTTTTTAGAGCGCAGCTCTTAGGCGCCCGTTTCCGGCGTGAGCGGCGTCGCCGTCGCCCTCGGCGTAACCGCGCGGTGCACTACGGGTAAATTCTCCCGATAAATTTTGAAAAATTTCCCCGCTAAACCTAGCGAAAAAATTTCCTCGCTAAATCTAGCGGAAAAATTTCCCCGCTAAACCTAGCGGAAAAGTTTCCCCGATAAATCAAGCGGGAACATTTCCCCTAGATCTAGCGGGAAAATTTCCCCGCTAAATCTAGCGGAAACGTTTTCCCGCTAAATCTAGCGGAAAAATTTCCCCCTAAATTTAGCGGAAAAATGTTCCCGCTAAATCTAGCGGAAAAATCTCTCCGCTAAATCTAGCGGAAAAATCTCCCGCTAAATCTAACGGGAAAATTTCTCCGGTGGGTCACGTGACCTGGAGGGTCCCCCAAGGTCACGTGACCCCTCGAAGTGACGTGACCCCCTCCCCCCCCCCCCCCCCCCGCGAACACGCGACCCTCAGTACCCTTCCCACCTCCTTCTCAAGAGCTGCGCTCTAATTTGGCGTTACAGGGAGCTGTAAACGGCTTTCATTTTTTTAACTCTCTCCAAAATTTATGTTTACGGTCTGCCATTCACATTTTGCATACACCTATACGAGAGTCGTCTGAAAATTTATGTTCTGCCTCCGATTCAGGCCCTTTCGTTGCCGCCCGGCCGTCCGTCCGACTCACTGGTCCGACTCCGTCGTCTGTCTTTCAAGGGCGACTCTTTTTTTTTTTTTTTTTACGAGGTTCAGGTGTTCATAACTTTGTTGTCCACGAACTGCGGTCTCGTACGCCAAGGACGACGGGAACCACGGCGCTGCAGAACATGGTGTGATACGGTGCAGAAGACATCGGGTGCCGCGACCGTAAAAAGTGTACTGGATCGTGCATTTCATAATTTCCAAATCCTTTTTGAATTAAAGCACCTCCCACCCTCTCTTTGAACATCGCGGGTCTGACAAAAAGGGGTGCGTAGAATCGAATGATAACGATAGTAATAGGGAGGTTTTGTTGATCGTCTCCGCTGTCCCGCAACGTTGTCCGCAACCCGCTACGAGGTCCGGGACTCTGCAGGCAAAGCTAGCGTCGCTCATGCGCGCTAGGGGCGTCCTTATTCCAGAGGGCGTAGCAGAGGTGCGATAACGGTCTACGAAAACACCCTACTTAAAAAGAAAGATGGAATGAAAATTGTCAGAGGAATCCCAGCGATACGACCCTTCCCAAATCCCGGTTACGTTCGACGTACCTTTAGACGTTCGTCCGGCGTGTCTTTAGGCTCCACGTTCCGGGTACGTCGGACGTGCCTTTAGACACAGAGTATTGTTCATTATTTCTTCTTTCTGAGGGGCCGATTTCCTATATCTCTCTTTTCCAGAGCCGTGTTGGCAATCTGTTAATAGCGAGTAACCTTATAGATATGCTGATTGTTCAATGTAATTTTTTTTTCTCCAAACATTGAGAAAATTAGATAGTATGGATATGAACCTATAGCTTCCCAACACATGTCTGTCCCCGCTCTTAAAAAGTGATGCAACCTTTGCAACTTGCATCAGTTTATGAAATACTCCGGAAGACATTGAAAGATTGAATAAAAACGTCTACGCTGGAGATAGGAAGTCAATAAACAATTTCATTGGTTGTATGTTTAAGTCATTCATATCTTCCTCTTTTTTTATGCTGAGAAACGCTGGCGTTACTCCTCTCATCTGTGGGACTTAAAAACAACGAATGTATGTTATTACTAACGCGCTTGGATAGGTCTTCGCTGTTTGTTACATATTGAGTGTTGTTCGCTAGGTTGACTAAGTAGTCATTAAAGGTATTCGCAATATCTGTACCACACAGTTCTTGCCCACAATGAATAATTTTGTTTAGCGTGGTTTTATGATCGTGTGGCTTCAGGACACTGTTATTATGTTTCATATCTTATCCGGCTAGCGTTTCGCTATATTACCCAACATATTAGTGTAATAATCTAGCCTAAATTTTATATTTAAGGTATTTAATTTGTTGCGGTACATATTAACTTCGCCAAGTCATGACTCTTTCAGGGTTAAAAAATCTAGGATATAAGTAATGTTTCATTTAAATTATTTTGATTAAATCTTGGGGGAGCAAAGGATTTTTTTTTTTTTCAATATTTGCCAGGCTTGATGAACGAGTATGAAAAGTTGTTCTTGTAAATATGTTGGAATGTTTCCAAAAATACCTTATAATCTTGCCGGGAGAATCGTTAGCATTGTCTAAATCCCAGTTAGAGGTTTCGATGGCGTTCCTAAATAACTACAGTCTCTGCAATGTAATAGTGCGTAACTTAAAGCCTTCACGCTTTCTCTTTTTATTTCGGCAATGCTTGTTTCTAAGAATAAGTATAGGCAAATTGTCCCTGTTGTCGGAGCTAATTACAACGGAGGAAGATACATCATCATGAAAGCTATTCGTAATTAAGTAGTTAAGCAAAGCATAGCCCTTATCAGTTATTCTTGTCGCTCCCGTAGCAACGCATTCGAAACCGTTTGATTAAATTCGAAAATGCCTGTGAGATTTACACATGTCACAGGCATTTCCGAAATTACAGTTGAGTACATCTTGTCCCACATCCTAACATGCACAAGGTCTCCGCCAGATGAGTTACAAGATTGCTCTCGTGTGATCACCAGGCACAAACGCACTCGCTACCCCACATCCAGGAAAAATGTCGAGCTACTCAGGTCACATCCCGTAGACTTCCTTGCCCGATTTGTGAAAGTAGACGAAACCTGGTTTTTCCACCTTTAATCCGGCAGCAAAGCCCAGACTAAACAGAATAGAAAAAAAAAAAAAAAACTCCTCTCGACCGCCGAGGAAGGCTTGCTTTGTTCTATCAGCACCCAACGTGATGATCACTGTCTTTGGACTCCGAAGGTCTGCTGCTCAGCTGTTACTTTTTAGAAATGCAACATCATCGGGAACTACTACGCAAGCCTGATTCACCGCCTGCGGGATGCAATCAAGACCAAATGTCGTAGTAATGCTCCGGAAGGGGGCTCTGTTCCATCAGGACAATGCGGCCCCATACCGCGCTGCTGTGGTGATGGCTGCCATCCACTCCGGCGGTTTTTCTGTTGCCAACCATCCACAGTATTCACCAGATCTTGGATCATCAGGCTGCCATCTCTTCCGCCAACCGAAAAAGAAACTTTCAGGTGTTCGCTCTTTCAGTGATGATGACGTCACTGATGCTGTGACCGGCATTTAAAAGAAAACAAGCTTCCGAGTTCTCTTTTTTTTTTTTTTTTGGGGGGGGGGGGGGGATTCAGGCACTGGAGTATCGTTGGGAGAAGTGCGGGATCTCAAAGTTGGCTATGACCAAAAGTAACACAACATCATTCATCTCTATCGCCTCCTGCTGGGTCAAGTCGCGAAATGTTTGGAACCCCGTCGTACTGTAATTGTTCCTAGTAATGATTTTTTTTTGCTTGAACATGTGACACATATCCGAGTATTGTTTCCCCCTTCTGTCTGCCAAACTCTATTGTAATTTCTAGATTCCCCCCCCCCCCCTCCCCCGCGAAGGCTACGTCGCAAAGCATGAGTACCGCTGTGTAAACTACTTTGCTGAAAATCACACTGCGGGGGAAGTGTCCGGGATTTGGAGTGTCGTAGCGTTGAGCACGTACTAGTCACTTGATAAAATCTTATAAATGCAGAACAAACTGTATTTGCGAAAACAAAAAAGTTATTTCTTCTTTTGCGTCGGCGGCGCAAAAGAAGTACCCTCCAAAACGTAGAGATCCGTACCGGGGTTTTCTCGGAGTAAATAAACCAAAGAAACGCTGTTGTTGTTATCAAGTTGGTGACTCACAATAGAAGGGTTCGTTAGTAAAGCTACTAAGAGAACATAAGGGAAGAATAAGCTCGAGGAAACAAAAGCACGCCATCTTCAAAACTGAGAGCACAGTGAATGCCATGTTCTTGATGAACCAATAAACCATTGACATTGCAATAAATATGCGTGTCTGTCGCCAATATAATATAACTAAGAGAGCAGCTACGAGGTACATTGCGGGGGTGCTATTGGACAGTCACTTAGGTAGCTTCCGCTCCACCCACACTCAGCACAGCTGAATTCTGCGCTGTGTATCTATTTAATAGGTTACTTATTTGTGCATCCTAAATTTCAACTCGGACATGACATAGGGGACTGGGGAGACGTGATGCAATAAACATATACCAAAAACAGCACAAAATATAGCAGCTGAAGTTTAGAAAAGGTACGAAAATGGAGGACTTAGTGAATCTATATTTGGGCCGCAGGATGCAAAGTTTACGTAAGATTTGTTTTTATAGGCAGTTCATTCATTTGCCGCTTTATTCTGCCCCAGATATCGTGTCATTTTCTAATTGGCGCTTAGAGTTTAGACTATTCAAATCCGGCTCAGTGCAGAACTTCCCCTCGCCCATCGCTCCTATTCAAGATGTTTCATGAGACCACCATCACAGATATATTGATATAGAATAATTTATTAAAATGGGTGCTTATAGGTGATAAAAAGTAATATTATTGGATTCAAGTCTTTTTACTATTCATATATATATATATATATATATATATATATATATATATATATATATATATATATATATATATATACGTGTTCGATAAAAAATATTGACAATTGATACTCTGAGATTGGTTAAAAGTCGGCCATACTTAAAGTCAAAAGATTCGTTAAGAAGTGACGAGAATCTCTACAGAGCGCTCGAAGGCTTTGTTTCTTAAAATGACATATAAAAGTTTATATTTTCACGGTACATAGCATATGGTGCTTTTATCTAATATTAGAAAGCACCAGAGCAAGAACACCAGAACATTAGGCTTGCATTGCCGACAAGAAAGTCAGCTCAAGGCTTGTCTAACATTGATGATTCGAAGAGTCGTTGGCCTTCTGTAGCTTACATCAACAACCCTCTGCGGCATGCGTGGCCTGCCTGTTGCTTACTGTAGCTTTCGGCTAAAACGTTAGAGCGAGGAGTCGCCTCTATCTGGGCTAGTGTCAGTGGGAACAGGTGCACTGTCATTCTTCCATTGTAATTAGTAATCATAACTTACAGCGCGACTCTTACCAACTCGCCCAATGGTCTATTTTGCTATGTAATAATTCACCTGAAACTTTTCTTGCTTATGTAAAAAGGTAAGATAAATGACATCAATATATTGCCACAGGCATGCCACATCAAGCATTTCATCTGACTAACAAGTAACTTAATGAATGTGCAGTGTAAAATACCTAGTAACGTGTTATTTGGACTACGATAGGTCTGCGACGAAAACGATGTTAACTAAACGACACATCACTAAGAAGAGACATTGATTACGAACTGATATTCTGGACATTTCACTGTCGCCCAAAAAATAATGGAGTCATTACAGCCCTGTCGACGGACGCCCTATGCTCCTAGAGTAGAGAGGCCTTCTCTTAAAAGGAGTAGGAACTCATACGATAGGGTGCCAAAGGTGCCCTTTCTGCTAAAATGTCATTTTCAGTGGTTTACGGATGGCCATTACCTTGAAAAAGGAGCTTTCTCTACTCTATGCCTAAGGGTACACTGCTCGTATTGTATAAACTTTAGATTTAGGTTTAAATAACGTCCGATTAAGAAAATGTGCAACTTTTATTTTCTTCTAGGACTCCGTGCATGTTGATGATAATAACTTGGCATATTCTCCCGGTTGCCGGATATACCCAACGGTTCCTCTTGATATGAGCGGAAATTCGGTCATGACATGAAAACTTGTATCCGCTGTGTGTGTACATGTATTGGTGAGGACATCCATTTGTAGAACGTTAGTAAAACTACCGTTGGCACTCTATATAATTTTAAACAGGTATAAATACTTTTTATATGTTCTGGGTGTCTGGTTTAGGTTGGTACTGGTCTGTCCCAGAGCAGTCATCATCAATCCTAAATCAAAATTCGTCGGACGTGTGACTTCAGCTAATTTAGCGGAATAGCATCTAGCGTAAAGATCGTGTACTGAATGTATTTTTTCGGGCGTCGTGTGACGGGAATTTGTCATGACCCTCCTCTTTTAGACATACAAAACTAAAAACCCTGCCAGCAGGCTTCAAGTTCAACTCCTAGAATCACATATTCGAGTGAGCACCTCCCACTAGCCACAAAAGAACGTGTCTGTGGACAATTGCTGCCTTGCGGCAGACTGTCCGAGTCGCCAAATCATTATTTCGTTGTTCATCGGCGAAGAAAATTGACCCTTGTAGCATTCCGCCAAAATGTAATCAATGTAGCTCCTCTGAATACTGAAACTCAAGCCGCGCGAACTTACGCAACCTTCACAGTTGGGTACGCGCCGCATGGAAACTTTTCCGGAAGATCGCGAGTGTGGAAATGTTCCCGATGAATAAGACCGCGTCTATCCTTTCGCGGCCGAAGATGGAAGCGGTACGGTGTGGCTCCTGAGCTGCTACGCAACCGCTGACGCCGCCCACTATCGCCCTGACCTTGATCTCTGTGCGGTTATCCGGAGGCTAGAAAATAAAAAAAAAAATGCGCTGAAATGCCCGCACCTGCGTCACGCTCGTAATTGCCTGAACGGTTTCCCGCCTTCGGCCGCCAAGAACACTGGTACCGAAATCCTATACGTTATTTTTATTACTTACCGATAGGGAAATTATTTCCCTTTTCTCTTTTTATTCTTTATTCGTAGTTAAATCACATTCCTTGGTGACTTGTTGGGCGGTTCGTGCTGGGACAGACGATATACTCGAACACGCATTAAAGCCGGAAAATAACGGAGCTGGAAAGAGCACCTCTAGTCCGGGGGGGGGGGGGGGGGGAGAGGGGGGGGGGGGGGAGGAGAGGGAGAGAGGGGGGGGGAGGGAAGGAGAATTTACGGTTGCTTTTTTTTTCTTTCTTTCTCTGCTTCCTTCACCTCATAGCGGGAGCAATTAACACAGTGTGCCGGCAAGTACAAAAGTCTCGCTTCCCTCTGTTCATTTTTTTTAGGACCGTGAGCTTGGGAGCCGACAATTGAGTAAGCTTGAAGCTTATCAATTCTGCAGAAAGTGACCGACCATGAGGCCGAAAGCTACGATCGTATTTGTGGCCTGCGTGTTTGGTAGTGTCGTCCTCTGCTCCGATGAAGTGGACAATGATGCGTCGGCGACGACGCACGCACCTAACATGATGGACACCATAACAGCGTTCATGGACAAAGCAATGCAGTCTCCAGACCTGGCGGGAATATCTAGAAAAATATTGGAGGCGGACATATCTACCAGCTGCACGATAGGGCTGCTCAAGTTTATGCGTGGGATCAGGGCACTGGAGCCCTGGGCAGTCAGATGTGAGTACCCTTTTTTTTCCTTACACTTAACATCGCATTTTTAATGCGAAAGCATTAGCTGCCCCATGGTGCAAACCGACGTCATCAGCTTTGAAGCCGCGCAAAACTGCATCTTCCTCTGTGCCAATGGAGCAAAGTCTGTCGTCTGTAGCTGAAATCTGATCGATAGGCTCCCCTTGGCTGGCGCGCGTGATCAAGGAACGAGGCTCCCATAGTCTCTCGCGCGGCGTAGTTCCAAGAAACGCCAGAAGAGAAACCCTCTCCATAGTGGCGCGGCGCACTTATAGGCCCGGCCGCCAGCAAGGCCCGCTTCAGACAATTTCACCTAGCAACTTGTCGTCGCAGCAACAGCAAGCACGCAGCAACCGAATTGCTACGACCTGCCATCATCATCATTCAATTTTATTTTTCCTGCACTATTTCCACAGCTACGCGCTAAAACGTGTTTTTATATCGGCGTTGAGAATACTAACTCATCTTTCTGAAAACGTTTATTTCCAAAAACGATCAATTTAAAACCAGAACCAAGTCTTCAGCTGTCATCATCACCACCACAGGGGTGTCACGTGAAAATATCGCGTCCCTGATTGACTGCTGCCGCTTCAAACGTCTCCCAGTTGCTCCAGTTGCTCGTCCGTTTCGAGCCGGACTCGATCTCAGCAATTCGTGTCGATCTGGGAAAACCTAGGGGACAACCCGCCAGCAACCTCAAACTTGCTGGAAAAGTTGGCCTTTCTGAAGCGGGCCTGAACACTTTCCTCTGCAGTTCTTTGTTTGGTGTTTTATTAGACATTCATTTTGATCACATATTGAAATACACGCCAGCCGTATACCGAAATATTCCTAGAGATAGCCCCGCCCGAAATTGAAAGCAAATCGGGTGAAAGTAAAAGCTGGAAAAATTGTAGTTTTGGATTTTGTGATCTGCGGAATTTGCCACTGCAGAGAGGGGTGATGAACCAGACGACTGTCCCTCCCAGTCAGGAATTTTCGCTTATCTCCCGCCTTGGCTAAGTAATACCGTTTTTCCCGATGTCAGCATTTGACAGGACCGTGCGATTACTGAAGTGGGTTATCTTTTAATGTTTATAAAAGATAGCAAATCGTGCCTTAAATAGGGGTGGATTATCTTTCGGTAGTGGGGTACCTCTCGGGATATTACATTACTTGCACTTGCACGTGATAAGAATTGCTAAATTTACAGGATCAAGGCCTTCCCTACGCAAATTTCAACATGAATATAACCAAGGTGATATTTTTAATTTAAAAAAAAAGGATGGCTTTTACCTGCATGAATGCCTTCTCTGTAGTGTGTTTTTTGTGCTCGGCGGACAATAAGCGGGAGAATAACAGCCACAATGAGTAAACTAATAAGAATAAAAGTCTAATCACTTTAAAATTGATAGTTTAATCGGTCATAATTATAGTATAGAAGGCAATTATTATAGATTGTTTGTTTGGTGTTGTCTATAGAAAAGATAGCCGGAAAACGGTGTGATTAGCATAGAGTTTGTGAAGAACCAACATATTTGAGAGCGCTTAATTTACGCAGCAAATAATAAAGAGATGATACAGGGATGGGCAGTATTTCAATTACAAGTATTCCAAATACTTTGTGTATTTTGCATTTGTCATTTAATTACAAATTGGGTAATGTATTTGACGTATGTATTTAAATACTAAAACGTGGGTATTTCAAATAGAATTGTAATTAAATACAATTTTGTGGGCGAAAATACATCCCTCAAATTTATTGCCATTGTCCAGAGCAGGAAGAAAACTACGTTCTGCACCGAATTCAGTGTCTCTCAATCAAGCACAAGCGTTTAGTGACTTTGTGATTACGGTGCTAGTCCAGGGCAAGAATAGTGAGGAAATCAACGTTCACAGGCAGACTAGCTAAATAAGTGCCTGTGGCAACTTGTGATGCTTTCCAGTCTGATTTCCATCCATATTTTTGCCTGGAAAATTCGAAATGCGCGGGTCGTCCAGACTTTCGTAGGTGGTGCGAGTTGCTACAATAAAAAATTCTCTAGCTAGTGCTGCGTCTCTTGGTCGTCTCGGTTCTTTGTTGGTCAATACCAAAATGTAATGGACAAAAAAAAAGCTGCGTGAAGCTCTGTACTTTTTTCACCTATTACGTCAAAGCTGATTACATTTTTTGTGTGATTATATTTTTATTACGTTACTAGAGCCTCGCACACTAACTCCCGAGTGTGCGATGCAAAATTAAAATGAGATACCCAGAAACTCGTTGCAGGTTCCCTAAAGTCGCTGACGCAAATTTTGAGGAATGTATTTGGAAAGGTATTTGGAGGAGACGAAATACATTTGGTTGTATTTGTATCTTGTACTTAAATGCTTTTTTTGGAAATGTAATTAGGTTTGCGATGAAATACATTTTTGACGAAGTATTTTGTATTTGTATCTCGATACATATTTGCATGTATTTTGCCCATCCCTGAAATGATAGATGCCCGGGATCGATGCCCGGATGATAGTGCGCCGGGAGCGCAAAGACGCTGAAAAGAGTTAGGTGGTCGTTTTAGTAATGTCGTCACTGGCAGCGCATTCTTGTTGGGTTTACCGAAGGTGTTGTACAAAGGCAGTGACGATGCTTCCAAAAACCAGCACGTAACTCTTCTTCGGATTGCTCTGCACAGATAGTGCTGCAATATTTCAAGATAGAGTTCCGGACTAAGACAAAAAACCTAAATACTGATAGATGAATATCTCCAAAGGCTGTTTTCCTTTCTCAGAATCCTTCAATCCTTAAATCCTTCAATCCTTAAGACATGTCACAACATGCCAAGACTTGTTTCCACACGCGTATTACTTTCTTTTATACTCAGCTAAATGCATTAAACGTCTTCATATGCCGGTTGTTTAAGCAAAAAGTCTTAAGAATGCATACCTAGTGGGTGGGGGGGAGGAAAAAAAGACTGCTTTGGGAAAAAAGCTTTCAGTAAAGGCGGACGCCAAGCGTTTAAAAAAAAATTACTCATGGGCTAAGTTTTAAAATATAGAAAAATAAACATATAGTTCGAATTAGAGACTTGCTCTTCAATATGGTAAACATCTAAATAAGCAAATTCTTTTAAGATTCGAAGCACATGTTAAGCGCAAGATTGAGCTAGTTATTCCTGGTGCAGCACGCACAAGGATCGTTGCATAAAACGCACAGAATGATGATACTCACGTTTTCGCATCGCATCTTTGTTCCTGCTACACGAGTGGAAACTTCAGCGCAGCGCAACTCTTCACACGCGCTTTAAACTTCCTGATATTGACTGCTATTGGTGTTTTCGACGGCGCTTGACAAGTTTCTAAATAGAACCATATGTTTATTTCAATGATTAAAAAGTAACAAATACATTTAGTAATTACTTAGCTAATTAATGTATGCTTTTTGTAATTTCTGACGCCCGCGGTGACTGTTAAATGGTTGCCGAAAACTTGGTGGTTTTAAATATCAATTACCCTGTAGGTAGGAAGCTTTAAAGGTCATCGCTAAAAGACCCGGTATATATATTTATTTATTTCAAAATACTGCGACCTCGATGAAGTCATCGCAGGAGTGGAAAGAAAACATGCATATACATTCAGAAAGGCCATCGATTAAAGATGTACACACCCTACGAAGCAAAACTTAGAAAACCGTGAAAAATGCAATATAAAAAGAGTACAAAAACAAACACATACACTTCAATTACAGATTCCAGGCACCATACCAGAACACCTACTGTATTTCTAATACAAACATATCAAAATCGAGACAACAAACTGATCAATTTATGTTATTCCAGTTTTCTATCGTTCGAGGAAAAAGAATATTTAAAACAGTTGAGGTGGGCTCTGTACGGTACAATATTTAATAGATGGAAGCTTCGATTGCGTGATTCAGTAACAAAACTAACGTATTTTCCCGATTAAGTGCACGGTTATTATTGACTATTTTGTGTAGGAGCTTGAGCCGTTCTACAGCGTGTCTAGAATCAAGAGGCGTAAGTCCTATGTCAGTCATAGTAGATGTGGGAGAAAAATTGCGGTCATATCTATTACAAATAAATCTTGCTGCCTTTGATTGTATTGCGTCAATCTGCTTAATATCACCCTTTAGATACGGTTCCCACACCACACAGCCATACTCTAAGATAGGTCTAATCAAGGTCTTATACGCCGTTATTTTAACTTCCCTAGTTGAAAATTTTAAAGTACTCTTGACATATCCTAGCCTTTGCAGAGCACGAGAACAAATAGAACTGATGTGCTCATCCCATTTGAGACTAGGTGTGAAAAAAATACCCAAATACTTGTATTCATGAACTTGACGCACAATTATATTACTAGTACCATACCTAAAATCAGACGGTTCCTTCTTATTGGTAAATGACATAACTACAGATATCTTAAAATTAATTTCCATCTGCCACTTTTTACTCCGATTAAAAAACTGTTCAAAAGAGTCAGTTAGCAAGCCATGGTCATCTACCGAGTTGATTTCGTTGTACGAAACGCAATCATCGGCATAGAGGCGAATCTTAACTGGAAGACCATTTGCGACGTCCTTAGTGTAAAGTAAAAACAAAAGAGGTCCTAAAACTGATCCCTGTGGGACACCGGAACTAACTGAGACATTGCTATAATGAACATCCCGGTATGAAACAAACTGTGACCTATTTTTTAGATAATCTTCGATCCAATTAACTAATGACGTATTATTTAAAATCGCTTGTAGTTTCTGAAGAAGCTTATGATAGGGCACCTTATCAAAAGCCTTAGAATAATCCACAAAGATGGCATCAAGTTGTCCTCTTTTATCTAAAGCTAAAGCTATGTCGTGAGTGAATTCAAGAAGTTGGGTTGAGGTGGAATAGCCACGACGAAAACCATGCTGTTGCGGGCAAAGAATAAAATTAGTCTCGAGGTACTCAGATATCTGTTTATAGACAATATGTTCCAAAAGTTTGCATGAAGACGATGTGAGCGAAATGGGTCTGTAGTTTGCAACCACCTATTTGTTGCCTGACTTGAACAAGGGGACAATTTTAGCCGACTTCCATGACCGAGGTACTGTTGCAGTAGAAATAAATTTTTTGAAAATGACAGATGGATATTTTGAACTCCAAAGTGAATATCGGCGAAGAAAAGAATTCCATCAGGGCCAGGGCTTTTTTTACAGTCAAGGTTCATTAGTAGATTGAGGACACCAGAAACACTAATCTCTAAATCAGATAAAGCTGGGTATATACCTTCAAAGAAAAACTCTGAATCATTGCCGTTATCACGACTGAATACAGATTTAAAATAATAATTAAAGCAGTTCGCTATCTTTGTCGGCTCACTTACAGATTCACCTTCAATAGTAAAACTAGGTTATATGTTACATTTTGGAATAATAGATCTCCAAAATTTGGCAGGATTTGATTTCATAAAGTTAACCAAACTTACATTAAAATATTTGGTTTTAGCTGTTAACATCTTTTCTTTCAAGGTTGTTTTCAGATATTCAAACGAGGTATGAACAACTGATTCTGTGTTATTTTTCGTTGAACGACGTCTCCTCTTCGTTTGCCGCATCAACTGCAGCACCTCTCTCGTAATCTAGGTGTGCGCAGGGTTCTTTTTCTTTCTAGTAACAGGTACAAATTTGTTGATGCATTTATTTATAAGGGAGTTGAAATATCTAAGCAACGTATTGACGTCAGCGTCTAGACTTATGGCACAAAAATCATCAAAATAAAAACTAAGCTCATCAATAATTGATACATCGTCAGCTCTGTTGAAATCAAGGAACGTGACGAATTCAGGGTTCGAACGCTTGATATGAATGTTAAGGCTGACAAGGACCGCTTTGTGATCAGAAATTCCCTCGACCACCTGGCAGTCATAACCTAGGTTTGTGATACTATGGGTTAGAAAAACAAGAGCAAGAACAGAATTATCTCTGGTGCACGTTTTGACAACCTGATCTAGGTCGAATGACACAGCCATATCTACTAGAGCATCACAAATGGCCCTATCGCGGCAGCCAACCACTAGCGTTTCCCAGTTTATATCGGGTGCATTAAAATCGCCCAGCAAGACAAGCTTGAAATTGGCAAGATTGTATTTGTGAATGTAGTCATATATGTCAAAGATGGCTTGCAGGCTCAAACCAGGAGCCCGATAAACCGCGCCGATAACAAGAACGAACTTATCAAGCCGCACCTTACACCATAAAGACTCTGTGTTAGGTAAACTGGGAAGGACAGAAAAGCTAATACGAGATTTTAAAAAAAGCGCAACACCACCACCTCTAGAAGACCTATCGCATCGTACCACGTTGTAATTAGGAGGTGTAAATTCGCAATCAAGAATGCCATCCTGTAACCAGGTTTCAGTATTACACATGACGTGCGGTGAATAAGAAGCTGCAATGCACGAGAACTCTGTAAATTTAGGGACAAGGCTCCGAGCATTAATGTTTAACACAGACAATGGTTTATTCAGTATCTGTCAGTTTGATCCAGTGGCAAGAACCGGAGGAAGAACTTTTATCAGCATTTTATTTGCTGAATCCCACGAGTATCGGTCGTTGTTAACAAGAGCGTGGTCGTAAGGTAGACGCCATTTCTTCGAAATTCGGCAGTACTAAGAAAAGTTGTTTTTGAATGTCTCTGATACGTGGTGAAAAATCCTCGTTAACAAATATCCGTGTGCCTTTAAGTTTAGAAACATTTTTGAGTATCCGAATCTTGTCACGAAAGTCAATCAATTTAAATATTACAGGTCGTATTTTACCTTCTGCGGGGATAGCAAGACGATGACAGCGTTCTATGGCATCGCAAGTTACAGACAGTTTTCTGTTCAGCAGTTCAGTTACACTATCCAGTAGTGATGCAGGAGTTTCATTAACAGGCTCCTCTATACCATACACGACCAAGTTGTTTCTGCGAGAACGTTTTTCTAAATCATCATTCTTATCTGTAAGTTGACAGACAGCTGTCTCGAGAGCGGCACTTTTTTTTCCAGATACCGCAACCGTCGGGCGATATCAGATATCTGGGACGAGCCAGCTTCGATTGCAACAAGTCGGGATTCGTAGTCGGCAAACTTAGCATCCAGAGCCTCTTGTCTATTTTTGATAGAAGTAACGTCCGCAGCAATTTGTGTTTGGCCAGTTAGTATTTGCTGAAGGAGAGCTAGCGTCTCGGGGCCGGGATTAGATTCAATATCGCCACTACACAACAGGATGGATGAACATATGCTAAACCATGACAGTATATCAGAACAAATGCCAACCAGTGGCCCCGGTAGCAGCAAAAGAAAGCAATCATCGGACTTAAAACCGTCAGGCAAAAAAAAAAAAAACTCTACCTGTAGGGTGAGACAGAAGAAACTCAGTGGCATATTCGTCTCGCTGCCACCAGGCCCACTGAAGAGAAGAGACTGCTTTGACGGCCTTATGGCATCTGTAGCGGAAGCAGGTGTCGCTGAAGTGCCTCCGTAGAAGGGCCAATCCAGTGTTGGCAGATGAAGTGCAGGCCAGTCGTCAAAATGTGTCGAATCATCGCACGATGACGGGGGTTCAGGAACGAGAAAGCGGGAACTGGTGAACCCGTGCGGCAACAAATCCGCGGTGACGCGGCATACGGAAGCCGGGGATGACCAGACCATTCCGAAGACAGCGATCTGTAGGGTGAGACAGAAGAAACTCAGTGGCATATTCATCTCGCTGCCACCAGGCCCACTGAAGAGAAGAGACTGCGTCGATGGCTTTATGGCATCTGTAGCGGAAGTATGTGTCGCTGAAGTGCCTCCGTAGAAGGGCCAATCCAGTGTTGGCAGATGAAGTGCAGGCCGGTTATCAAAAGGTGTCGAATCATCGCACGGTGACGGGGGTTCAGGAACGAGAAAGCGAAAACTGGCGAACCCGTGCGGCAACAAATCCGCGGTGACGCGGATTTGCCACTTTATATAAAACCAGATGCTTTACTGATATATAAAGTAAGGTGGAAAGTTGGGCCAGTTGGTTCATGGTTCTTTAAATAAATAAAAGCGCCGAAAAAGACAAGGACAAAGAAGTGGAACGACACAAGGCGCACTCGCAACTGTGGTATAATTTTGAAATGTACATGGATTTATACTAACAGGGTTCTGGGGCCTATAAATGCATGTACATTTCGAAATAAACCACAGTTGCGAGTGCGCCTTGTGTGGTTCCACTTCTTTGTCCTTGTCTGTTTCGTCGTTTTTAATTATTTAATGATAATGAAGTATCGGGGTTGATGGAGTCAGTGCAAACGTGCGAGAAGTATTTTTGAGTCAAATATTTTATTTGGCTTCATCGTTCTATCTTTCTCTCGGGACCCGTCCATTAGTGTCCCTTGGTTTAAGAAAAAGAGTAAACTCGTGAAATTTCGATATCAGGAATAAACTGATTGGAAAGCGGATGTTTTGGCGTTTAGATGAGTTTTTGTCAGGTACTTTGATGCGCTCTTCTTTAGTATGCTACTTTAACTTAGAATGCGAAGTCTTCTTTTGCCTTCACTATAAACTTATCAAGGAGTGAGGTGTCAATATACGACGCTCAATAAAATGCCCCTTAAAATAGAAAAAAAGAAGTAAAACAGACTGGTTGGGAGACGCGTGTAAAAAAATAAAATTTACGCGCAAAGATTTTTGAGAGCAACATTCACAAAAATACTTTAATCAGATTATAAGCATTATAATTAGAGCAATATGGATGGCGAGAGATTTATTTGAAAGTCTGTGCACGAAGTCCATGACGTCACGGGTCATTCCGGAAGCACCATCTCGGACGTGGAGGCGAAGCCGCTCCACCTCTCCTCCACGCTCCCGAAATGCCTAGAGAGAAAACAAGAGGAAAGGAGGTGACTGCCGACTAAATCGCCGTCTCGCGCCGTCAATATTGCTCTAATTTGTTCGTTTTTTCGCGTAGAATGTTTTTGACAGGCGTGTCCCAACCGGACTGTTAGAAACGCTTTTTTTTTTTTTGACGGTCCCTTTAAGCAAATATGTTTTCATTTGTATTTTTTAATACCATGTCACGTGTCGCATGGAAACGTACTGCTGGTAATATTTGAACTTTGAAGTTTATTAGAGCCTACTTGTGCCGATGAGACAGAAAAAAAGGCCTCCAACTTGATGCTTGACTAGGTACGGTGTCCTTGCACATACAGTACACAATACAATATTAAAATTTAAAAAAAAAACATTACTACGTATAGAAAATAGTTGCACACTGTTTTTACTTAAAATATGGATAGGTGGGAGACTTGGTGCGAATATATCGTAGGAAACAGCATGAAAAACAGACGAGGACGAAGAAGAAACAGCAAAAAACTGCAGCGAAAAACTGCTCTGAGCAGGAAGTGGATAAATAAAAAAAGGAAGGTACCGTCCATCCCCTCCGTTCACCGCGTTTCGCACAGGTTAAACGGGATTGCAGCGAGATACGGAGTGAGTGTCGTATTTTCGGCCAAAAGCAAGCTGAGCTAGATATGCTCCGCCATAGAAAGGCGTGTTAGCCAAAAACAGAATAGTCAGGGTTGCACCGTGAAGCATGGCGCGCAGTTCGTATCATGCAACATTGGAGCAGTGTAAAAGATGCCTTTCTCATGCGGGTGGGTATATATTCGTCGAACGGGCGCTGCTTGAACATTCGTTTAGGAGAGCACTAGTGTTCATTGCAGGGGTGTGCATACTTTCATCTTGCGATGTGTGAGCCAAGATTGAGTGACACAAGCGCAGGGACCAAGTGTCTAGAGTGATAGTAGAGGCATACCAAATAAAAATGGCGGGAGCCTCTTGTGTGATTCAACCGTCATTGGGACTGCTGGATAGCGAGGTGGCATTTTTGGATAAGGGATATCACTTTTTATCGTGTTTAACATGTGCCATCACGCTGCTATGAAGTGTCCCGTGATACGCAGACTGAGGGCGTACTAGCAAAGATGAATGGAGGTTTTCATGTGTTTTCCTATTAAAATATGTCAGTTGATAGTCAGCGCTCGTCCCCTGTGTTTCTTCTTCGTCCTCGTCTGTTTTTCTCGCCGCTTCCTACGATGTATTTTCAATTAAACAATGAAGATACACATGTTCGAAGGCGATGTTGCTAAGCAACAAGTGGGCAAGTTATGAACGAGAGATTGAAGTGCGTATTTAGTACGGAAATGCTGAGCAATCCAGAATTCCTGGTGATGAATACTGATCATAGATTCGCGTCTAGCCAAGTTTGAAAGATAGGACAAAGAAGCAATACACTCCACGCTTGAGAACAAATACAAACATAATAAATCATAGACCAAAACACTGGCAAATCTCATGATATTGTGGCTAAAAAAGAATGGTTCCGCATAAATTTCGTAGGGAACATTTTCAATTAAAATCAGTACTTTTTAGAAAAATCATTAGTTTTTTATATTAGTTTCAGTCCTTGTACCCTAAACAAAACGGCAATAGTTCGTTCGTAGAACAAAAAAAGCGTGATAAACTTAATATTTGTAGGCAAAAAAGAACGACCGTGACCGAAAATACACATTATTTTCGCCAGTTTTGCGAACTAAACATTCTACATAATCATCTCATTACATATGTGCCGGAAAATGGCACGTATGTTTTTGCGCTGGTTTACTATGTCATCTGGCTGTTTTTAACAATGTGCCTATTTATGGATATAAATACAATAACTTATTACTTGGCAGAATTTATTTCGACACATTTTTGTCAATAAGAGGAAATGCTCGAGGATACCATTTCCGTTAGCTTCAGGTTCATTTATATTCGTCTCAGACAGAACAATTTTAGTGTTCTGTCTGAAACTTCTTGACGTATGAATTTGTTTTAATATTATTTCGAACAACGCCTCACCCTACCGGCATCAAACTAAGCTATCTTCACAAATTTTATATGGGGACCATGGCGCTTCTTTATGTGTTACAAGGTTGTGCTATATCTGGAGTACGGTCGTTGAGAAAGCACACACTCGTGGTTATCCTTTGCAGGTTTATTGTACACGATTATATAATTCCCCGCACGTATGAGGTTTTCCCATTATGCTACACCTACCATTCCGTTATTTCTTCTTAACAGTTCCAAGTCTACCGGAAAATACCTTCTAGAGGAAAGCGAGGAAAGAAAATAAATTTTTGTTTGATTTCTCGGTAAACTCAGGCAAGCTCAGGCTCAATGGCCCTGAGCAATGATGCTACGAGTTTGGATTCTACGTGACTTCTACCGGACTCTCGGCATGCATTTATGAATGCGTTAGCATTAGTACCGACAGGATAGGGAAAAGTTTACGGCGTCCATCTGTGGACGAAACAGTGGAAAGGGAAGCGCGCCACGTAGAGGGGAGGAGAGTGCTAAAGGACAAAGGCGGGAGGGAGGCGACGTCAAGGGGCGGAAGCCAATGATCCCGCGGATGCTGGGGCTAGTCTGAACTGGCAGGTGTGCGGAGCGCGCATGCCTTGGTTTGGGCTACAGAATAGAGTGTGGACCAAGTACTGTGGCTGGTCCAAGTAGTTGGCAAAAACATTAGAGCAAGATCCATTGGGGGACTTTTATTGAATGCGTTGGTATGATCTTCGTTCGACGCCACACACATCCTCCTTCAGCGAAACGTTAACACTGACCCCGTAACGAAATTAAAAAGAGGCAGCAAAAAATAGCACGAGCGGAAGAGAAAACCAGAAAACAAAACCAAAACAGTAAAGTGACGCGGTTAGTGTTAGCGCTTCCTAACGGGCGACATGTGTAGCGTTTCGCACGGGTCATCCTAACGCAGTCTGTAGAGATCCAAGTACACTGCAGGCACGTTGCCAGGATGTTGTTTTGGGGGGGGCCCGCCCATGACAAAATGCTGTAGGGGGGGGGGGGGGGGGGGAAGAGGAGGCCCCAGACTGGCTACGTGCCTGGATCCAACCAATGGGTGTACCTTTAAAGGGGCCATGAAATTACCTTTTTACTTTTGCCAGATAACTTTTACATTGAACCTTCAACGTTGACTGAATGCCGAACAGGCATCTGTTTTCGTTTGGGTTTACTAACTTCTACACGAAAAATTAATGAAATAACAACTTTTTCTTTCTCTCCAACTGACCGCAAAACAAGTTGCGGCGTAATTTTGACGGTCGTGACGTACCCTGGCGCAGGAACCGGAAGTTTTCTCGGCTGTAGGAGAATGAGAGCCTTAGCGGCGGCGAGTTGGCGGTGCGCCGGTAGGTTTCACTGCGCTGATGGTGCTGATATCACCGACGTACTTTCTGAATCGGCGCCTCTCATCGCCACGATAGCCATGGACACATCGCAGCTGAGCGAAATTCAATGAGATATGTTGCCCAACAGCGACAGCATGGGACTTGTCCCATACGTTGGTATGCCTGTCGGGAAGTGCGGCGAGTCTTCCGGTGGAAACTTCAGAAGTCAACCCAGCTGTCATTGTTGGTAAAAGGCGGCCCGTGTCAGTCGTTTGCACAGCCACGTAGATGGAAACAAATTGTCCCGGCGTTTTTCGCGGCCTCGGAGATGCAGGAGCGAGCCGACGTTAAAAAGATACGTTTGAACTACGACAGTGTCAGCAAGAGCCACGTAAATACCTGTTCACACTCGGAGTGGACGCGCGCGTTTGATGGAAGTGCTGTATTCGAGCTCTTGGTAAGCGCTTCGGGACCGATCTTTTACGATTGCAACTCGATACTGAAGTGACACTTGGCAAAGGAAGGTTGAACCGGCATTGCACGTATATCTCCCACGAACTGTTATAATTTGACAGTGATGTGCAGTCGTGTCAGAAGAAAAATGGCCTCCTAATAAAGAAGTGTAAATACCGTGTTACGAAGGTGATCCATAGGGCGTTTATTTGAGCTCTGTATCCACGAGAGTCCCTTTTCGACGACAGTGTTCATCAACACTGTCTCGGAAGACAAGGGGAAGAGACTGACCTCACCTCATTCTAAAATTGAGGTCAGCGGTTAAACTATAATACGGGAAGGGTCCACAAGAGTCGCGCGGGCATATTCCATTCGCCACGCCAGCCGGTCAAGGGCAGACGGTCTGGGCCAAGTAACGTTGAAGCAACGCTGCGCCGAGTCGGAGTCAAGGAGGATCCTTTTTGGTAGGAGTGCCTGCTAGGCCTATCTACCGAGCTCGCTTGGTCGGGGTTGGTGGATTCTTGGCCGTTGTCACTTTTCTCGTGTGTTTGTGGATCCAGCGTTCTTGTTCGTCGTGGTCTGTTTCAAATACTTTTTTCTTGCTGCTTGGAGTCGGGACGCGCGAGAAGAACACGTAGAAAAATAAACGTTCGTTGGTCGTCGCGACCAATTAACTGGGCGACGCTGTCGGCCCTAGTGCGCACGCTCAGTAGTTGCTTCGTTTACCACACAATAGATGGCGCTTAGCTCTCAGCATTATCAAATTTGGCAATTTTCGTCACATCTCTAATTATGGTACAAAATGTGGATCTGAATATTATTTACCAAAACTTTTAGGAAACATTTGCCGGCTATTTATTTTTACTATCGCGGTGCTGGTCTGGTAGGCTCTTACCCAATAGACGACGTGGATTCGGCTGACGCGCAGCGATTCCACGGATGCATCGCAGTGAAAAGGCAGAGAGCTTTCGAAGGAAAGAAGGCGCAAAAGAGTCCAGTTTTCTTTTAAAAGTTCTATAGCGAAGCGTTTTTTTTTTTTGGCTCCCTATTTTTGTGTTTTTGCGTTTTTTTTCACACCTTTTACGACCATCGGTGGATGAAATTTGATTTCAGAGTCCTTTCATGGTCCCTTTGAATGTTTACTGGTCAGTTTTAGCATTCCGTATACGAGCAAACACAAGCACTGTGGGTTTGTGTTAGCGTTGCGTTTTACACACTCAGCGTCACAAGAGCCCCAAACTACGTCTTAGGCCTGGTTCACATTTGCGAATCGGCGGGCGAATCTGCAAGAATTCGGCCGCCGAGCGTAGCGTCCACTGTGCATTGCCGCGGCTGATTCCGCTTCGGCGGCAGCGGGTTAGCTGTAAGTGTGAACCAGGCCTTAGATTAACAAACGTAGACGAAGCGAATGCGCAACGTGTAGCCCGCAGCGCTAACTCTAACGCACAGCGATCACCTTTGCTCCTATAGATGCTAAAATCTGAAGTAATAACATAAGGGAGTTAAAAAAGTTTATCTGTTATTTTTTTTTAATTTTATATAACTGCAATGTATGAATTCCATTAATGCAAAACTGGTCACGAAATCAATATTCTAACCGCACTACATGGCAGTAGGCTATGTGTATATAAGCTAACCAACGCTGAATGAATAACGACGCGACATACCCCGGCTGTGGAATTCGTTTGTATGTACGTCCGATTAAATTGCCTTGTGACCGACCGACAGCTCTTTCAGGACGAGTCCAGGTCATTATTTTGATGCTAAGAATATTTGATTTTAGGGTGTCTTGGCATGTCGCTTTTGCGTCGGCAAGACTGCCTACACAATAATCTATTTTATATTAATATATAGGGCATCGATGGCCGAAAGTGTATTAGCACGCCGCAGCTTGGAGCACGCGAAGCAAAAGCTCGCGCTGCAGAACCCAAGGTGTTGACCCAGGGATCCTGGATTCAATTCCTAGCCCTGCCAGTTTCGATCTGAATGAGCATCGTACCTGCATGCGGTCATGTACCACTACTGCGTGATGCAAGTTAAAGACCCCAGGCTAACAGTCGTACGGCACTGACTAAATTTCTAATTTACAGCGTAAACCAATCTCGCCGCACCTCAAAGGCAGAGCAACCTCAGGCTGTATAAGCACGAATGTGGATCTCTTTCTTCATAATATATACCGTATTTTGCTCTCCGAATTCAAGACATTATGCATTATTCCCCAACACTCTTTGTTATGTACAGCTCATGCTCACGTATAATCCTACTTATATTTTTAGTGACCTCAAAACAAACAAAAAATTAAGCACAAGCTTTTACAAACTTGTGCAAGCTTATACTTTGATTTGTAAGCTTTTAAAACACGTATGTCCTTTTGAAATCAACGTATACACGCTGATATTTACAATACGTTAATTTCGCAGCGATGAAGAAATTGTACCAATGGCCTCAAATGAAATACGAACAGCGCAGCGCGTGACCGTTGGTACATGCTGCGCCTCCTGGTGGCCTCCTGAAACTGACAAAAACCACGGGTTGGAGAGTAGGACGCTGCGAGGGTCTGTGTCCTACTCCGATGTGTTTGACCCTCGCACAGCACAACCCAAGCTGCGAAGAGGCGCAACATGTACCGACGGCCACGCGCTCCGCTGCTCACATTTCATTTGAGGCCGATAGTTCAAACCATAGCGAAGACACTGTAACGCTTTAATCGCATTACCGAATATAAGACTCTATTTGAAAAACTAATGAAAATTTTGCATAATATGTCTAGCCTCTCAAGGGCTCTTTTTCATGGAGTGTTCCGCATGAACAGCACCTCATTCAAACCTATATGGCGCAGAAGACATTTTGTCATGGGTTTCTATATTAACCTCTGTTCTTGCCATTCGTCAATGGTGAATAAATACAAACGTAGAAACAACTAAATTCAATGTGTGCATTCAGTTTGTTTTCCTTAATCATGACAAAACCGGCTACGAATATATAAATCTATAAAATTCAATGGTTCTTGGATCAATTTTTTATACATAAAATTATAAAGCATAAACCGTTTCATAATATATGTTGTTCTAAACTAAAGCATGACGTCTTGTATGCGTGCTTTAGAACGGACTCTCGCGGTTAGTCGCTTCAACGTTTTTGGGCATCTCTCTCTTCGACAGTAGTCGGAGAGAGAAGGGAAGTTAATCTGGAACACTCTTATCGCAACAAAACGGCGAGCTTGTCTCGGCCTGTCACCTCAGGCGCCTCTCCGATAACGCTCGATGGCGTGGAATATGCAGTATTTTGAAAGGATACACAACACCCACTACCGGACATGGGTGGTGTAAAAAAAAGATTTTTCCTTCCTCATTGAATGGCGAGTACAAATGCATGCCCCAAAGCAGTATCGCTACGCAATGACAAATACAAAATAATAGAACGTCGACTCTGACGTACGTGAGTTGCTTAACATATAAAGCTAATATAGAAATCAGTAATGTATAACCTATGTAACACGTTACTGGCTCCAAGTCAGCGGGAGTACTTTCTTGCTCGTTTAGGAGCGCTTATCCGGTGGTTCGCGTTCGAGCAAGTGCTGACGTTATAGACTCGTTCACTTGTCGCATCAGGATAAGTTTATCAGCAATGGCAAACTGCGGTACTAAATAAATAGCGCTGTAGTAACCGCACCTTAAACACTGTAAAGAGAGCCGGTAAACTGTTTCATTGCGCTTTGGATATTATGAGTGATGCATCGCTATTCGATTCCAGCAACGATTGGCCCCTCACACCATCAGTTATCATTTCTTTCTGGGTCACCTTGATCTCAGTGAAAAAAAGGAAGTTGAGTTGAAAGACGTCTTTATTTAATGCCACACATGGCTGCTCTTGCCTTAAAACATCCGCAGCGGCAAAAAAAGAATAATAACATACACACAGCCGCGCCCGAGAACGGCCGACGGCAGTTTCACTATTGGGCGCTGCAAAACGTCGCCAGACGCTCTAAAGCGCGACCCATGCGATGGGATTGTTGAAGGGAGTTCGCAGTCACCGTTGGCCATTGGTGCAAGAACGCCGCTGGTCCACCGTCCGCGTGGACGGTGGACCAGCGGCGCTCTTCTGGGATAAGCTAGTCCTCAGAGGTGCTAGGTTGGTCTGCTACCGGGACGTCAGCCATGGCCTCGAAACAAGCCGCAGCTTGCTCGGAGCACTCCGAGATAATGTGCTGCGTCGTCGCAAGGGCATGCTGTACAGTAGCCCTGCTGCGGGTCATCTTGAGATATGCGGTTTCGCAGGGCCGGCAGCATAAAGGTGTTCGTGGCGGTATGGCGGACGAGAGTCTGGGCCTCGCGGCTCACTCCTGCAGGCATAGAGGGCATCATTCTGTTGTGCCTGTTGAAAAAGGAAACCGCAGTCCTCAGGTTGCGGAGTATTTTCTTTCGCTCCAGCTTGGCGAGAGCGGGTCTTTCAGTGATTTCCGGTTGAGTGTCGTCGGGTTGCGAAGAATCGAAATGGGGCCCGCTGTACATGGTGGCTACGATTGGCACGGAAGGTTTGCTCAGTGCTGCACGCGCCTTGTTAGTGGCCCATTTGTTTTTTTCCGAATACCCGAGTGGGCGGGTACCCAGGCGACACGGAGTTGAGTGTGGTGGTTGGTATGCAGGCGGGACGCGATGCCGTGGATTTTGCGCACGCGGTCTCTGGTCGAGTTGGATGCGTGGAGGCACTCCGAGTAGGCCACTTGCGAGTCTGTGTAGAGGGTGATGTTCGTCGTTGATGTTTCTGAGTGGTTGTGTTCAGCACGATGGGGCGGCTTGTACAATGACTTCTAACTCGGTGCCCTTAATGCCCACTCCCGTGGAGAGTCGCTGGGATTACACATCAGGATGGGTAATGTTCACCCACGCAGCCGACGTTGGGGGTGCTCCAAGAGGGAGAGGATTCTACGAAAGGGTCTGCGCGGCTATCACAGGTTAGAGGGCATATTCCAAGGAGAGAAAGACGCCCTTCGTTTACCGCGATTTGCCACTTTACGTACTTTTTTGTTAGAAAATACGCTAGGTTAGCAACTGGGCCAAGCAGGAGTGTAAATTACGATTAAAATACAAGCAAACACTTTTAGAACCAAAATTAAACCTCATAGATATACATATCATTTGCATACTGTTATATTTTATGAGATACCGGCAGTTCATTTGTGTCGATGGCGCGCCAGTGGTGACAGCACTAGTTCGATTTCAAGTCGAGAGCTCCTCAGAAAGGAAACACCTGCCCGGGTTGAAGTGTGTGAGTGTGTGTGTGTGTGTGTACGTGTGTTTCGTGCGTGCGTTTGTAGTATGTGTGTATGTGTGTGTGTGTGTTTGTGGTGTGTGTGTGGCAGAGTGTATATATTACTATAGGTATATGTGGGAATAACCCTACCCTCCATATTTCATCTTCCTTTTTATTTTCAAACATTTTGGGTTGCGGCCTTGTGTAAAAATGTGTGTACATGTGGATATGTATGGGTGTGCGTTTTTTTTACTTAATTTATCTTCATTTTTTTTTAATTCAAATGTTGGATGGCGGGCTGGCAGGCACACTCGCTTACGTTTTCTGACTTTTCTTCAGAGCCTTGCACGCCATCCAGCTTCATATTTTTGTATGCTAATAAATAAATAATAATAATAACCCGAAGGAAAAATCCATCAATGTAACCCTGTTTGGCAGTCAATGTTTTCTAGTGGACCGCTGACTGTACCTGACTGTACGTCAAGCATGTCTGATTGGCCAACAAGTTACTCTGACCTACAGTCAAACTCCAGTCAGACCCCGCTTGTCGGCTTTCTGATGGTTTCCTGGTGGCAGTCGGCCGCCGCGAAATGCCATCAGGATGTCTTGGTGGTGATTCTGACTGTACATCGATTGTCTCTGACTGTACGTCAGAAAGCTTTGACGTGCAGACAGACGTACGGTCAAAGGACGTAAAGTTCGTTCTGATACCACTATTTTGTCAAATCTATGAATACGGAAAGTAATCTATGCACGAGAAAACGATTTTGGGACATGAGCCCATAAAACCGCTGACGTTAGAGATATGACAGGCAACCGACCGACAACCTTGATCAGAAGCCCGCCGAAGCGCCGAACACGACACTTCGCACTTCGCTTCGCCCATAGAGGCTTCGCCGAGCTTTCATGAACTATCGCTCTCGACTCGTTTTGTTTGCCCGCTCGCTCCAACCTGTCGATCCTGCCCGGGCTCTACAATGTCTTATGCTTTAGTAGAATTTCTAATCGACAAGACCCAGCCTGTTGTGAGTTCCGACGATGTAAGGGACTTTAGCGGTGTAGTTGAAGACGACAGGTTGTACCAGGTCTACTGGGCCGCTGATGCGCGAACAAAAGGATCGTTCTACGACGCGAAAGTACTCTACATGGCAGGTGAGTAGAACTGAAGTACGGCGAGTGATGTACGAGTGCTTTGCATAACATGGTGACGGCTTGACTGCATTTGCAGCCAAAGCATTTCGTATAAAACGAATAGTCAAATCGGGTTTGTCTAACGGTGGCGTAGCATAGCGGTTGAGGTGCCCGATTTGTACGCATGTGGTCGCGGGTTCGATGCGCGGTGGTGCTGCTTTTTTTTTTTTTCTCGAGCATTTTGTTTTATCGATGCATTTGGCGATATTTATGAGTGCGTATAGCTTTACTCTTATATAAATGCTGCCCTTGTTGATGAAATTCCATTGGCAGTGGCAGTCAGACTTCATCTGATGGACCATCAGATGACGTCTGATGGTCCATCACGTTCCACCAATGCTGCTGACTGGCAGTCAGTGTCCCAAATTACGTAGCTTGATGGAATTTTCAATAGGGAATATTATTATTATTATTATTATTATTATTATTATTATCATTATTATTATTATAATGATGATTATCATCATTATGATAATCATTCGTGATGATTATCATCATCAAGAAGTCCCCAGGAACTGTCGCTCCTTTGACTGCTCTAAAAGTTTCTACTCGTAATCACTTCAAATCGAGACATCCGGCGCCAACGAGCGGTCTGTGGCGTGGATGGTCCCCCCGCGTCGTCACTGGCACCGCCTTTGACCAAGATTGGGTCCCCAACGTCTCTTCTCGGCAGCAACGTACCAGGTAGGCCTAAGTGCCTTCGCGTCTTCGCCTGGCTCGGTTTCTGGAACGCCCGTCGTGCGCGAGCTTGCCTGGCACGACGATTTTCACGGTGAGCGACGTATCTCGCGGCAGCCTGCCAAATACATCAGGGCGCCGCACGTGACACGGGTGTGCAGCACAGAGCAGAGAAAGCTTACCGACGGCGGACAAGCCATCCGAGACGCAAGTCAAGCCCTCTGTGATCCCGGGCACGTTCATTGCTCCTTACAAGGCCTCCACCGCCTCGATCGGCTGTCGGCTTCCAGTCAAGCCTCCACAACATTACCCGGCCGACCTGTTTTCACGCTGCCAGCTCTACGCCTTTCTTCTTGAATGAGCTCCAGTACTCAGATCGACTAAAGGGACAAGACATGGGGACGAGAAATACGGAAACCTTTTCCAAGACGCCGGGCACGGTCATTGTGGCCCTTACGACATCTACAGTTCTCACCCATTGAATCTCTGTGTCGTACAGATTCACGGGTGGGACACGCCGCTCCAATCCAACACGAGACAGCCACATGAACTGAGCGTGGAGTTACAGTGGCGAATTGTTTTCGCGTGCTAAGCGCTGCACAGGACATAGGTGAGATCAGAGTTCACTTTCCTTTCAATTTTGCCCTGTTTCGCCATAAACAGTCGATTGCGACTTTTCAATTGTCATAGTTCTGATATAGTTTCATAGCTACTGTACTCAACATAATGAATTGTATCAAATGTGTTCGCGCTCTGCCGGCTGACGGAAGGTTTTTGACATGTGCATCTTGTCGGAATGGTTACCACCTTGGTAAACCCTGCTCCGGTGTAGCGGATGGGACTTTTGCGGGAATGGGCGCTGCTTGACGAGAAACATGGAAATGTCCCACTTGCCGGACCGGCGAGATCCGTACAGGCGAGATCCGTACAGGCGAGATCCGAACAGTCTCAGGGACTGCTGGTAACTGCTCACTAGAGGATTCCGGCAACGCCGACGTGAGCAGACAGGAGCTTGTAGATTGCGCTTCTGTTACTAATCAGCTGGCTTCGATCAGCGCTACGCTTAACCAGCTTCTTTCGTTGAAGGCTAGTGTCGATACCCTTCTGCCCCTTCCATCTAAAGTGGATCAGTTGCTGGCTCTAAGACCAGCCGTCGATGAACTGCGCAGCACGGTCGAAGGATTACAAATGACCGTTGACTCTTTTAGCCTAAAATACGATTCCGTGCTCGCTATGGCAATGACCAATGAGGAAGCTGTGAAGGATTTACAACAGGAGGTGGACACAGTCAGGACAACAATGGAACATCAGGCTGACACAATTGAGCGACTGAAAGAAGAGCTCAATGATACGCACCAGTACAATCGCCGTTGCAATATGGAGCTACACGGTCTTCCCTTTGTTCATGGCGAGGTCCTGATGCAAATCATGAACGACCTATCTCAAAAGCTTGATGTTCCAACACCTCAGCCTTCGGACATCCTGGCAATTCATCGCCTTACAAAAAAACCTTACTCAGTTGCAACAGTTCTGATAAATTTCACCTCTGTCGCCATAAAGAACTCTTGGATGTCTGCACGAGGGAGGCTACGCAAACTGTGCCGGTCTGAAGATCAACCGAACTTATTCTTCAATGACAACCTTACACCAGCGAATAAAGAACTTTTTTGGCTGGCGAGAACTCAGGGCAAAAAACATGGATACCGGTTTGTTTGGACAAAGAACTCTAAGATTTACGCAAAGAAAGCCGAAGACTCGCCAGTCGTTCGCGTTAACACACAAAAGGATCTAGTGCAACTGGTCTAAAGTATGACCATTTGTTTGTCGGTTCCAAATTTTTGTTCATTTAATCAACTGTTGGGACCTGTTTCTGATAACACTTTCACGATTATTCACGTAAATGTTAGAAGTTTGCGTAAACGCTGGGACGAGTTCCGTGCTCTAATAAGTAACTTAAACGGATTTATAGATGTTTTCGTTCTAACTGAAATTGGTATTTCATCTTTGCAAAGCAATCAATATATTTTAAATGGTTATAGGGAGTTCTTTCACACCCGTGACCATGGTAGAGGCGGTGGTATTGCAATATACATTAAAGATAAGTGGTTCCCGGTGAGTCAGAACGTAAATTTGGCTCATGCTGAATCACTAGCTGTTCACATTTCTCTGCCTGGCTTCTCCATATTCTTGCTCGCGGTCTACAGGCCTCCTTCAGAAAACGTTTCGCTTTTTCTTACTGAACTAGATGTCGTGCTAGACAAGTTTCGCTCGGAAGGACACTTTTGCATGGTAGGTGATTTAAACATTGATACTCTTAAACCAAATAAATCGATAGTCTGCGATTATTTGACACTGCTGTCAGACTATGGCATTGAAAATACTATCACCCTACCCACTAGAGAAGAACTGCTGGCTGGACGGTTAGTAACTTCCTGCATTGATCACATAAATATTCGGGCCCCTGATATATCAGTAAAATCTGCCGTAATTACTCAAAAACTATCCGACCATTACTTCACAGGCTGTCGTCTAGATGTACCAGTAGGTGAAGAGCAGATGTCAAGGCGCGATTCTTCGTATGTCTCAATTATAGATACAATTACATTTGATGCTTCGGTCTCTGCCTTTGACTGGAGTGAATTTCTAATGACCGTCGAACCTCACCATGTTTACAGTGCCTTTGCTGCGATATTTCAATCATTTTATAGTACCTCAAGAAAAAATATCAAATTCAAGAAACGATCTGATAAGCCTTGGTTTAATACTGACATCATGACTGCAATCAAGGAAAAAGATGTGTCGTGGCTACGTTGCCGTCATGCCCCAAAAAACGTGGAACTAAGAACACAGTTTCGAAGCGCTCGAAACAAAGCCAATGCGATCATTAGGTCTGCTAAACGACGCTACTTTCAGAAAAAGTTTTATGAATTCCGATCGAATGCACGCGAAACATGGAAGCTGATTAACTCTATTAGAGGACACGGAACGAAAAAATCTCTCCTTGACTTTCTTCAACAACACTTTGGTTCCGATCTTCAATCTGTTGTCAACGACTTCAACAAGCTTTTCGCTACTTCATCCGGCATTGCAAGAGATGATAACTTTATAGCTTTGAACTCAAGTGTTATTAAAGGTATGTCTAAGTCTGCGTTTCTTCCTCTTCTCACTATGGACACACAGCGATCAATTTTGTTTTCTTTAAAATGCAATAAGTCTCCTGGTATTGATGGCATTCGAATTATTGACCTCCGCCGCAACATTAGTCATATTCAATACGTGCTTCTCACCATAGTTAATGAGATTCTTGATTCTGGTGTAATTCCCAATGACTTAAAGACCGCTCTTGTTAAACCAATTTTTAAAGGAGGAGCTCCGGAAAAAAAAGAATGTTATCGCCCAATCTCCATCTTGCCTTGCATTGGCGAAATTTTAGAAAAGCATCTCTATATTGTGATGTCCGGCTTTATTGAAAAGTCAAACCTGCTCTCTCCAAACCAATATGGTTTTGTCACTGGGAAGGGCACCCAACCTCTGCTTGAAAATTTTTCTGACCTTTTACATCGGGCTTTTGAACAAAATTTATATTCCTGTGCTATTTTTTTAGATGTTGCAAAGGCCTTTGACACGGTTAGTCACAAAGTACTACTTTTTAAACTGCACAACTACGGCTTCCGTGGACCATTTTTTTCCTTACTTCAAAATTTCTTTCTTGATCGTACTCAAGTTGTATCTATGGGAAACTTTAAAAGTGATTGGGTCAGGTTAAAAGCTGGTGTGCCACAAGGGTCAATCTTGTCACCTTTGTTATTTAATCTTTTTGTTAATGACATCTCAACCAAGCTTACTAGTTGCAAAATTTACTAATATGCGGATGATACCTTACTTGTTTCTAGCCACGTCAATTACCACCAAGCTGTACGCGCGCTGCAACACGACGCCACGCGAGTAATGGATTGGTTCTTTGAAAATTTTATCACTGTTAACGCATCTAAAACTAGACTTGTGTGCTTCAGGAATCCGTTAAAGCAAGTGAATTTGGACGAATCTCTTGTTTTGCACAGATCCAACTGCCAAGATTGTACGTGTGCCCCCCTAAAATATGTTGAGACCGTAAAGTACTTAGGCATATTTTTTTATTCAGATTTATCATGGACAACGCATTTATCGTATGTATCTGGAAAGCTTCGATCCGTCAGCTGCTTACTTTATAACAATAAGATATTTATGACATTTGCCGTAAGAAAATCAATTACATATGCTCTTGCTTATAGCATACTCAGATATGGAATCACATTATTTGGTAACTGCGCAGAAACTTGGAAAACAAAAATTGACAGAATTCTTAAAAGTTTGTTAAAAAGCGTTGGGTATCATTTCGATCTTCCATTAGATACAGACATCTTCGAGGCTTTACAGTTGCCGAACTTTCGTTCACTCCATCTTCAATGTGTTGTGATCTCTCATTTTTGGTGTAATGATTTCAAGAATCCCCTTGTGTCTAGCAGGAATTTGCGTAGCTCAGAGCGTTTCATAACCCCCCGATGTTATACGAGATATGGTAAACGAGTCCGTTCCTACTATGTGCCATATATATTTAATAGACTCCCTGATTCCTTTTTTAAAGCTACCACTAAGAGAAAATTGAAAAAATTGTTGAACAATTTCTCAGTGTAATTCTGTTGTAGACTTCTGTTCATTACTGCTCGTTGTGTGTGTGTTTTTGTTTAATTTTTCCACTGTTATTTTGACTGATTATTTGACTGAAATTACTGTCAGCTTTTTGCTCCCTATGTGTTCCTAGGACTTCTTTGCAATTTGTGTCATTTGACTTGTTGGGTTCTGTCCCTCAAGCCTCCACTGGCTTCGACAGACCCGTTACTTTATTCTGTATTGAAGATATGCGAAATAAAATTATTATTATTATTATTATTATTATTATTATTATTATCTAAAGTGACTGCTATTAGCCTACCAAGAACGCCCGTTTACCACTCACATTGGCTAACATCATTGCTGGGTCGTGTCACACAAGCCAACCCTGGCTTCGACAGACCCGAGTCTAACATAATGGAAAAAATCAAATGCTGGAATAAAATAATATTATTATTATTATTATTATTATTATTATTATTATTATTATTATTATTATTATTATTATTGTGAGCTCTTTACTTAGAGGCATTTTGCAAAGCATGGCATTTAGTAAAAAGTAAACGTTCATGCTGTAATGATTTGCGAGAGCCAACAAAACAGCCCAATCCACTGTGGCTCCTAGCAGCCATTCGTTGGCTTCCACTCAAACCACTGCGAAAAAAGGACGCGAGGAACACCAGATTTTCTAGGAAAGTATGTGTTCGCGTTTCTGCGCTGCTCGTGGGTGGCGGCAGTGGTCGTCGTGAATTAACCTCTGTAAAGGGCGCATTCCTTCAGCAGCTGGAAGATATGTTTTAACGGCAGAAAAAACGCTTTTTGACCAAAATGAATGCAGCCAAAGCCACAATTCGCAGCATGTGTTTTCTACGCTTAGCTACTTCATGATGCGTACGAAAACCTGAAAATCGTCTGGATAACTTGAGTACTATCGGGGAAAAATGAAATGCGAACAGAGGAACGCGTGGCTCGCGGTACAGGCTGCGCCGCCTGGAAGTGAGCCTAGGAGCGAGGGTGTGTGGCCTACTCAGACGTGTTCACGCCCCTCCCTCTGCGCTCCCCAAGCTTCAGCAGTGCGCCTCTTAGTGCGCTGAAAGCTATCACCGCTATCTTTGCTGGCTCAGCGCGTGCGGTGCAAAGAAGGTCGCCGCTCTCGCCGAGCAGGCAAAGATAGCGGTGACAGCAGTGACAATTTTCAGCGCACTGAGAGGCGCACTGCCGAAGCTGGGGGAGCGCTAATCGAGGGGCGTGAACACATCGAAGTAGGCCACGCACCCTCGCCCCTAAGTTTACTTCCAGGCGGCGCAGTCTGTACCGCGAGCCACGCGCTCCTCTGTTCGCATTTCATTTTTCCCCGATAGTACATACGTAACTATGTCGTGCCCGGTTTTACACTGTCAGCGAAAGATATAAAAGTTTATTGGCCGGTTATTATGTTGAGTGGCTCTGGCGAATCCGCGGAACTACATCCATGTACGCGGAGCACTCGGTGTTCCCAAGTTGGCAGTGCATTATTTTGATGGTGAGCTTTATATGTTTAGAGATAATAAATTTGAAATCGACGAGAGAACTATTAAATGCACATACGAAATCGAAGCGCGTTTGGGCTCGATCCAACAACCCGAGGTTAAATTTGATAAAAGTAGCACGAACGCGGTTTTGCTTCAAGAAATGGACTGAACAGCCTCGGGTAGTTCGAAACATGTGTCCTTTATTAGCTGCATGAAGTTCCGGGATTGAATGAGTGTGAAAATCAAAAAAGAAGAAGTTCGATCGGTGGCACGTACGTTTCGTAGGCTGGGCCGACTGTCGTCTAAACGCCATTCGACTCTACCAGAGAGCAAATGTTTCTAGCAACACACCGTTGGATCTCTGTGATTTCCTTTAATCCTCAAATTCCAAACTCTAAATATACGTACGTGCTCTCTTGCCTTCATATTTTAAGCCTGTTCAGCCCATTCCAGAAGTGCCCAACCGCTCTCGGAGAGAGCACAAAACGACCTTGCGGACAACAGTTACATTGGCCACTGCACGATAGGAGCTATGGTTCAGACCAGCGTTCCGTCATTACTATCCGCAGGTCAATTCATTGCACCCTAATCGCCCAAGCCGTCTTCCAAAACTCTTTACTGTAAAGACGAATGTCAACCTGCGACCGTGAACATCATCACATTTCGCGGTTACAGTGCTGGAACGCGAAAGAGATTGACGACAATTCCATACTTTCTTCACAACGCACAACACTGTCGTAGCGATGTTTGTGACTTCCAGACATACAAAACCAAGTTGGTTGTCGGATGGCACACAATAAAAGGAAACAGGCCCAAGCCTAGCGCACAAGGCGCGGAGGGACCCGGCAAGAAAACCCGCCCGACTTGCACGCAAAGTTGGCAAAGGTACGGAGTCGGCCGTCTTAGCCCAGGGGACGTACTACGTAGCACTGCCGGCACTGCTCTGGAATTGGGCTCTTCGAATCGTTTGTCTGCTCTTTTGACAAAATTAGCGCTTAAATGCGCCAATGGAACCAAGGTGCGTGTGAAACTGAGAGGCTAAATTAGAGGCAACGAAAGTTTCGTTGCCTCTGACGCTCACTAAGCTCAATGGCGTTTATTAAACATCGTGTGCGACGTTCCTTGAAAATGTAACGGAGAGGAGGCGGGAGTACGGACCGTTCCTTACCTCTACGTGAGAAGGAGAGAAGACGTTTCGTTCCCGCCTTCTCGTGTCCGCCCGTGGGCGCGGATGTAGAAGGGACGAAAACGCGCCTTTGCTACCTTTTCATGTTTTTATTGTTTTTCTCATGGAGAATTTTACAGGTCGTTTTGGAGTGCGTCGAAACCGACTTTTTTTGAAGCACGTGTATTCCACTGGGCGATCGATATCGAGACGGACGTGTTACAATTGTCATTTTGGATCAGCTCCAAGCCCACATCTCGAACCTATTCCGAGAAAAGTCGCTCCGCTAATTTCGGAGGATTCGACCGGAAGCCAGTCTAGGCTGCCCTCGGCACGCACACGTGACTTGATTTCTCGACAGGCATCTCGCCGGGACCGCGGGAAGAGGATTCCCGGGGAGGTGAATGACGGCAAGGCACGAAACGATTCCAAAGGAGTGCTTATGTTCCACTTGGGATCTGGAGCAGGAAGCCGAGATAAAGATCAGAGGGTAAAAAGTGTCTACCTCGTGTCGAAGAGATTGACGACAGGACGCAAATGTAATGTGTCCCTCAATGGCTCCGTGTGGGAGTATGGTCGGACGAGGCAGTCATTGTTTGCCTGATTTCTCATGGTACTGATCCCAACAGCATGACTTTGCATAGACAGCAAACTTCCCATATACGTCAATAGTGCTTTGAAGGCGTCATTTGAGCAGGCATACTTTACTTAATAAGGCCAGCAGACGAGCAGACGGAGTCCGGTAAGGCAGAATGGCTGTGACTCGAGCGTCTCACGCAGAGTATCGCGTCGATAGTGGTAATCAAATCGTTTTCAGTCCGTTTCACCAAAACAGACCCCGAACAAACGCCAGTCCAACGGCCACATCCAAGACCGGTTCTAGGGGTAACCGACCTTGGTGGTCGCCCAAGGCGAAATCAGAAGGGGAGCACCGCGGAGACCCCTTTGGAATTTGTTTTGATCTCCGATTTCTTTGAACACGGCGCCCGACACGACGCTACACGCTCGGTCGCCGTTCATTTTTTTGGAATACGGCTCTCGTCTAAGAAAATGCTTGTGTTTGGCCCACTTGTTTACTAAGAACGTGATGTCGTACGTACCTAGAAGATAGGGGCGCATAAAAAAAAAGGAAGAGGCGCCGGAGATCGCCCAGGGCGCTCGATGGTATAGGCCCTGCGCACAGCATCGTGATTTCTCCACCCAACTTGTCAAGGGCGAACAGCAAGCGAACCAAGCCGTGGGCGCCGACAAGGCTACCTCCGGTCTCAACGGGACTTGGTCTACCCGATCGATCAAACGGAGACATTGAACACTCGACGGCAGTACGACAGTTGAATACTCACGTCGTCATATAGAAACTACGCGCACAAAAGCGGATACCGGCGTAAACGTGCGTCGAGAGAGACGTAACCCGGGAAGGTAAAGAGCAGAATAATCTGTCCGAGTGGCAGGAAGCACGCGCGTTCGGCAACGCCGTCTTCGTAGACGGCGGTTATTCTTGAAGCACGCTATGAGCCCGTGATAAGCTCTTCTCGAAAAACCGTTGTGGCGCGGGAAGGAAGCGCCCTCCGTGATTGCCCGCGCCCCCGATACAAGTGCCGGAAAAGTTGAAAACTTTAAACTTAAAAAAAAAAAAAAAAACAAGACAGGAAAACACAAAATATAGCGGTGACGTCCGAAGCGGGAATCTTTCCGTGTTCGGGCGCACGTAGGCGTTGTTACGTAAGTATCGGCTTGGCACGCTCTTCGCTCTTATGACCTCGGCCAAGCTCCAGAGCAATCGCACAAAACCCGTGTCTTGGCAGGTCGCCCAGAGGTATTAAGAATGAACAAAATCGGTTGCCGAACGCAGCGCATGCGAACGCGTGGAATAGGTCGTTAGCCTACTAAGCACGTGGCGAAAGTCTACTTGAGACGTTCCATTTATTTCGGGCGACAGGCTGACAATTTACGGCGCTAGGCTTTCCACCTGAGGCTGGGGCTATCTAAATTGAATCGGATGAAAAGTGAATTATCCGAAGCAATGAGTTGTATCTCGGAACCACTTTGAAAAAAAAAAAAGACGCTTATGACACGAAGACATTATCTGTAACTCCATAGAAACAGCGATGCCCACTGCTCAATTCGGGTGCAGGCGACGCTCGCTTCACACAGCGCACACGCGGACATAAAAGCGGAGCGTGTGGAAGGTTGAGTTTACGCGAGTGTTTTGCATAAACTCGAAGAAATTGTTTAGAGTGCTTACGGGAAACAATGGGCACAGCTGTGTACATTGACATATTCGTGTTGCCATTTAAAATCGATACTTCCGTTTCCTTGGTTTTTGCGCCCAAATATATGAACACGCTCAGTCTCGTCCTTACTTTAGTCAGTGAAAATGATTGAGACTCAATTATATTTGCGTTGCTTAGTTACTCCAAAACAATTCAATCGCCTTTGTCAAATTCTTTTCGCGATAGATCTATTTACCGGAAAAGATATTCCGTGGACTACTTTATTTTATCTGAGCTTTAAAAATGAATCGATTATGCATTATATCTTCACTAACATTGTAATTTAAATATTGCTCAAAATAGTTTCTCCTATTTTCGGCCTGAACAAAGTATTTAAAGTTTTTATCAATCAGTGTAGTTCGTTTCTTGATATCGAAAGTAACATTTTTTTTAATGATTTAGGGGAAAGTTCTTTTCACCCAAACGATAGCGAGTAGCAAGTCTTAGTCACTTCTCGTTATGTGTTAATGTCCTTTGATTTGGAACTGAAGTTCAAGGTTAGAAGACGTTTTTACTTGAAATGCTGCGAAACACGAAAAGCGTCGGAAACTTTCTTTTGTATTTATTAATTTATTTAGTATGCCTCAAATGCCCAAAAATGGGGGGTCTACATATAGAAAAATGACTGGTTCAATGGCTGTCATATAATTTGCAGGGCTAGAGAGGGGTACGGCGGCGGTGGGCATAATATTCCAGCGCTTAGCTGCCTCCGAACACCAACAGAGATGGGTAGTATTTGGGGGCACATGTTGGATAAAAGGTTCGCTCATGAGAGATGAGACGGTAAACACAATGAGCTGGCATGATGGCAAAGTTAAGGCTTAAGACAATTTGCATAAATGACTGTGTCTGGACATTTTGCATGGTAACTAATTGTTCAGTAGATTAGCCTAGTAGTCGGAGTAGAAAAACGTTGTTGAACGATATGCGCAAATATGCCAGATAGATAATCAAGTAAAAATGATCTCCTGAGTACATATGTCATTTTTTGTTTTATTCCAGTAATCGACGCCACTGCCAAGTATCCTACCGGGCTCTTCCAAGGAACATGGGCGGATATCGGTGCCTACGACGAGTGTATCGAAACCATTGTAAAAGATGAATATGGTAACGAAAAAATTAGAGGACAGTATTGCAACGTCTACGTAAGGATGATGAACGACACCTCATTTATCGATGCCATGCTGCCAGCGTTTCTCATGTCTCATGAACGGGTAAGTACTTCGAGGTTCACGCTAAATTCGTGTTATTCCAATTCATTCGTGTTCAGTCTAATTGTTTCAAGCTGCTCAAAACAAAATAGATACACCATCATTTACGGCATCTGATTGAAACCACCTTAGTCCAGTCAAGTAGCCCTGGAGTTTAGAAAAAAGATTATTAGCGGTAGAGAAATAAATATATATTTAAATCTTACGCATACTCCAAGCCCTTAAACGCACTTTGCACATAAATTTCCAGTTGGGATAAACTTGAAATGGAAACGCAAGTAAAAAGGTTGTGTACATGGATCTATATGTTGAGTTTTGAAGCACATCGTTGTGTTCATGATATGTTCCGCAAACAACCAATCGTGATGCTGAATGAAAATAATATCCATTCATTCGAACACTTATCACCACTTTATTATTAATTCTTTTCTGGAGAATCCTAGTATCTTCTTCCAGGTTCAGTTTCTATTTGATCTTAAAAAAAAACCTATAATAAATGCCACTAAAGGCCCGTTCACACACTTTCGACCTCTTGGACCAAGTGCCTTAAAACTATGGTGCCTGGAACGCGTCTCCGACTGGTGTGTTTACCGCGGCCAAAAAAGTGGTCCCTCGATTCACGCCTGATGACGTCATACAAGTGTCATGCTGTCGCCGGTTGTGATCCTGGCGGCGCCCTAACAGTTGTGGTGTATATGGCATACGCCTGTTCTGCTGTAGGTCGCTCTCCCGCTCTCCACTGTGACAATCCACGGATGCTACAGCAGCTGGAAGTTGGGACACTTGGGACGCTGTGACAACATTGACACTCGCGTTCGCTCGTGCTTTTCGCCAGCATTTCTACGAAATGCTGGGGAGGTTCAAGAGGTTTCAACAGGTCTCGTCTCTCTCGATCGTACTTGGTTGCAAGTGTAAAAACGGGCCTTAAGGTCAGTGACAAAAAGGACAAAAGGAACGTTCCGCAGATAGTGGAGCCGACATACAAATGTGCGTGTTCACATTATTCTATAGAAATAAAACTGAGCCATACGGTGTATAATGTGATCGAAAGTGGTCCTTTGTGAACCACGCTGTGCTATATTTTTTATCCACTACCCTGTTTGAATAAAACAAAACAAAAAAACGCCCCAATGTCTTGCTCGCGCTGTCCCATCAGTACTCAAAACTCAAGCTGAAGATGTTAAACTTATACAGACGCATAGGTACACTCCATTATTTTACTTCTACTCAGACTCCCGAGATTCTGAATATTCAGAAGGACGAAAGGGTTCCGGGAATCCGACTGGGAATCTGCTTCATTTCGGACTGCGACAAAAAAGATATGCAAGCTCTCGCAAACACGTGTAAGTTGTTGACACAAATATTTTTTCTCGCTCCTTCTTTTCTTAATTCTGTAAACCGAAAAGAGCAAGATTCCAGTGTCGATGGAACAAAATGTGACTTCTCCTGCATTGTTGACCAATTAAAAAATCATTACTCAATCACATTTTTAATTCCAATATTATTTATTTTGAGAGTGGTCGTTTATCTATTTTAAAAATGTATCCGCGTCTACTTTATCACAGACAACTCAAAAAGGCTATTGGGGAGTTCCGGGGATTAAAAGAAAGCTCCTTGAACGTCTGACGCGTGCCTTGTTCTGCTGAAGCACGTTTTAGCAACGAGAAAGTCAGAATATCAAACTAAATTATTACCACTTCACACGCAACCTGCAGGTAACTGCAAACTTGAGTGTTTATTCTTAGCGATCTTGTCTGTGAAGCAGGAACCTAAATATCTGCAACCACAAAGGCCCTTCCGCAAACATTCAAGGCGACTTACTTTATGTGCAGTCTTGGTAATCAACGAGGGGCCATTTTGTGAATTCCCCCTTTATTAATTGTTAATCTAACATTTTATTACTTGAATATTTTTTAGTTCAGCTAAAAATACTAAGTAAATACAAAGTCGCATCTTTTATAGGACGGAAACGGTATGTCTAATCTGTCCAGATGCTAAGTGAAAGTGTAAACATTTCCTAGAGCAGTCAAAGCATAAGGGTCATACATTTTTTTACGAGAAAATGAATATGAAAACAAAACAAAGGAGCAATGGTGTCGTATTGTTTAACTTGACGTTCTAAATACCGGAAGGACCTTAGAAGAGAAAGTCGTGTTGATCGTCCTCCTAATTAAACTATGCACCGCAAAATGTTCAGAATCCATGTGGATGTGATATGCCAGTGGCTGGTATAAAACGCGAAAGCTTGAGTACATGACTTTACCGGGATAAAAAAAAATATATTAAAGAGAGACGAAAGTACTCAATGAGCCGACGTCGACCTAAGCCTTAATTTGTCAAAACAAGAACTGACATGTTGGATATACCAGTGAAAATCAGTTTTTAGAAAGAAATACAATATTGCTCCCTTTCTTTGTGACAAGATGTATTCTTCAAATTAAATGGATGCTACAGGCGCCCAGAATGTCATTTCTTGTTTTCACTGGGCTCAGGTGGACGTCGGCTTATATAAACATTTTGACGACCGCAATTATTATTTGATGCAGGTAAATTAATAGTCTAAAATTTCCGCTTTATACCCAACCACTAGCCTGACATTCTCGTGGTGTTTTCTACATCTGTGATGCTCAGTTTACTGACCCGAGCCGAAAAACATGTTTTTCTTTCTCCAGAGAACGCCCTGTAGTTTTTGTTAAAGATGGTCACGAATATATAATGCATTTTAATTACGCAAATATTGTATTAAACTTTTAGAATAATCTTATGAAGATATTATTCGGAGAAGGAAAAAATGAAAGCCGCTTACAACTCCCTGTAACGCCGAATTAGAGCGCAGCTCTTGAGGACGAGGAGGGAAGGGCACGGGGGGGGGGGTAAACTAACCAGGGGGGGGGGTCACGTGACCTTGGGGGTCACGTGACCCCCAATGCCGATGATGTCATCACTGACGTCACTGATGACGTCATCCGTGACGATGACGATGCGGGTACCGATGACGTCATTAGTGACGTCACTGATGGCTTCACCAGTGATGATGACGATGACGATGCGAATGTCGGTGACGTCATCAGTGACGTCGCTGATGACGTCATCAGTGATGATGACGATGACGATGCGGATGCCGGTGACGACATCAGTGACGTCACTGATGACGTCATCAGTGATGATGACGATGACGATGCGGATGCCGGTGACGTCGTCAGTGATGATGACGATGACGATGTGGATGCCGGTGACGTCATCAGTGATGATGACGATGACAATGTGGATGCCGGTGACGTCATCAGTGATGATGACGATGACGATGTGGATGCCGGTGACATCAGTGATGATGACGATGACGATGGGGATGCCGGTGACGTCATCAGTGATGATGACGATGACGATGCGGATGCCGGTGACGTCATCAGTGATGATGACGATGACGATGCGGATGCCGGTGACGTCATCAGTGATGATGACGATGACGATGTGGATGCCGGTGACGTCATCAGTGATGAGGACGATGACGATGGGGATGCCGGTGACGTCATCAGTGATGATGACGATGACGATGTGGATGCCGGTGACGTCATCAGTAATGATGACGATGACGATGCGGATGCCGGTGACGTCATCAGTGATGATGACGATGACGATGTGGATGCCGGTGACGTCATCAGTGATGATGACGATGACGATGTGGATGCTGGTGACGTCATCAGTGATGATGACGATGACGATGTGGATGCCGGTGACGTCATCAGTGACGATGACGTCATCGGGGGTCACGCGACATCGGCGGGGGTCACGTGACCTCGGGGGGTCACGTGACCTCGAGGAGGGGGTCACGTGACCTTGAGGAGGGGGTCACGTGACCTCAGGGGAGTCACGTGACCTCGGGGGGTCACGTGACCCCCCACGAGGTCACGTGACCCCGGTGGGGGGGCTCGCGCGGTGCATTATGGGACATTTCCCATGATGCACCGCGCGGTTACGCCGACGGCGACGGCGACGGCGACGGCGACGGCGACGGCGACACCGCTCAAGCCGGAGACGGGCCCCTAAGAGCTGCGCTCTAAAAGTTACTTGGCAAAGTTCATGTAACGTTACACTAATGCCAATACAAAAATGTATCTAGGAGCGACGAAAATCGAGTCCATTCAAAAGCGAAGTATAAAAACAGGGAGAAATGCAAACACAAAAAATATATTTGTGAATGTTTTGTTGAATAGTTAGAATAAACTGAACCAACAAACAAAATGCTTGATGCTAGAACTCTATAACAAACCAATCTACAAATAGTGTTTTTATGTATTACAGGCTACAATTTAAACAGCCGTCAACTTTTTAGCATAAAACAGAGTAAACCTTGCAGTAAGGTTTGCTCTGTCTTATGTCTGTCTAACATTCTCTGCATAGGTCTAGCAGAGTGACTGTAGGTTACTGTGGTATGCTGAAAAAACACCACACAAGGCGACCACTCTCTGTGTGGTTTGCAATTTGGAGTCTGTTCAAAGTCTAACAAAGAAATATTATATTTTTTTTTGCATTGATCAGATAACAGATACCACGATGTCCCTTACGTTGACGAGTCAAATCTTTTTTTTTTTTTTTGACCTCTTTCATTTTGCTGTATGACGCTTTAACTGACTCGCTGTAGAACATATAGTCATTCTGTAAAGTAATAGGAAGATCCACGTGACTGAGGAGCGCCTGACAGGATAAGAGCATTCTCTAACATATGTCTCATTCGTCAAAACAAGCATCATGAGCTATTTTGTCTGCAGAAACGCCGCACG
The DNA here is from genome assembly GCF_016920785.2 of Ixodes scapularis. Taxonomy (NCBI): domain Eukaryota; kingdom Metazoa; phylum Arthropoda; class Arachnida; order Ixodida; family Ixodidae; genus Ixodes; species Ixodes scapularis. The sequence goes on along the minus strand of NW_024609868.1, from coordinate 166,838,535 downwards.
TCATTAAGAGTCGACAGACATATGTCACTAAGAACGATTCAGCTATCTTCGGCGTCACTGTGATGTATGGCTGCATAAACTCCAGTATTTTTCACGACACTCAGGCGTTCGGCGCTCCGCGGCCTTTTGTGAGTATTAACAACTTCAGCCTCACCATTTACGTATTTACCGTGGCCTGCCTCTGCTAATCATCGCAGTTCAGAAAGCGCGTTTTATATTTATCCTAATATCCTAAGAATTCGGTGCAGTAGCAGTCCCACCTGACAAAAACGAAACACACAGCTAGCGAAAGGTAAGAGGTCAAAAAACAAGGCTTGCCTCGTCAACCTAAGAGACATCGCAATATCTGCTATCTGATCGATCCCAAAAATAAATATATTATTTCCTTGATAGTCTTGGCACAGACCACAACATTGCAAAATACACAGACAGCGGTCGCCTTGTTTGGTGCTTTTTTCAACTTACCATAACTAAATACAGTCATTCTGATAGACCTATGGCGTGAATGTTTACTATCCACGGAATACATACGCCCGTTCGGTTAACGAGCTGGACGCTTTGCCATCGGCCAAATATCGACCAGTAAGAACTAACCACCATGTTTAGTTTTATTGTTGCTGTTGTTGTTTTGTTTTGTTTTTCAGTGATTACCGGCCCCACGAAAATAACTGTGAAGAACTGCGTAACCGGCGAACCTGTTCTCTGGACGACTGCCCAGCTGGTGATAGCGTAAGACTTGCTGTATTTCTGTTTCTAGCCTCAGAAAAGAAAACAAAATGACGGGCTCCAACATTTGATAAAATGTACAGAAAGTTGACATCCGTACGAAAACTGTGCCCATAGGATTTCTGCATAAAATTTGCCTAACGCGGACCCGATCAACAGTGGCGATTGATTGACGAAAGCGGGTGGAGTTGAAAACGTCACAAAAAGAGCACAATTACGATGAATAGTAAAATACTGGACGGCGAATTCTGCGAATCAGAAAGAAATCACGACAATCAAGATGCCAAATTTTAAAGTTATTTTTATAAAGATACTTTAAAGAAACACTAATGCGCTCTGAGCAGGTGCGTTATATTGCTAGGGGGACAATATGGAGCTTGCTAATCGTCAGGATAAGTCAAATCATTAATTAAAATGTTTTTCTTTAACTTTTAATTTGTGTAACTAAATGTATGGTTTCAATTAGAAATTATCAGAGCTCGCTGTGGATAAACAAGGATGAAAATATTATCATCTGCGTTTTCTCCGTGCCGGACTTCTGTCTCTTACACGAGTGGTAACTTCAGTGCGCCCTCGCGCTTCCCACGTGCTTCGGGCTCTCCTAAAATGAGCCGAATGGGTTGCTTCAGATGACGCTCAGGAGGTTTTTAATTGAACTCATCTGGGCTTAGATTGGTTGACTAAAAGTGAATATACATAGTTCAGTAATTATTTGACTGACAGTGAAGGTGATCCTCTTGTATTATGATCCGCATGCCGTAGAACTCACCTGCAGAGATTTCATTTAAGGTTTTCTTTTTTCTAAGAAATATGTTAAAATGAAAATTAAAAAAAACTCGTTTTTCTCTAAAACAATCGTAATTGTATCTACAGACAAAAGGGCTTATTGAAAAGCTTCAATTTTTGTCATCTATACATTCTATTTGCACACTCTAGTTTTTTCGCTGCATAATATTGCATACTGGTGTAGGCTCTATAAACAATTTACTGTGGTCACTTCCCCACTGAGCACTCGCATTACCGAGTATATAGAAGACGAGCCTAACACAGCTCAGAAATACGCAGAGTGAGGCGAACTATTGCTGGGAACGTACCGGAACAAAAACTACAATATTACCATACATACCTTGTTATGGTCTGGTCTGCAGGCTGAACAGACAAGAACATTATCCTTGTCGAAATGTATTACAAGAGTTGTGTTGCAGTTTTGGAAAACGTTAGCTCTCTTAGCTCGTAGTTTTTAATATGACATCAAAATAATCTTCGGCAAAATAATGGTTATTATAATCGATCAAAGAGGTAATCAATAACCAATCACGAGCACCATCATCTCAAAGCGCTGTCGAAGAGAAATTGATCTTTAGATGTAGGTAGGTAGCATACATACATACATAAAAAGATTATTGCAGAATGAACAAGTACATGGATCGTCAAGACCCGCAAAAGCACGTGTGTTTGTAGACGGGACTCTGTTGTAATGGATATGATGTTGTTATTCTTACACAAAACAAAGTACCATGCCGGTACTTTAGGCGTAGAAAAAAAGAAAAAAAAAGTCTCATTTAGTTTTCCGGTACTTCAAAGACCACACGCAATTTTTTGTGGGTTTTGAATTTTGACTCTCGAGTGCACTCGGCGAAAAGATAGGCCTTGGCGGCGCGTCTTCTTTATGCCACTTTTAAGCAATGCTTCGCCGGCCGAATAGCGCTGGGATTAAGACAATGCCTCCTGCTCGAGTTTTCGCTTTTCTCTGCCCCTTCTTTGGTTTGAAGAGAAAGGAAAAACGTGACCCCACTCTGCATTGAATCAGGTGCGACAATGTGGTGTAACATATCAGAATCAGCGTAGGACTTGAGGAATATTTGTTAATGTCGCATCATATCATCGATAGAATCATCGGGAAGGTTTTATAAATTATCTCCCCATGAATTTTAGTTTCATTTTTGTAAAGATTGGGACTATGCTGTAGATGTATCATCGGTTTTTAGGAAAGAAAAATGAGGAACGTTTACTGAATATGCATATAAATGGTGCAAAGCCATACCTGGTACTTAATTCTTTGTGACATTTCACTTGATTAACAGCTTAACAATGTCCATGTTTTTTTTTTGTTTTTTTTTCGGAAATGCGTATGAAAGAATTGTCAATTTCTTCGGAGTTTAAAGTTGCGCAAATATGCAACCCCATATTCTAAAGTGTTCATATGAAAGCTTTCAAAAATCCCTAAATATATGATGTTCTAGATAAAAAGAAACACTTTGCGGGAACAAACCAACAGTCTTGGCGGACGTCAAGTATTGTAAAAGCGCACTAATTCGCAAAAAGACTAACCAACATTTTTGAATTATTTTTAATTAATGAAAATGAACGCATGCTTCACTGAGAAACTTGCCAAGCATCATCGAAAACCATTAAATCAACTCTTTTTAGAAATATGTAAGGCAGGGGCAGTTCTGTCCAGTAAATGTTAAATGTCCAGTAGGTGTTGACCTTGCAGTCAACACCTACTGGACATTTAGCTATGCATGTGCGAGATTGCTCCTGCACACCTTTGCTTTCAAACACAAAAGTGATCAGACGTTTTAAAGACAAGAGGAACAGGGAAATCTTTGAAGCAGAAACCGTACAAGCCAATGGAGAAAAATGTGTCTCCGCACCATCTTTGGCGTTGACAGACAAAGAGGTTCAGTACTTGAACCACTATACATAATCACGTTTGCACGTGAGCGCGTGAGGTGGTGCACCGGGTGGGTCTTCGCGCTCGCGCCGGTATAGCTTTGGCTGTGGGGCCTGTTGGATGTAAAAAGGTAAATAAGCTGTACGAGGCACTGATCGGCGGCCTTTGGACGATCACTTATTAATTTTCTATTCATTTTTTGTCCATTTTTTTATTTTTTATTCTCATTTTGTCTCCCCCGGTCCAGGGGATATTTTCTAAGCCTTCAGAATAGTATCGTATAGAGTTCAACATATTTACCTTTGTTTAATTTCTACTAATTTCGTTTTGGTCTACTGTGTTTTAGTCTTTCTAGTCTAACAATATTCTTAGAGCGCCCGGTTAGAAAAAGACCTATTCTTTTTTCAACTCCAAACACTTCCTTCACCTTCTTCTTTAACGCTGTATATAAAACCGTCAGTTGTGAGTTAGCGCCGGTCCTGTCCACTTCTTCGTCTGTCCTCGTCCTAGCGCTATTTGTAATTTTGTGGCAGTTCTTTTACGGCGTTTCCGTAAAAACGCTCAGTTTGGACGGGTTTCTCGGTGTCGCTTTCTTATCGGAGCGCACCTCTGCGCCCGCGGGCCCGCTTCCCAGTGGTCGAAATGCGCAACACACCTTAGCCATACAGACCTCTATACTACGGAGGCAAGGCGGTGGCTTCACGAAGCGACCACCGGTATGCTCTTATACCATTATTACAAGCATAAGACTCATTGGTCACAAAACATCTCTCTATTTTAAATGTAGATAGAAGCTGTGTGCGTACTATTAAACGGAACGCCGCAGGGCATCTTTATAAATTCACTTTTTCCCGTGCTATTTCAGCCTTAAGCGACTAAAATGTGCCATTATTATATAATGTTGAAAAATGTGCTACTATACGATACCGTTTTTTTAACTAAAAATATAATATAAAAATACCTATACTAGTAATACTCAAAACAGTGATCTTGCGGTATTCGAGCTTGCATTATCTGGCTAGTAAGGAATGGTTGTGTCATTCCAGTAGAAAGCGTATATGACTGTAGAAAATATATTGTATCTGACGAAAGAACAATATATGGACAATTTCATTTCAAATACTTGCATTAAAAAGTACTGCTATCTTAAAAACGCTGGTAAAAGAACATTATATTGTGGGAAAAGTCTTCCCATAGACAAAACTGAAAAACATGGCACTCTTCGTCCTGCAAAATTTTAAACTAAATCGCAAGAAATAGAAGAACACTTACTCTATGCCCTTCGGCAGCCCAATTTTCAGTTTGGCAAAACAGACCAATATGGGAAGCTTAAAAATTAACTTTTTTGTCTTTATTATATTGTTTGAGAATCTGGGCTTTTAATATATATATAGATAACGGGCATGGTGGCGGGAGGCCGAAGGCGTGTGTATATAACTGAGGAGAAGATTATATATATATATATATTTAACTATTTTAAAACATTCTTGTTACTATTTTAAGTTCATTAAACATGTAAGCGCGTTCGATGCTCTGTCGTGAAGGACGAAAATAATATTGCGGCCGACTCCGAGCCGAGGTAAAACGGTTCCATTTCATTTCTCGTGCGCTGCTACGTGCACCATCCCGTGACGTCAATCACATCGAGCGCATCTGCTCTTTTTAAGCGGCAGCGCTTTTTTTTGCTTCTTTTTTTGACGGGGAACATTTGCAAATTATGTTGGTGATTTGATTAAAGTAATAAAAACAGACATAAGAGAGCTTAAGAGCTGTATCAGAACTCATGCATATTATTACCCTTCCAGATCTCTCCTCGGAGCGCTAATTTTAGTGTCAGTCATCAGCACCATCATTGACGTCCGCGTGACACAAAGTGAAAAACTGCAGAGCATGCCAGCACGGAGAAGTAAGTGAACATTACACATTTGTTTCTAAACCTGAGCAAGGGTTTTTTTGCAAGTGGTCTCTCACAAACGGAGAAAGCATCACAGCAAAGATGTCGCATCTTAAAAAGCATTTATTTTAAGAAGAAGAATATGTTTTGAGAACTTCCTCTTTTGTGTTGAATATTCTACATCTGACCTTTTTTTTTTCCAAGTAAAACGCATATACCTAGATTTCCCCATAAACATGACGGTAAGCCCTGTTCGTAATATTCTTAAGTAATAATCTCAAAATTGGAAAATGCATTCACAAGTATTGATTGCAAAAAATACAATTTTGATTCCGGTATTTTTATTTAATGAATAACAAGTACCTGGCTATTATATTTGTTAAAGGAAACAAAGACTGCACAATGTGTTTGCCTCTTTTGATGAGAGGAGTATATAGGCGAACGAACGAGTAGAAATAAAACTCATGACTCCGAAAAAAAGAAAACAAACAGAGGCAGCTGCATATCCTTCTTCATTTCGTCTCATATAACTATAAGACTAAAAGAATTGCCGTTTGAACGTTACCAAGCCTAGCTTTATTTTCCTTTCTGGGGAGCTGTTAGACTCAGCAGTAATAGAAAAGATGAGCTAATAATGCAAATATCAATTTTATGTGTAATATACGTTTCTACCGAAAGCCTTAGAGCAGTAGCTCGTATATAGAAATCTACTGGACATCTCAAAGATATGCGCTTAATTATACGTAACGCCTGTAAAGGCAGCTTGTCTTTCACTTTGCTAAATATTTGCACATACTGCGACCTCATGTGCGGTCATTGGGGGAGTGGGGCTGCAACAGCTCACAATTGGTGAGAAAAATAACAACACTAAACCCGAAGCACCCTATGATACAACCCTTCATGCCAGCCACACATTAAGACAAAGGAGATGCATAATTGCCGAAGTAAAACTGCCAGAATAAGCTATCTCGTAGCACACTCGACCTTCCACTACCTTATCTCTTTTGTTTTTATGCAATGGAATACAGTAACCGTGGTGCATCCGCATTTAGGTTAAACAAATTCAGAAAACCGTAAAGCTTATGGTCACTCTGGAACTGTATACCATTCAAATGAACATATGAAGCATAACACCCCTTTTTTTCCTATTACAGGCAAACTGATGAAGTGCATCACAGCATTCTCGATTCCTGCTAGTACCCGCCTCCTCCTTGCTGTCTCCCACGACAAAACGGACGAAGCTTATTCCTACCGCTTTCTGCACGGTCTGCGGTTCTTCAGCCTATTCTGGATCGTGCTTGGCCACACTTCCATCGCTTTTGACCCCATCGTGTGTAAGTTGAATTCAGTTTTTCTCCTGAAAGTAAAAGTTCGAAAATTTATTTAACTATGGTAATCGAAGTAAAAATACATGAAACCATCCAAATCTATGTTCTAGCCTGGCAGCTCTGCCGCAAATATAGTTGACAGAGTCGCGTTGCTTTTACAGTATTACAATTCATTATCAACCAGTTCGTAATAACCTAATGCTTTATTATTTCATGTTTTGTTTGCTTCTTTGTAAGTTTTATTCGTTGGATTTTCTGAAAATAAAAGACAAGGACTTATCAAGCTGCATATGTAGACTTCTTTTATCTACTTTCCTGGTGTACTTTCCTAAAGAACACTCGGTATTGTTATTATATCTGTAGTAGCGTAGCCAGTGTCGCTAGGGTAGGAGACGACGCCAAACCGGAGGACGGTGCAGTGAGCGCTCACGACGTTCATGTGCGATCCTGGAACCTATACGTAGTAAATGCTTGTGTATGTACTCTGTTACAAGCTGGCGGCGAGGTGTCCTGGCAGACAACTAAAAAACGACTGAGTGCAATGGCCAACTCGGGTGATGCATTGCAGAGAGCGTCTTCAAACGTCTTATTTTTTTATGGGTCCAGGGCCACTAGATCTGCCAAAAAAGGACTGGAACGTGTACCAGATAAGGTTTCAAGCACCTCTGGACATTGCCAGAACGACAGATGATGCTACTAAAACAAATTTCTTGATCTCATCGCTGGGGTCGGAAAGGCTCAAGCTGCTGCACTTTCTGGTTCAGCCAAGACAGGTCGCTGAATTCCGTTATGCGGAATTGGCGAAAACACTTAAATTTCATTTTGCGCCGCAGTGCTTCAAGGAATTTGAGCTAGCCAAGCTGCTTTCAGCGCGCCAGGATGAACGTCAGTCACCCACCGGCTTCCTAGCATGACTACGGTCAGTCATTAGCGACTACAAATTTGAGAACGAAGCCGATGCACGCACGTGTTCGTTGCTCACTGCTTTCATAATTGTACTAGGAGGTCAACGCTTGAGAGCACATCTCGTCCAAGACGAAGAGCTATCGATTGAAATTGCTCCAAGATTGTCGAAAAGCGTTCTTTGAGCGGAAAAAGAGTCTCGCCAATTGCCAAACGCTGATGATACCCATCTCGCAGTCAGTAAAGTAACAGAAGTACAAAGACTGTATAAAATGAGGTAACTCTAATCATGTCACAGACAAGTTCCGCTTGGAGTCTGAAGACTGCGGAGTTGACCGAACAAAGAGCACATTACCAATATTTGCAGAAACCAAGGCCAGACTGGCAAGCATTGACCAACAAAGAAAGGGTAGGCACAATTAGTCACAAGCGTCCTGTGCACATTACACCAAGGCGGCAAGCTTTCTGGAATATCAAATTGAAGGCAAGCGAGTGGAACTTCCAGTAGAAACAAGTTCAAAAATCACCTTACCAGACATTTAATCTTAACATTGTCTCGGGAAACCAGAGCTCGCTGAAGCTCATCACAGACTGAAATATGTCAACAAGGAGCCGATCAAGATCAAGGGCCAGCGTACATTTCAAGTGCAATTCCAAGGAAACGAGTAGTCTTGAGGCAATCGTTTCCAATACGAGTCACATATACTTGCAGGGGAGATTCTGGGTCAGATCGCTCAAACTGGACCTGAACAACATATTCGTCGCGCCTATGAACACGAAAAAGGGCCTCAAGGTATCGCCAACTAAGTGTGCAAAACTATTGGGAAGTGAGCTTGGCCTGTGCACGAAAATCAACGTTACACTTCAGCTCAAGGAGAACGCCCTCCCCAAGTTTGTGCGGCCACAATCACTACCGTTTGCATTACGCGAAGTGGTAGAGTCTGACTTGAAGAGGCTAGCTAAAAATGAATTTTTCACTTAAGTGGAAACAGCGCAGTGGGTCATCCGTTCGTTGTTGTCCCGGAGAAAACTGGATCCGTGAGGGTATGTGGAAATTTCAGCGTGACTTTATGTCCCTAGTTGTATGTCGCACACTTCCCGCTTCCACCAACTGAGGAACTTTTGTTGAAGCTCAAGAAAAGACAGAAGTTCTCGAAATAATAATAATAATAATAGTGTTTATTTCCACCATAAGATGATGGGGGCGATCAGGAAAAAAAGCTGCGAGGTACAGCTTGACGGGTTCCTGACCACCTACAGCAGCAGTGACAGAGTGGGGAAATAATACAGCAATCAAAAGAGGAACACAAATGTACAGAAAATGATCGCCATCACAACATGTTAAGCACAACACCTTAGGTGATCACAATGTTGACATATAGGGCATGACGGGCAAACAAAAACAAAAACAAGCTCATAGTATTAAGAACAAAACACGGAGTAAAGAGAGCAACTACATCAGTGAAAAAAGGGTGACCTCACTTCCCTCAACGATAATTTGTCCCAATCAATACCTTTAGCTAGAAACAGATTAAATAATTTGGGAACAGCATATTTCAGCGTTTGTGTGCCATAGTTTGTTCTCGGTGTGACCACCCCCCAACATTCAGCTCCGCGGGTAGAGTAACTATGAATGTGTTTCGAGATTTGTGCAAGATTTATAAAGAGAATTCGTATTTCTAGTTCGCTCCACTTTTAGGCTAGTGGCAAGCCTGTAATCATATAATGTGTGAACATTTATGACTTGAAATTTTTTGAATAAGCTAGCTGTATGAAAGTCAAACGGGACATCTCCTATAGCTCTAAGTGCTTTCTTTTGCAACACAGGCAGCTTTTCTAGATTAGTAGAAGTCGTTGTACCCCAAACTAAGTGGCAGTAATTTAAGTGGGAGTGGAATAAAAAATTATACAATAATAATTTTACGTTTTCTGGCAAAATATAACGATGACGATTTAACGTGCCCACAGCCCGGGATAGCTTTGGAATAAGGTTGTTTATATGATTTTCCCACGACATATTCTCATAGAAAGTAACACATAAGAGCTTAAAGGAGTTTACCATTTCAATGTTGCTAGATTTTAAATTTAGGTCCTTTGTAATGTTTACAAGTTTATTTTTTGGGCGAAAACGCACAGCTTTTGTTTTCTTCATATTTATTTGCAACGCGTTGTTTTCACTCCATATTTCTAATCTAGACAAAGTCAGGTTTGCCATATCAATTAAGGTATCAGCATTATTTTGAATTAAATAGTATACTTGTGGTCGTCAGCGTAGTTGACAAATTTTGCATTTGGATTAATATTGGTAATATCATTAACATATATATTAAAAAAGAAAGAACCCAAAATACTGCCCTGTGGTACTCCAGAAAGAATAGGCTTTATCGTGGAGGAGTTTTCATTAATACTAACATATTGCATCCGATGCCCCAGATACGACCGTATTAACTCTAAAGCGTACCCTCGAATTCCATAATTATCTAATTTAGAAAGTATAATTTGATGAATGCGACAGTCAAAAGCTTTAGTAAAATCTATGAATATTCCAAGGGCCATCATTTTGTTTTCAAAGCTTTGCAAAATGAATTCTTTTTGAACAAGTAGAGCGGATTCCGTCGATTTGTGCTTTCTAAAACCGTACTGAGACGCTATTATCAAGTCGTACATATTAGAAAAATTAGTTAATCGGGTATGAATGACTTTTTCGAGTGCCTTGGAAAACACTGGCAATATTGAGATAGGTCTGTAATTTCTTATTTCATTTACGCTTCCTTTTATATGCAATATTGAAACCTTAGCAATCCGCATTCGCTTAGGAAATACTTCTGTGGATTTAGAAATATTAAATATGTGAGTTATTACAGGTGCTAACAAATGAATCACGTGCTTTACAGGCCTTATTTGAATACCATCTACGTCACAGCTTCCACTATTTTTAAGCTGCAAAAATACACTCAACTCTTCGGGTTCTACCACAGGGTCTAAAAATATCGTGTCACTGTTTCTTTTATCGCTAAACATAGCAGCATTATTTATTGCAGACGTACTCGCAAGATTTACAAAATGTTCATTGAAAGCATTTGCCAATGAGCAACCAGTACGTTCAGTGCCGTTATGCATAATTTTTTCAATAGAACTGGATGGGCGATCACGATGAGAAAGAGAGTTTAGCTGCTTCCACATGACGTCTGCACGACCCTGTGCGGCTTTAAACATGTCGAAATGATAACCCTCTCTCGCACGCCGTAGTTATTTCGTTAAGCTGTTGCGATAGTTTTTGAATATTGATAGATCATTCTTGTCTCTTGATTTTGCGAATTTGCCATACAAGACGTTTTTTGTGTTAGTTTTACAAAGTAGCTCTGGAGTTATCCAAGGTTTTCTTATGCGTTTATTTGTTTTTATAGCTTTGAAGGGAAAGTATGCCTTATACAAACTTAGAAATAATTCAATAAAAGTGTTGTAAGCACCATCGGCACTAAGTTCGCAAAGTATACTATTCCAATTTGTCTTTGACACAGCGATTTCAAAGGCGTCTAGTCGATCTAAAGTTATTTTTTGAATCAGTGTCCGCTTCGTTCTGCAGACCTTTTTCGGGACGTTTTTAAGAGAAATGACTATAGGGAGGTGGTCACTCAGATCACAACCAATGAAACCGGCCTTTATATATCCAACAGGGCTATTAGAAATGAACAAATCTAACTTTTACCATACAGATGCTCTTTTTGTCCGTTTTAATGTTGTCAGAATAACACACCTACATTACTACCGCCTTCTTGTATCTTATAAAATAGCACAAAAAAATCAGCATAGTTGTTTTCTGCAAATAGCAAATTTAAATAAAAATATTAGTGTTTATAAATCACGGCGAAGTGAAGAGTGGAGTGTACCCACCCCCCGAACAAATTATGGACTGACATCGCTCACATACATACTTCCATCTTTCTTGAATAAGCTGAATGTTGAAACAGATCTTAGCCATAGCTTACCATTTGAAGCTTTAATGTTGATACTGTCGAAGTTGTGAATTTCAGGCTTCGTGTTGTATGTGTACCGTGTCAATTGATATCATATGTTACATTAGAATCTTGTTAATGTCTTTATTTATTTATTAATTTTTTGTTTTTTTGTTTTCTGAACTTGAAGAGTGTTTTCATTTTAGATTTGATTTTTGAGCAAAGCCCTGTACGCGCGCTGTTGTCTTGGAGCTGGGGCCTCGTCAAGCTGCACATGTTGCAGCTTTTTGCCCCAGCTACCATCTTTCCTGTGAAAGAAAAATAAAACGATTGATTGATTGATTGATTGATATTAGCGTTTCAGATGAAAGAGTAACACGTGTCGGTCTATTGATAACATTTGCGCAGCCATTTGCATTGATTAGCAATTCTAAAGTCCTTTTAACAGCGTTATGAGCAAACATATCAATGTTTAAATCCCCACCACATATTAAAATGCAGTTTTCTTTGCTAAGAAAAACCAAGAAAGATTAAAAAAAATCAAAAAACGACTCAACATTACCGTTTGGTGGTCTGTAAACCGCTGCGAAAATATGCTTATTATTACGTATACACAGCATTTCGTCATCCGGAGTGATAACACTGTAATCACTTTCTAATTCACAAAGAACATACTTTGTCAGTATCGCTAAACCACCACCGCGTTTGTCAGTACGATTTATATAAAAAGAACGGTATGATGCAGTCTTAATATATCAGTTTCTTCTGTGTACCAAGTTTCAGTAAGCATTATTACTTCAAAATTAAAACCAAATTCGTCAAAAAGCAACTCGAGTTCGACAGCTTTGTTTTTTTCCGACCTAATATTTAAATGAAAGCACGTCATACATGATATATAGTCCGCACCAAGATTACTTTTCAAGTTTTTACGGTAGCACAAGGCCTTCATTTGCCATTAAAAATTAAGATAACATACGTATATAGTACTAGCGCCCACCGTCGGATAGAGAATTGTAAATAAATTGTATAAAAATGTCCTTCATCGTGAAAGTATTCATTAAAAATAAAGTTGTTGTGATAGCCGTACACATATTGCCTGTCTGCCGCGAGGCAAGTCTGCTTTAGGGCTGCCATTTCAAAGAAAAAATAAAAAGAAGTTTATCATAAATACTTCCTTACTTAATCTTTTCCAGATCGCCCACGTGCTCAATTCGAATTGTCGCTTCGCCTTCTTGCTTCCTCACGTACGAGCACCCTTCTTTGTGCCAAGCAAACTTATAGCCGAGGAGTTTGGCCTTCATTCTGACGTCGTAAAACAACTGTCTGTTTAATGCCGTCATATTCTCTGAGCAATACACGTTATCATTACGAGTTTCAGACCTCAAATTCTGCTTGTTATGAAGCCATGCGTTTCGCTCATGTTGATTTACAAAACGCACAATCACCATGGGCGCTTTTTTTGCTTTAGTTGGAACGCGGTGGACCGCCTCTACGTTTTCTTTTGTCAGCCGTGGAACTTTTATCTTGTCAGCGGTTCTGTTTAGTTTTTCCAGAAGGTTTTCATTCAAGGTTTCCATGAGACCGTGCACTTCGAGATTGTTTTTCCGTCCCTATTGTTCCAACTTATTTAGTTCTTTCTTCAATTGCGCAGTTTCATCAGTCTTTTGGTCTTGTTCCAGTTGGTTTACTTTCTTTATTAATTGTTTAATCTCGCTGTCGTGTTTTTTCATCTTTTTTAGCACCTCGTCGTAGTGGTCAGACATTGCCTGCACTGACTTTTCAATGTGCATGACGGTTTCTTTTATCACTGCCAACTCGTCAACTTGTTGTTTGAGTGGCGCGAGTATTGCCAACATGCTCGTTATTTGAGTTAACTGCTGCTGCACATCTGGTGTCACCTTTGTAGTCGACACATCGTCATGAGTGCTGCGAAGTTTTCCCTTGGCTCCCAGACACGTTTGGCACTGCCAGGTTTCTTTGAACCCGGGCTTTTTCCCCCGGAGCGATTTTTCGGTTAGGCCCGCGCAAGTACCAAGGTGATAATTGGAGTGACATTCTGTACACTGCAAAACAGTGTTATCGTATATTGTCTTTTTACAATGCAGGCACACGTCGTCAACGTCATCACTATTCAACATTTCAAATGGCACTCTCGAGCAGCAGTCAGCGACAGGGATTACCTAGTGTTTAGTTAAAAATAGACACTTTTTCCTACCTGCAGAAACAGTCGATTAGTGTTTCGCCAAAAAGCCCTGTCGCCGACTGCTCTCCGTCGAAGCTGCGACGCCCCTTTTTCCAGTGTCTCGGGAGCGTGGTGTAGCTGCAGCCGCTCTTATCGCTGATGATCCAGTAGCCTGGTTGCGGCCGCTGGCTTGAATCCTGTCAGCCAAAAAATTGAAACGTCGTCTTGCAGGTGTTGATGCCGCGCAGCTTTCCGTTGGCAAAAATGACCGGATCTGCAGAAACAGGCGATTAGTGTTTAGCCAAAAAGCCCTGTCGCCGACTGCGACAGGGCTTTCGGATCTGTCGGAGGCATACCTACAGATGAAGTTGGAGGAGGATACAAAGTATCTCGTTATCAACACACACAAGGGATTGTTCCCGCTTAACCGGAAGACATTTGGGATATCATCAGTGCCCACCATTTTCGAGAGCACCATGGAACAAGTAACTTCTGGCCTGGAAAACGTGACATGCAACTTAGATTATATAATTGTCACCGGGAAAAATGACAACCAACTCACAAAGAAATTGGAGCTCATTTTCCTACGGCTCAAGGAATATATATTCACACTGAACAAAAAAAAAAGCGTGAGTTCACGTGCTTCGGAGTGGAGTGCTTGGGTTAGATTTTGTCAGCCGTAAGATACGCCGATCTCAAAACAAAGTGGAAGCAATATAGAACATGCCGGAGTCGACTAACCTTCATGATATAGGAGCGCTTTTGAAGAGCGATACGTTCAATGCGCTACATTTGTAAAAAAAAATTGTTGCACATTATACGAGATGATAAGACCAAACTTTACTTAAAATTCATTAATTAGGAGGACTTTATAAAAAAATGAGCAATGGAGGAAAGGAAGAAGCACGAGAGAATGCAAATGTCACCAGCTGTTGAGCGTCATGCTCTCCGCGGTTATGTGCGATGACTAGTTCTAAGGAAATGTTGCACCATACTACCGGCGCTTTAGCTTCTCTCCACGACGCTTCAAATTGGGAAAGCCACAAGGATTAGTGAACACACTTTCTAGACTCAGAGGTAGGAATGATTGCGACCATTAAACTCGTTTACTTCACGTTTGTCTGCTGGTAATAAACGGGTCATGAAACAATATTGGGTTAAAATATTCATGACTTTAGAGAGCTGTCCTGGTCCTTCTGACCCAAGTATGCTCGCAAAGACCGCCACTGATTCACGAGCTTCTTTGTCGTGGTGAAACTGCGAGGATAAAAGAAGACTATTTCTTTCAGTCTTGCCTTCGCAAAGCTCGATGACGTAATTGCGGAATTGAAACCGCCCGCCTGACAACAGTGGAGCGCGGCTCGTGAATTGAACACGATAACTGCGTGAGGACTCGACTTCTGTTCGTAAGAACCAACGTCTCGGCGGACACTCATGTAGGGGCTCGTGTCCAACCACTGCGGCGATGACAATAGCCGAGTGCATCCGAAACCGCTTAGTGCCTATAGGCTCTCTCTTAAAAACGCATACGCGTCTACTTACCCGCAAAAAACTCGAAGAGTCAATCTCTGCGATCTACCAAGTAAACTCACCTAATGATGAGGCGGAACATCCGTTTACACCTCGGAACACCCGTTTACACCTCAAAACTACGTCTGCGCTCTGGTATTAATCTGTGCCGAAGTTTTCGGCGCTGCAGGTTTTTTTCTGTAAATAAACAACACAAAAAATTCAACCAAGACGCCTTGCATTGCGTAATGCCACAGCGTAGACTTCCGTTTTAGGTCTAAACAGTTATTCCGCCTCATCATTAGCTGATCTGATTTCGTAGATCGCGGAGATTGACTCTTTGAGTGTTATTGCGGGTATGCAGAAGCGCTGGCATTTTTCAGAGTGTACGTTTTTTACCGGTTAAAGCGCTATCTTGATATGGCTGTTTTTCGCGAGCACCGCAATAGCTTATTAACGTCACGAGCACTCACTGCAGCATCCTCCGGTTCATCATCGTCGTCTAGCGACACTGAATACGCTACTACATTCCTCCCTTCTCAGATTGACGTGAAACGGTCAGGAGCCTTGAGTAGTCTGGGGAGATAACGACGAACACAGTAGCAATATCTGTAGTTACGAATGGTTCCACAGTTGTATTGGTGTGCCGGATACAACTAGCGTTCGATCACCCGTGTCTAACTTGATCGCCAGGACTGGGCGATATGTTGCTATCCAATTTTTTTCGCAGATTCTTTTCTTATGCTGATCTGCTACTACCAGTTGTCGCGTATTTTTCTCTGTTTTAATTTGCAGCAGGACCCGGCCCTCTTGGCCGGTGATGACACCTTTGCTCCAGTGATTCTTCTTTAGACTATCTTACATCCACACTTTTTGATTTATCTATAACGGCGGTCACGACTTTTCTTGTAGTAGTTGGTCTTTTCAGAAATAGGATCGGAAAACTCTTGGATTGACACATCAGGGTTGATCAGTTCCAATGTCGTTCTATAGTGTCTCTCGTTTAGCATGTCACACGGAGGCTGTGCTGTTGTGGAGTGAGGCGTTGCCCTGTACTTCTGAAGGCACTGTCTCAGTCCTTACTTTTCTTCCCCATCCTTGGATTTTCGTAAGGCGGCCTTCAGCGTTCGGACAAAATTCTTCACCAAACTGTTTGATTAACGATGATAAAGTGGTGGTAGAATGTGCTGGATGCCCTGCTGTTGTAGGAAATTCTTGACCGTGGCGCTAGTGTACTTTGGGCCATTGTCGCTGACCACCTGATTTGGCGGTCCCTGACGACGAACAATGTCTCTGAACACTTTGACATTTGATTCTGTTTTTGTCGACGGCATAAGAGAGACTTCTGGCCACTTCCGGTAGGCGTCTACTACCACCAAATACATGGTGTTCTGGTATTTTGCGAAATCGGTGTGAATTCGATACCAACGCCGTTTTGGGACTTCCCACGGATGTAGTGAAACTTTCCCGTTCCCATCGCACTTTGAAGCGCATGCTTCACATGCTTGACTCTTCGCATCAATATTTTTGTCCATGTTCGGTCACCAGATATAATAACGGACAAACATTTTCATCTTCGATTGTCCTGGATGTTCCTTAAAATTGGATAGCCCAGCAGACACTGTCGAAACTTTGAAGGAATCACTATTCGCATACCCCATACTAGACAGCCGTTTACTACCGTGAATTCTGACTGCCTGGATGAGTAGTGTTGTATTTCGGCGCTTCGTTCAACTGACAGCCATCCTTACATTGCATAGCGGTAGACCTCCAACAGTGTTTTCTCCTCAGCTGCCTCTTCCGCGATGTCTGATACTCTGACTGGAAGTTTTATCATATTTTACTCAACGGTTGCCAACATGACTGTAGAAATCAAGCTCACAACACTGGCCAGTGCATGCGTCAGGTCCATGAGGTAGTCGTGACAAGCCATCCCCGTTTCCAAACTAATATTTTGGCGCGTATTTGATTTTGTACGAGTACCCTTGCAGAATCAAGGCCAATCGTAAAAGTCTCTGGCAGACGTCACAGGGATTTTTTTTCACTGAACCAAAATAGACGCCAATGGATTACGATTGGTGTACAAGACACACTTTGTTCCACAAAAATATTGGTGAAACCTTTGTACTCCAAAAATAAGTTCAAGAGCTTCTCGCTCGATCTGGGCCTATCGTTTTTCTGCTGACGTTAACGTTATATATGCATGTGCGATTGCACGTTTTATTCCGCATATCTTGTGAAAAATGGCGCATTCGACGCCAAGCGATGACGCATCAGCTACCAGGTAGATTCTGTCACTTCGGTCAAAATGAACGACGGTCATCATGGATGTCAAACAATATTTTATGTCATCAAATGCCTCCACGTAGGGCAAGATCCACTGCCAAGGAACACCCTTCTTGAGCAGCGTATTCAGCGGTGCGCCAATTTCTTCTAACCCGGGCAAATAATTCGCGTAATATTGTACCATGCTCAGAAACGCTTGAAGATTATCAAGGTTAGTTGGCTCTGCCATGTTCCATATTGTTTCCACTTTGTTTTGAGAATGGCGCATTCCTACGTCTTACAAAATCTAACCCGAGTACTCATCTCCGAGGCACATGAACTCACGCTTTTCTTTGTTCACTGTGAATATATATTCCTTGAACCGTAGGAAAATGAGCTCCAAGTTCTTAGGGAGTTGGTTGTCATTTTTTCCGGTGACAATTATATCATCTAAGTAGCATGTCTCGTTTTCCAGGCCAGAAGTTACTTGTTCCATGGTGCTCTCGAAAGTGGTGGGCACTGATGATATCCCAAATGTCATCCGGTTAAGCGGGAACAATCCCTTGTGTGTGTTGATAACGAGATACTTTGTATCCTCCTCCAACTCCATCTGTAGGTATGCCTCCAACAGATCCAGTTTCAAGAACTTCTGTCTTTCGTTGAGCTTCGAGAAAAGTTCCTTAGTTCGTGCAAGCGGGACGTGGGCAACATTCAACTGGGGATAAAAAGCCACGCTGAAATCCCTACGTACCCTCACGGATCCAGTATTCTTCGGAACAACAACGAATTACCTATCTCCAAGGGCAAAATGCAGACTGCTACATTCAGCAGATCCACTGCTACACAACGTTCAGACCCTCGTTGCTACGACGTCACCACCAAAGGCCAAGCCAGATATACAGGGTGAGGCAAGGAGACGGCAGGCTCTCTAAATCGACCGAAAAATTCGGTTTCTTAACCTATCGCGCTACGACTTTGTGCAGCGTTGCCCACAGATGGTGCATTTTTTTTTTTTTTTGTAAAATTTGCGAAGAGCGAATTTACCCGAGGAAAAAGTAAAGAAAGAAAAAGGCTTAGCTCCTATGGAAACGCAGCGGCGCCTCCGGTCTGCAAACAAAACGGCGCCGCTTCGCACGGGAGACAAGAGATGGCGCAAGCGGTCGCGACGCCAACTGCCGCCAACGAACGAGCAGACGACGCCGAGAGTCGGCCCTTTTGCAGAAAAGGAACTGCAGTTCCTTGCTGTTACCGCGCCTGTCTTTTTTGTTTCTGCGACTGTCGCCGCCTACGGAACGCGCTCCGCTTTTGAGTCGAAAAGATCGTCTGCTAAAAAGGCCTGCTCTCGGCGCCGTATGCTCGTTCGTTGGCGGCGTTTGTTGCGCCATCTCTTGTCTCCCGTGAGAAACAGCGCCGTGTTGTTTGCAAACCGGAGACGTCGCTGCGTTTCCATATCAGCTAAGCCTTTTCCTTTCTTTACATTTTCCTCAGGTAAGTTCGCTCCTTGCAAATTTTACACAAAAAAATGCACCACCTGTGGGCAACGCTGCACAAAGTCGTAGCGCGATAAATTAAGAAACCGAATTTTCCGGTCGATTTAAAAAGCCTGCCGTCTCCTTGTTTCATCCTGTAGATTTCATACCATACTATCACTTGTGATCTGAGCTATCAGAGATCGATGGATTACTTGTACGTTGAAAACGGACAGTAGTTCCCCCTGCAAGGACTCAAATCATCTCCCTGGCACGTTATTCACACCTGGGAATCGTCCGTATACCAAACAACAATTGAGGCATTGGTACTGGTGGCCGGCCATGTATGCTGCTGTGGAACGTGCCGTTCATGTTGCTTGACCTGCCAGACAGCTGACAAGCTGGCAAAGACTTTTGCTACTCCTTTGCATCCAATGCCACTTCCTGCGCATTCAAGACAGAAGCTTGGTTTTGATATTGAGGGACTAATTCAGGGAGCATCAGAGCGTCATCGCTTCGTCATCACAGTCATGGATTATCACTGTCGCTGGCTGAAATTGCTTTTGCCGTTACGGTAACACCAGAAAAAGTGACCGACGTCCTGCTGACTCTTTTCAGTCGTGAAGGTTATCCGAGTTAGATCCTATCGAATCACAGAAGCCAATTTACATCAGCAGAGTTTGAAGATTTCTCACGGGAGAGTGGCATTTGTAACATCTTCTCATATCTCTAATATCTACAGTATAACGGAATAATCGAAATAGTTTACAGAGTTTTGAAATGCTTTACTTAGATGGCATTTCTCGAAGAGCGAAAGCTTGATGAGGCGCTTACCGAATACATCGGTGTTTATCGTGGAACGCTACACTCAGCTACGGGTGCGTCACCTGCTTTTCTGCTACACAATCGGTACCCCGAACGAAGATGAACCTCATCGGAAAGCCATCAGAAAAGTTCTCCACGGGCACAACGGCCGCGCTGAGCGAGCTGAGATAACGAATCAAGAACGAAAGCGCGCCTCGCAAGAGTACGCTGATGACAAGCATGCCGGCATTTCAGCTTGTCGACTTTGTTTCAAGTGAAGGTGCCGGGACTTCTCGCGAAAGTAAACCTGCCTTATTAAAAGCCAAGAAAACTTATCGATCGCCGGGGACGGAACGCATTCATACTACTAGATGGAAAGGTGTGGAACGCAAGCAAGCTTGCTTAAGTTCCATGTGAGGTTCTGCCACAACTTATGTCGGATAAGGACAACGAGTTGCCACCTGTGAACTTGTGGAGCTCATTACAATGTGCACTTCAGCCACACGACTTTCCATTGACTGACATCGCAGTCAATTAATCTTGATACCGACAGACAAGACCAGCAACCCCTTCGTCGGATTTGCGGACAGCGACGACCTTCGGGGAGTTTGGAGACTATGTGTTATGTGCAGTGCTATTCATTATCTGGGGGTTTGGTTAACTGATGAATTTAATTATTTTATTAATACTCATTTTTGCTTCGCCTGATGCGACATATGCATCCCTTTTAAAAAAGGGTTCATGTTATCTCAGAAGAGAATTATGTGGAATTAGGGAAAGGACTCGTTGGTTTTTAGAATAACAGAACATGGTTTATTGATATTGAAAACTAATTTAAGCAAAGTTAGAGAAGGCACGTCCTCCTTCGACTGTCGTTCCAACAAGAAGGGCGCAGTCGCCCCCACCAAGCGTCGGTCCAAGAGGGGCTCGTCGTTTATGACCCCACGGTGGGGCGCGCTCTCCCCGCGGCTCTCCGTCCCTCTTCCCGGTTTCCCGGAAAGGGGCTGGTGCCTCGGTTTCTGCTCGTCTTCGAAGTCGCTCTTCCTTCCCTCTTCCCGGCTCGGGCATCTCCACGTTTTCTTCTTTTTATTTTACAACACATTCCCCCCCAAAATGACAGCGTCATTTTTTTGTCCCGTTATGCGATCTCTAGAGGGTAAAATAACTGTATGAGTCTTTTGAGCGTTGACCCTCCGGGCATCTTGAGCAGGCATGATCGTACTTTCCCGTCTCTTCCCGGAAACACCTTCTGGATCCTAGCGAGTCTCCACTGCTGTCGGGGCCGCAGGCCGTCACTGAGAAGAACCAGATCACCCTCTTCCAGCAGTTTTTCCTGACGTTGTTTCTGGCTTTGCACTTCCTCAGTTCCGCCAGGTACTCTTGGCTCCATCGGCGCCAGACGGCTTCCGTTATTATCTGTCGGTGGGTCCAAAACCTGCGGAGGTCAGTGTGAACACCTTCGACATCTTTCCTCCCCATGCTTGGCAGCGTCGTCAGACGTCCGCCCGTCAAAAAGAATGACGGACAGAGTGGCTCGGGCTCTCCGGGTTCGTCGTAGACGTGAGTAAGCGGTCTCGAGTTCAATACCGCCTAGATCTCGGTCAGTGTTGTTGCCAACTCGTCGAAATTTAAACATCTGGCACCAATCGCTTTCTTTAGTGAGAGCTTCGTTGATCCGACGAGGCGCTCGTAGAACCCGCCCCACCATGGGGCGCGCTCGACGATGAATTTCCACTCGATTCGTGCGTTGGTAACGTAACCAAGGACCTCGGGATCACGAATAGCGCTCTATAGTTGTTGGAGGTCTCTGTTGGCTTTCTTGAATGAGAGTGCGTTATCGCTGTAAATGGTCCGAGGGACACCTCTTCGTGAGATGAAACGTCTCAGCGCCATCAAAAATGACTCGGTAGACATATCTCTGACGAGCTCCAAGTGAATCGCTCTCGTCACGGCACAAGTGAACAAAGTCACATAAGACTTGTGCAGTCCGTTTTCTCCCTTTACCAGCAGTGGTCCTGCAAAGTCGACTCCAGTGACCTCGAAGGGCTGAGCCCGTGTCACTCGGTCTCGTGGAAGCGGAGCGGTCACTTCCGTCGCCGGACGGGCATTGAAGCGCTGGCACGTCACGCATCTCTTGATTATCTTCTTCACCAGTTGCCGTGCTCGCACCACCCAGTACCTCTCTCTGAGCTGGACCAGGGTGTCCCGAACTCCCCCGTGTAGCACCTGACGATGCGACTGTCGGACAAGCAATTCTCCCAAGCGATGTCTGCCTGTCGATACGCTGGGGTGTCGTTCAGAGTACGGCTTGTCACTCTGTTGAAGCCTACCGGTGACACGGAGAGTGCCGTCATCACCATTGTGCACTGGGATGTCTCGTAGAGGCGAGTCCGACGGAAGACGCTCCCCTCTTTGCGTACTCTCGATTTCCCGTTGAAGCTCTTCCCGCTGTACTTGACGTATCCAGTATTTTTCGGCCTGATCCAGCTCGATGGCTGTTAGTTGACCGGTGTTACTGTTTACATGCCTTAGCTTGCCGACATAGCGCAGAATTCACGCTGTCACCCGAAAGAGGCGTGCTGCATCGCTGTAGCGTTCAATGTTCAGCACTGAAGGAACTGCAGTGGAGCTCGTTGCCTGGAGCACCTCAATCGTCCTTCTCTCTACCAACGCTGTCGGCGGAGAGTCACCCACTAGTGGGGAGTGTGGCCAAGACCTCTCGTGCATCTTGATCCACGGAGCTCCCTCCCACCAGAGAGAACTGTCAACAAGCTGATCAGCACTGACCCCTCTGGTCATGAGATCTGCCGGGTTTTCCAGTCCGGGGCAGTGTCTCCACGCAGAGATGTCGGTGAGGCGTTGAATCTCAGTCACCCGGTTCTGCACGAACTGTTTCCACTGAGATGGCTCCCCTGTGATCCAATGCAGAGCTATCGTCGAGTCCGTCCAGAAGTGTGACTCGTCTGGGGTTTGTTTCAAGCTTCGCATGACGTAGCTGTGCAACCTGGCCGCCAACAGACATGCCATCAACTCCAGTCGCGGTAGTGTCAGTTGCTTGACTGGAGCGATTCGTGACTTGCTCATCAGGATGGTCGATGTAGTACTTCCATCCGTGTCTGTGACACAGATGTAAGCCACTGCTCCGTACCCGATTGGGCTGGCGTCGGCAAACACGTGCAGGGTAGTTTTCTCCGCACTTCCAGTCGTGCCGGCTTGGTAGTAGCGCTGCACCCGAATGTTTTGCAGATTGTTCAGTTCACTACACCATTGCATCCATTTCCCGTTCAAGTCCTGTGGCAGTTTTTCATCCCATTCCACATGTCGTTGCCATAGCTGCTGGAATAGAGCTTTTGCCCTAACAGTGAATGGTGACAACCATTCGAGGGGGTCGTACAGGCGAGCCGTTGTTTTGAGAAGGGATCTCTTCGTGCTCATTCCAGAATCTGGTTGCGTAGTCGTCGATGGAGTGAACGTCAGGTGATCAGTGTGGGGGCTCCACGTCAGTCCCAGCACCTTGAGGACGCCCGTGAAATATCCCAGGTGCTTGGCCTCACAACTGTCATTCATGAAGCGTTCGTTCATACTCTGGTTATTTAAGGCCCACTTGTGGAGTGTCATGGAAGCAGTTCCGAAGATGGCGTTTGCGTCGTTGTAAAGCCTCAGAGCTTCCTCCTCGTTTTCTGCTCCCGTCAGGAGGTCGTCGACGTACAGGCAATCCGCAAGAAGCGTTGCTGTGTCTGGGTAGTCTTCCTCCATGCTCTTCAGATGATGCCTGAGGGTTGCCACGAGCAGGAATGGCCTGGCTGTCGTTCCGAAGGGAACTCTCGTCATGCGCCAAGCTTGTACCTGGGGTCGCGGTTCAGTCGCGTCTGGCGTCGTCTGGTACCACAGGAAGCGCAATGCGTCCCGGTCCTCTTCCTGTATTACAATCTGCAGGAATGCTTTTTCGATATCTGCCACCAACGCGATTCTGTGGCTTCTGAAGTTGAGTAGCAAGCCAACGAGGTCAGCGGTCAAGTTAGGTCCGCTTTCAAGGTTTTGGTTAAGTGACCTTGACCTGTTGCCATGCGATGAAGCGTCAAACACGACGCGCAACCTCGTCGTACTGCTTGAATCTCGGAGCACCGCCTGATGTGGCATGTAGTAGGTCGGCTTCTGCTCGTCGACGTCGTTCCTCGTTACCGGCTCTGCCATTCCTTCCAAACAGTACTGTCTCATTACAGCGTCGTACTCGCGAAGCAGGTCCGGTGTTTTTTGGGGACGGTTCGTCAGCTGGGTCAGTCGTTTTTCTGCTATTTCCCTGTTGTCGTCGAGATTCACGTTTGATTTCCAGGGACCACAACTTCGTATCGGGAACCACCTCGTTTGATGGTCTCCTCGAAGGAGTCTAGCTGCCGTTGTTTCGCCGAGTCAACTCCTTCGTCTTCAGTCACTCCGATTGACTGCAGTGTCCAAAACCGCTCTAAGCAGTCTGTTGCTTCAGCCGTTGCCACTGATGTCTTGAGGGCGATCGTTTGCGTACATTGTACGTCGTGAACTGTTCCTCTCACGGGACCCTGGATACTCCATCCGAATGCAGTCTCGACCGCTCTTAGTTTCTTTTTTAGTGGTTTGGATTTCCCCGTCACAAGGTCCCAGTAGTGCTCTGAGCCGATGAGAAGGTCAATATCACCACGTTGCTAGTTTTTACTCGAGTCGGCCATCCTCAATTGCCCGAGTAGTTTCTTCAGGTTGGGTTCTGGGATAGGGATCTTCTGATCGCATATCACGTCCGTTTCAAGAACTTCGAGCTTATGTGTCTTGCCGTTTTGTGCCGTTAATGAAACCAGTACCCTGCTAAATACTCGTTCTGATTGGTGTCCGCCGAATACTCCGACGGTCAGTGTCTCCTGTCCCAAGATCTTGCACTCGAGACGTTCGGACGCGTTCTTTGTAATGAACGAACGTTGGCTCCCTCCATCGAAGAGAGCTCGGACGAACATCCAGTTGGTTTCTCCTGTACACCAGATTGTTGCAGTCTGGAGAAGGACAGCTGGCCCGGCAGCTTCGCCTGTGGCGGTTTCCAGATTCACTGGGACGCTCGTTATCGCATTTCGGTTTGCTTCTACCTTGGTTGACGTGTAGCCTGGGTCGCACATCGTTGTCGCATGCCGTTTCGAACACTTCGTGCATTGCATGCTGCTTCTGCATTCATTCGAGCGGTGATTAGGTTTCGTGCAACGGAAGCATCGTCTCTCCAAGCGCAGCAGTCTTTTCTTCTCTTCGATTGAAATGTCAGCAGAGCAGGCAGCTGTCGCGTTGTTTTTTTCTTTGCAGAAGAAACAGCTATCAGGTTTCGTTGTTTGATGCAGTAATGCTGCGGAGGATTGATAGCGTTCTCTGGGACTTCCCTTTTTCTCGTTTTTTTTCTCTGAACTGAATCCACGCGGCTGTTGCCTCGTGTCCATAGCTTGTTGTGCAGCTAGGTTCTCGCGGCTCTGGACTTCAGCTCTCAAGGCAAGCAGTCGTGAGAATAGTGTCACGATACCTCGTTCAGTGGTGCTTGTCTCCGTCGGTCGTTCCTGAGAGTCCTCGGATCCGGTGGACATCCCTCCGGCTGAAGCGTCCAGCGTCGACACGTCCGATGCTTGCTCGTTCACGATCGTTCTGTTAAAATCCAGCAGGATTTCTTTTGGCAGCGCACGCTGAACCACTGGAAACAAAAGAGCACAGAAGGTCTGATGCCTCTGTCCGAGTGCCTCCAGTCCTCGGAGATGGGAGATGATGGTGTCGTAGAGTCGACGGAGACCCCGGACGTCGTCGGCGTCTCGCACTGGCTGTAGATCTAGGAGCTTCCGCATGTGTGTCTGAACAAGGACATCCTCATTTCCGAAGCGTTTCTTCAGCAGAAGCACGGCGTCCTCGTAGCACCGTGATGTGGGAGGCAAACCCCTGATGGCACTTGACGCCTCGCCGGTCACCGCAGCCCTCAGGTACCCGAACTTGTCCAAAGTCGTTAGCTGGTCGTTGGTGTGTATTACTTGCTCGAACTGCTCCCAGAACTCTTGCGAAGAGATGCTTTTGCCGTCGAACTTGTGTAGCTCGAGCTTCGGGAGCCTCCCTCGGCAGGCAGTGGTTGTCGCGTTTCCGTTGTTGCTCATCGGCGATGAATCCAAATTTCGTGGTAATCCTGCTCGGACTTCCTTCAACTCTTCTTGAAGTGTTGCAATACAGGTGACGACCCGATCATTGTATTCAATTGTTCGCATAAAGTTTTGCTCGGCTTCTCCTTCCGGCACTAGTGGCTCGATGGCGGCGTCCACCTCGTTCAGTTGTGCTTGGAGGGCGCCAAGCCTTGCGGAGGAGATGCTGAGGTTTTTTTCGTTTTTCTCGTTCCTTTCGATGTACGAATCAATTTCAGAAAGGAGTTTGGTCACCTGTGTTCGCAGTGCAGTTCGTTTCCCCTTGAGTCGTTCCATGATCCGGAGCTTGTTTCCTCAGTCGTTGGCGAATCCAAGATGGCTCCCGCCTTCTTCTCGTTGCCTGAGCCGTTGGAGAATCCAAGATGGCTATCCAAGATGGCTCCTGCCTTCTTCTCGTTCGTTGTTTTCACTTTTCTTTCGTTGGATGTTCTGCTTTGAAGTCATGTCCTAATTTCCTTCATCCCGGGTTTCGGCACCAACTTTTTAACAGTGTGGAATTAGGGAAAGGACTCGTTGGTTTTTAGAATAACAGAACGTGGTTTATTGATATTGAAAACTAATTTAAGCAAAGTTAGAGAAGGCACGTCCTTCTTCGACTGTCGTTCCAACAAGAAGGGCGCAGTCGCCCCCACCAAGCGTCGGTCCAAGAGGGGTTCGTCGTTTATGACCCCACGGTGGGGCGCGCTCTCCCCGCGGCTCTCCGTCCCTCTCCTTGGTTTCCCGGAAAGGGGCTGGTGCCTCGGTTTCTGCTCGTCTTCGAAGTCGCTCTTCCTTCCCTCTTCCCGGCTCGGGCATCTCCACGTTTTCTTCTTTTTATTTTACAACAAATTATAAAGAAGTAGATTGAGTATATAAAAGCGTAGAAAACGATGCAACGCCTACTAGTCTGTGGGTGTTCATGCATTACTCATTCGGCTAAACCATAGTCCTGCGCCGTTATCGCATCGTCGAGGCCGCGGCACGTCGCCATGGTGAGAATGACGTCTACATGTACTTTCTCTGCTCTGTGCAACAGTCTTTTTGATAACCGTGATTGCAGCTTTTTGGAAGCCACAGAAACGGGGGTTCGTATTCGTTTCTATTTTTACTATTGAATGTGTGCCTTAGATGACTTACGACTTTGATTATATTTGATATGGATCGGTTCGAACGGCACGTGATCGTGGAAAGAGAGTTAGCGCGACTGAAACCGGTCGATTGTCGACCGCTGATTTTGCGGGTGGAAAGAATGCAAACTTCTAGCGACAAATTGTGTTCTGGGTAGTCGGGCTCTTGTCGGTCATGTTCAAACAAAAATCTCGGAGGGCACAAATGCCCCGTCAGTGTCCCTTCAGTCTCGACATTCATTCTACCATCACCTTGCATTATAGACACAATGTCGCCGAGGTAATATTTCCTCAATTAATGCCTAAATATAGCTGAAGATCTTTGAAATAACAACTACTTTTATGTTGTTATGACGTAAAGGAAGGAATGAAACTCTAACGAAAGTTGTTAATGGATCATCCGCATTGCACCACCACGCCGGCATTTCTTTCTTGCCACCCTACATATATGTATACATCTCTTCAGTTATCTGCATAAACCTGGCGGTAAAAGCAAAATATGGTTTTAAGTATATTAATATATTTTGATACCAAAATGTAGCTCTGGCGCTCCTATAGTGCCCGGAAAGGTTGCGGAATTGTATGTTCCTAACATGAAGTGTAGGCGACACGACATACCTAATAAAGTTTAGCCTTTCAACAAACTGCTTAGACTTTTTGAAGGGAAGGCACGCAAGTCAGTATCCACAGTGTGTTGCTAGCTCGAATGTGTATGCCAGTACCCGAAAGTGTGTCTCAAATTTAATTTCTCTATTCATATTGTCTCTACTTCAGAACTTCGTGGATTTAGGTTTTTCAATAATGCGTTACTTACCCTATTCTTTTAAGCTTCTAATATTACATAAGGTATTCTATTTTACTTTTTATTATGATGCGATGTGACTCTAATGGCGTATTTCCTCCCATATATTCTTAATAATGTTAGTAACCTTTATATACTTTCAGCGCGGTTTGTCAATCTCCTCGAGATGGCGGGCAGCTGGTCTTTCTGTGTGTTTTCGTCAGCGTTCCTGAGTGTGGATACATTCTTCTTCTTAAGGTAAACAACACGAAACGCTTTTTTATGCACGTTTCTATAAACAACAAAACAATATAATTACACCTTTGCACCGAACTGTCGGAAGAATACATGGCTTTAAACAGTTCCAACAAGTAATAGCCCACACCCTCGTTTAATCAGATTTATGTGTTACTCCCTTCAACTGCGTTGAATAAGTCAGATACTTGCAGATGGAAAAGCACATGACTTCGTTTGAAAAAAAGAAGAAGGATATAACTGATTGCGAAGGCTGTGCCACGCTCAGTTCACTGTTTTTGTAGTGTTTCGAACAGTGCTGGCAAAGCCAACGGGCATTCTCGGTGAAAGCTGAGGAGAAAACAACACAGCCTAATAATTTCTTCTATGTTTGTTTTCGCAGTGGTTTCTTGCTTGCCTACAATATCGTGCAACAAGATGCCAACAAGTTCTTGGTTTTTTTAATAGCCATCATACGCCGACAAATCAGGTGAGCAGAGAGTAAACAATGATAAAGATATATTAGTCTTGTGGCTACTGAATTATTCTGTAAAAAAAATGTAAGCTCATTTACGCGGTTACACAGGAACAGCAGCTTGCTGCTTGCGTAGTTCGCAATCACTGAGGCTCTGTTGTCCTATGTGCGCTTCCTCGTCAGGACGATTCTAGGAATTTCGAAGACATTTTCGCTTCCGCCTTCCCTTCCACCCCCGTGCCTCATTCGTACTTCGTCTACAACGAGCTTCCTTACGCCGCCGTAACTCAAATCTGCATTCTTCGATTACAGAACGGAATTATTTTCGAGGTCGAGTTATACGGCGTGCTAAATCGCCCGGGCAGATGGTTGCGCTCATGTACGTGCAGGCACTGAGGGGTGTCGACCAACTTTACTATCGACGCCCTCAGATCTATCAGTACACAAGCTGTGCGGAAGAGGCGTTTGAAAACAATTCTTCTCCGTTGTCGCCACGCGAGAAAGTACTAATTAGCGCTTTGGAGCCTACACTAGCCTCGACTGTGTAGCACCGAAGAACCTTGGTTGCCATTGACGAGGTGAGAGCGAGAAGGAGAAGCTTCAGTTGTCTGGCCTCCAGCGTGAGCTTCCTACCTTTCAGAACGCTTCGGCGTCCCGCGCACCTCGATCGTGCACTCGCAGCCAAAGCACGACGGAAGGCATGAAACACGTGCTAAGGCCGGGCGTTCGAAAGACGCGCCATGGTGTTCTCACTCTGGCAGTGACCATAGATCAAACAAACCGATTTGAACGAGCATTTGATGCATGCGTGACGCCGCCGTCACCTAAGTTGGCCTCCAGCGAGTTCGGTCCTTGTGCGAAAATAGTTACATTCCCTGGATGGAACGCTGCAGCGGTATCGTAACCACGCAAGCTGATAGCATCGAGTTATTGGCGTCCACTACAGCAAACTTTACTATAGATCACGGAACTTCCCCTCGACGATTCAAATACTTTACTAATAAAAATGTATCCTACTCCTCGATAATAAAATGGCATCGGCGCGGACAGGTCTGGCACAGTGGGAATGGTTGGATGAACAGGAACCTTGGGTTTTTCCCTGTTTAATTTGGAGCCGTGGGAGGCGCCGCCTACTTCCATTAAAGTCTCCTCGGTTATCAGGCATTCGCGCCGGTGGTCGAAAGTCGCGCCCCAGGCTTTTGGCGTTTTCAGACACGATCGAACAACCATGTCCGGCGACAATTTTTAATTTTGATGAAAAAAAATATTTTGCTGGATTCGTGCCCAGAAAAACAAAACTAACCCTTGTTTTGAAAAAAAAAATAGCGTATTTGATGAAAAAAAATTATAAGCACCCTCTTGGTCGCGTGCGCATTTTGCGGATCGCGCGATGTTAGCATTTCGGGCGGCTTTCCCCAAAAAACTGTTCTCGCTCCGGGTCTAGAAAATTTACTGTGAAATTAGGCTTAGGAATGTATGACAAAAAGTATTATTCACTGTCAAATAGGATCGTTATTTTGAAAAACGAAATCGCAAATATGACACAATGCGCAATAACGCTCTGGATTAAAGATTTGTTTTCTCCATATCTACAAAAGCTAAGGTATTCAAACTTTGCCAGGGTGTTTCTATGTATATAGTTCATCTTTACATAAAATATTGATGTCCTGGTTACCGGGAAAAAATACAAGAATTGCTCACATAGGGACATTTGACTAAATATTCATTATTTTGAAAACCAATTTTCAAATAAGGCCATCGTGAATATTTTTTAAACTATCCGCATTTAACG
Organism: Ixodes scapularis; assembly: GCF_016920785.2. Classification (NCBI taxonomy): domain Eukaryota; kingdom Metazoa; phylum Arthropoda; class Arachnida; order Ixodida; family Ixodidae; genus Ixodes; species Ixodes scapularis. Next base: position 166,808,252 of record NW_024609868.1, on the reverse strand, counting down.
TTTATAATATGTACTAAAAGAATCTGCAAAAACATAATAAATATTAGCGTGGCGTTGAAGTTAAACATGGATAAATATAAACAAATTGACGCTAACGCGATTGCCATAAATGGGGTCGTGCACATACATATTCTTGACAATTTCATTATTATTAAAATTCTAAAAATGCTATCGGGTGGTTAGAAAAAGACAAATTGACAGCACAGAGCTGGACGGTAGTTTTGAACGGAAACTTCCTAATACATTTTTGTCCAACCCGGCCACTGATCTTCATTATAGGAGGCTGGATGGCGCATAGCCGCTCTCCCCGCAGGGCGTAAGTGAAGCCAACTGAAGTGTGATGCTTGCGCCGTAAGCCCGGCCTCTGCTGAGTTTCCTAGTGCATTCAGTCGATGCTTTGGTCAGTACTTTTAATTGTCTTTGAGTGGATTTTAATAATGATACTCCGAATTAAGTCCCGAAAATGAGGCATTTCAAGCTGGGAAATATGCACCCTTGATCAACTAGAATCTCGAAATGTTTACATTGAATGGTTTCCCATAATCCTTGTCGGGTCTGCATGCGCTCTTACTGCGTAACAAGCAGGCTCTCTTGAGGGGACAAGCGAAAATCCAGCGCCGTCGACGCTTTTCGAACCAGCACTCTGAAGGGACTATTTCCGGGACAAGCCGCTCACTTCCGGTGTCTTCATAGCTGTGCAACCGACCCAAAAATGTTCATTGGGCGGAGAGATAGAGCGGAGGTGGTCCGTGGAAGCAGAAGGGGGTGGGTACTCTTCGTGGAAGCAAGGTCTACGGGTGGTTCCGTAACTGAGCTAACTTAATTACTATAATTGCAGCCAACACCTCGGACAATGTGGGAATCTTGGTACCGCAACAGCGGGTCTTTCGAACGCCCGACCTGCAGCACGCGCAGAGCTAACTGCCTTTGTCTCGAATCACTCTTCAAACGGGTTCGAAAGCCGAACGCCGGCGTTCCCATGTTCGGCCTTTCCGTTTGAAAGCGGGCACTTTGCCGTCTCCGCGTGCTCTCGCTCTCCTCTCCTCCTTTCTCTCAATTTGTACCCGTTTACCGCCTTCAACTTGCGGAAATATGTCCCGCCGACAGCTCAGTTGGTAGAGCGGTTGATTATAGAGGAAGTGATTGCTGTCATACGAGCATCCCTGGTTCAAATCCGGTTTGAGAGGACGGGGAATTTTGTTTCCTTATAAACCCAGCGCCGGGGGTGGTGGCGGCTGGGAGTTATCACGTGATTAATGACGCCACAGGGAGTTTTCGCGAAGGACGAGCATGCAATTTACTGGTCAGGTTCCCACTTAAAGCTATCGTTGTTAAAGGAATCACTTGGCAAGAATCTGTTCGCTTTAGTGTAAAGTGAGCTTTCGCTTAACTTGTCTCGAGTCACTTTATTTACTCGCCGAATGAGTGAAATCATATCTTTATTTTCGACATATTCGATTATCCCGAATTAAAAACAAACAAAATGTTGCAATACCCCGAACAAAACCGCATATTTTTTATGCGTTAAGCGTAGTGGTGCAAAACGCCAGCGAAGCCATAGGAGCGCGTGGCCTCGGGCTATCGCGGTCCTCATACCGGCAGCAAGAGTGACCACTCACGTCGCGTGCCGGCCGGTTCCAAGATTAGCGGCTACTCACGGTGTTATTTTTGACAGCGATGTTCGGAAACGTGCCGAAACAGCCAGACCATGAAAGCCGCTGACCTCGGAACTCGTCTAAGCTCGATAGGACTGCTTCTTTTCGTCGCCGGCACAACGCGCGTGCCTAGTCCGAGGCCACACGCTTCATTGGCTCCGTTGGCTTGGCTTCTCCACGCATATAAAGATGTGCAAGCAAGTATGAACCATATAGCCAAGGAAATAGCATAGTAGAATCTCATAACAAAACAAAATACACAAATTATTCGCATTTAATCAAAAAATCAACGTAGAAAAAGTAAATTGGAAGTAATTTAATTCAGTAGCTTATTTTAAATTAATATTGAACGTGACAAAAAAAACTACTATTTGAAAGCAATATTGCGGCGCGCCAAGTAGGCAGCGCGGCCGTAGCCTAACGGTTATCGCGCTTGCCTCCCACGCGAAGGGCCAGGGTTCGATTCCTGGCCGCGGCTATGCATTTTTGTTAACTCTGTAATGTGATGTTCTGGTGAAAGCGAGAACCGTCTAGCTGATTCGAGGTCAGAATGTTCTACGCTTCGAACCTTCTACGTCGAATGCTCCAGAAGCCAACGTGTGTACAAAAGCAGCTCCGCGGGCCAGCCAGAGCCAGTCTCGCCCCAGCGTTCGACTCCGCTGCCACGCCGAATTCGACGCCCGCGACGCTCTATTATTATCTTTTGTACTCTTTTATTTTTCGGCACAAGTTCGCCACATTAAACGTTTATTTCTCCCTGTTTATTTCCTGTTTTCTTTTGGTCACCACCCGTGACATTTTGGTCGAGGTGCGGGGTAATGCCGCGCGCCAAGTAGGCAGCGCGGCCGTAGCCTAACGGTTATCGCGCTTGCCTCCCACGCGAAGGGCCAGGGTTCGATTCCTGGCCGCGACTATGCATTTTTGTTAACTCTGTAATGTGATGTTCTGGTGAAATCGAGAACCGTCTAGCTGATTCGAGGTCAGAATGTTCTACGCGTCGAACCTTCTACGTCGAATGCTCCAGAAGCCAACGTGTGTACAAAAGCAGCTCCGTCTAGCTGATTGACGTAGAAGGTTCGAAGCGTAGAACATTCTGACCTCGAATCAGCTAGACGGTTCTCGATTTCACCAGAACATCACATTACAGAGTTAACAAAAATGCATAGTCGCGGCCAGGAATCGAACCCTGGCCCTTCGCGTGGGAGGCAAGCGCGATAACCGTTAGGCTACGGCCGCGCTGCCTACTTGGCGCGCGGCAATATTTTTACGTTTAAAATAGTTTGTGTAGTATGTCCTTATCTTTTCTATGTGTGGCCATGAGGGGCTTGAAGATTGTCCGACGATTCTTTTATGCTAGATGGTCCAAATACGCGTCCCACGGTGGCTATAAAACAGCCTTATGACAGTGCGTGGAAAGGGTCGTAAATATAAAATTAATATTTGCGAAACAAACCCGAACCGCCCAAGGGTGTGGAGGCTATGTGCAAGCGCACAAGGGTGTGAAGGCTTGGAGAATGTCGTTCTGTCAAACATCAAAAGTTTGAAAAATATAATCGTTTTATGGCAAGCGGCACGTCTGGTTTAAAACTATTCACATTTCCTTTGTATGTGTCACTTACCTTATGCGTGTTTATTTTGAATATTTATTTATATATAGGTAAGCGACGAAGTATTAAAAACTGCGATAAATACATTTGAAGCCATAAAAAACGCAGACAAGAGAAAACGAGAAGAGTACCAACCCAACAAAGTATATTTTCGCATTTCGTCGTGATTGTCCTCTGCATTCCTTTCCTGCTTTGTTTCTGGATTTCTTTTCAATACGTCGTGCACCAGCTCACCTGATGTGTAACTCTCATTTCAACATGTAGTCCACTTCAAAGCAATTCGACTACTCCGACAAAAAAAAAAAAAAACGGAAACAAGATACAGACGCGTTTCTGAAATGCAAACATCGATTGCTGCAGGTTGGCATAAGTGCGCACAGCGCATTTGATCTTCAGGTTCCGCATTGCTCTTCGGCACCTCGCGCGCGAGCTCGATATGTTACGTAACCATACAACTCACAGAGCGCTAATTCTGCAAAGCTGTTCGTCAAAATTTCACATTCTCCAAGTCCTATGTTTGCCTTATAAAAAAAAAAACATTGTGTTCCAGGGTGACGGTACCGCTTGTGTTCTGCATCGGCTGTTTCTACCTCGTTCCTCTTCTTACATCGGGTCCGAATTCCGAGGTCCTGTTCGATAAGTTCTACAACGAAGTTCAGACGCACTGGTGGAAGCTTCTGCTGCAAGTCCGAAACTTTGCGAAAGCATCTGATCTGGTATGTATGATTTTGCAGGTGTATTAGGATAAACGTGAATATTAAATGACGACTGCAGAATGATAAAGAACACTTCCTCATTCAGCGCGAATAAAGAACACATAGCTTGAAAATGTTGCTATTGCAAAGTTATTTTCACTTACTGGTTTCTTCGAACCACAACTTCCGTGGTGTGAAACTAACACAGCGAGCCGAACGCTCGCGGCGCGTAAAATACTGGCATGACCGCAGCAAATGACGCCACATGCATGAAATGCATTATGTTTCGCTTTAAAAGAAGGTTTCTACTTCAAACGCCAATGAAGGTATGGCGCTAATATAAAAATTGGCGAGATCCCTGCTGGATCTTAGACTGTTCGCAGGGTTATGTTGTTTCTTTGGCAGAGCTCAAAGTGTCATATTTACTCTGGTCATTTGTAGTTTTTTTTTTTTTTTGTTCTTCTTACGAGAGATTGTCATAAGGCCAACTCATAGTCCACCAATCTGCGCAGCTGGTATTGCTAAGTTGTTACAAACGTCAATACTTTCCTGAACGCTTAGATAAAGCGCGAAACACATGTACGACGAAACCGTCCGATCCGACGTGCGAACTGCCGGAATGACCTTGGGGGCGAGGGTTTTCTCAGCACCGGAGAGCGTTGAAAACCCTCGCCTCCGACCGTCATATCGCCTGATCGGACGTCGGATCGGACGGTTTGGTCGTAGTGTGTTCCGCGCTTAAGAGATACAAGTAGTGTTTTTCCATGCCGTGTACATTGCCTGAACTGAAAGTCCTTCAAGGATAGCGCTACCGCCTTTTCTTGTTGGTATGGTTTGAGTCTTAATAGTATTATTTTTCAAGGTAGGCGAAACAAGAATTACATTGAGAACGACACTACATGACCTCAAGAGAAAAACGAATCCTATAATGTTCAATCGAGTGGAATTCGAGTGCAGAGTGTGTTAATACTATTGGCACCTCAATAAAAGGCCATGCTCTTTTACCGAGAATTAAAAAGGAATTCCTAAGAATAATTATGCAAGTTACTCATTTCAATCCTGGTTGAAAGTTATTCTTAGGGAACAATTAAGCGCCGTTCACACTCTTGCGACCGACTTCGACCGAGAGAGACCAGACCGGTTTTCAAGCCTTTTGCGACTTCTTAGGACCGGATGCCCTGCAGCGGAGCTGGTCCTAAGAGGTTGCAAGAGGCTTAAAAACCGGTCTGGTCTTTCTCGGTCGTACTCGGTTGCAAGAGTGTGAACGGACCTTTAGAGTCATATTGTGGAGTGTAAAATTTGTGATTTTAATTCCTTGCTGCTTTCGACTCGCATCAATCACGCTTTTTACGGTTCAGAAACAAGATCTTAGAACAGTACGGTCAGTCTATCCGCTTGTGTTTCTTGATAATTTATTAGTTGAGCCTTTGCATAAATAAATCAACGCTATGTCTTTTTGTTTTTTTCCAGGAATGCTTTTCCCACCTATGGTACCTCTCAACGGACTTCCAATTATTCGTAATTGGCCTCTGTATTCTCCTTATTTTTAGAAAGTAAGATTTCTTGCTTCACTTTACATTCTCTAATTACATTCGAACAATTCCCGTAATAATCCTTTGCAGTATTTGGAATTAAATATTAACTGGCAATCTGCAAAGGCTTATTAGCACCGCTAAAATAATGTATCTGCCCATAAATAAGGTCTTACTTCCGAACTTTGGGAGGCAGAATAATCGCCACAAACTCAAAAGTTTTATTCCAATCAATTTATTTAGAGTTTTTTTTTAAATACGAATACTCGTCTGCTCTCGCCTGTTAAGAATATACTAAATTTTGAATATTTAAAAGCGCGTTGTTAATGATTGCAAAGCTTCATCAGTAACAGACTTCAGTCTATTCTAGTAGCTCAGTATTCGTTCTAATAATAAATACACTGTACCATATCTCGTTTAAAAGGTTTTGTTAACAACGTCAGCACTCCGTGGGCCTCCACATCGACCAGTGATCTGGATTACTCAATCAATTAATATTTCAGTTTGAATACAAAAACTGAAGCTGTTGAGTAAAGCAGTGTTTCTCAGTTTTTAAAATGTATCACGAACCATAACTGACACTGCTCAAGGTTTTTCTTCTTGTAGACGGTACAGTTGGTCAACACACACCTGAGACATGGGTTGTATTACAAAGTATACAAGGGTAGAAAACAATATCAAATTCAAATTATCACATTATAGTAAAATCAAATTTAAAAAAACAACAATTGTGACTAACGTATGTTAACATTTACATAGCGTAGTTTGTTTTAAATATGGGTAATAAAATTTTTTTTATTGTATATTTTATTTATAACATATTTAAAACGTTCGAAGTCTTGAAATCAGTAGTAATTATTTGCTCTTGTTCCTTACACGTAAACATAAAGATATATATTCATAAATGTTTTTTTCCGGTCATAATTTTAAATTGTAAGTATTTTATGGCCGTTGAAGAGTTATCTGTCACACTTTAATTTCTCAGCATTTCATTTTTCAAAATTATATTTTGGAAAACTAGTCACCACCTAGTTACTCCAATCAATAAGTTGGTAACCTAAATGCGAATATCAAATAAACTATGCCTTCAGTGGTAGAGATATATGAGTCCATCCCATCAAACGCTGTCGAACACACATGGGACTAAAATTCAAGAAGACAAGAAAAATTAAGGTAATGCTTTATTAATCTCCCGGAAGCAATAAAATCAACAATTTTAAATTGCAGTGTCATGACTCGCTTTGGAATACAGGCGTTTCTATATAGTACGAACGATTGCAACCCCTTGCACACAACCGAATGCCAAATTAAATGGAAGGACTGGAAATAAACTCACGATTTTCTTATTTGTTCGATATATATGGTGTACCACATAACTTGCACCAAACATAAAAAAACGTTTTGCTATGTGCGAGTGAAACCAACTGTATATTGTTAGCAAACGTCTGATGAAAGTAACGAATTTTTCTTAGTGCTCCTCGTCATTTAAATACTTAAGACTAATCAGCTAACTTTGCATTATTCGTTAAAGAGCCAAGGCATGAATTGGAAAGTTGTAGAGCGCATTAAGGAACAACGAAATAAAGTGTTTGCTACATGGCACGTTTTGCGTGCTTTTTCTAATTATCCCCAAAAGAAAGCTCGTGAAATATAAAAAAAAACACAACTTGACAACGCGTTCTCAGACGTGCTCTTAAGGAACGAAGTGCACCTTATCACTAGCGCGCTGTCCGAGACCGGGTTCTGCGGTAGCAGGTGATCGCGCTTATCTTCGGGGCTTTCACCGACACAAAGCCCTCGGAGAGCAAGCCAGGGATAAAATGCCTTTAGTTCCTTCAAAGCGCATTTGAGGGCGCTGCAAGCGTGACGCGCGGGCGCCTTGTCAGGTGCTCTTTACGCACAGTGCGCCTTAAATGTAACGCCGCCACGGCATTCGCCGTTTCTGAGAGTCCCTACGGCGGCCGATTGAACTATATGAAGAATGTTTGGGTTCCCGATTTCTATCCCATCCTGAGAAGGCATCTCGAACGTTTTGGTGACCAATTTAACAGTAAGTAGCCGACACAAGCTCAATGTTCGGGACCACAATGGCGGCGTTAAGTTTGGGATGCACTGTACATTTTAGAAGCTTTATTTTGTGCTAATTAGTAGAAACGTGCAAAGCTCATTTTATGCAAAACACCTTATTTTGGTGTTTCCTAGTGCTCTTTATATCTTTCCATTTCACGCCTCAGCCGCTAGAGAAATAAATTTAAAAAATCGCTAATTAGACTTAAATAGCTAAATAACTAAGCAAACTAATGCAGTTTTGTGCACTTTCATAAGATGCATGTAAACAATATACTTTTGGTTTCACTCCCACACTGCACTTTGCTTCTTGTTTTTTAATGTTTGGTGCAAGTTATCTAGAACACCCCGTAGAGTGCTACAAATTATAATCTGGACAAGATTATCATCCGCTTCAACGTCCCAAAGTTTATTTATAGCTTCAAATGTCCACAGTCCGAAACCATTTTAGGCATTTGTGATATATGACAGTCGCATTACTGTAAACAAAATGATTTTGGTCACTATGGTTATGCTCCAATATCAGCATTCTATAATATATGCTCCAACATATAATATAGAAGGGTTCTGAGCTGGGCTAGTTGGTATGAAGGCACGTGGAGGATAACAGCGCACAAAGGACGAAGACAAAGGAAAATAACACACAAGACACACAAGCGCTGACTCGCAACTGAAATATAATACGCAAAGAAAGAGAAGGTAAAAGCATCAGAAGGGCTCGTACTACAAGAGCGAAACACAGACACAGTTTGAAAGGCAGATTATACACTGCATGGAGAGGCCCCTGGTTTGATACCATGACCAGGCAAATTTTTTGGGTGGCGCACTAGTCACTTAGCTGTGTTTGGAGATTTGTGTTTGTCCTTTGTCCCACTTGTTCCCGTTCTCCAGGGATTATTATTGTCATTATTATTGTCATTGCAAAGTTGCACGCTCGCTTGAAACTTTGCATTACCTGCATTATCGCCATAAAAGGTAGCGTACACAATCTTAATCTCGAACTAGAAATTAAGTATATTCCATAAGACCTACCTAAATGTAAATGTATCCTCATCCGAAAGCCCCACTGAAGGCTTGCTAATGAAGCGTTCTTCCAAATTTTCGATAATGTATGCTTCAACTATTTTGCAAGTATTGTTTTTTTAAATCTTCCATTAATTGCCGCCCTCTGAAATTATATAAGTTGCAGCTCCCTGCTTTCATCATCTCCTTTCTTTGTGTATTGTATTTGAATTGCAAATTGTTGTGTGTATGTTTTTACAGCCGGAAGTTTGCCTCAGCGGGCGTTAGTGTCTCAGATGTAGACGAGCGATTTAGCCTGTGCAGTACATCTAACCTGGGGTTTTTAACGTCCACCACGCAGTAGTGACACACACCCACACACTGGTACGATGCTCATCCAGATCGCAACGGGCAGGGGTGGGGTTGAACCCAGGATCCCTGCCTTCTGCTATTTCAGATGCGAGAGAGCGCTTGAGTGTCATGTATGTTGCTTTCCTTTGTCCTCGTCCTTTCGTGCGTTGTTATGTTCCACGTACATTATTTTTTAATAAATATTGGGGGTCTGCTTCGATCGTCAATTAGAATTACATTTTCAAACATGACTATGCATTTTGTTTCAGCAAATGGTTTTGGATGAACGCCACCTTCCTTAGCTTGTCCCTCATCTGTTCCTGCATTTCTGCGTGGCAGATGTCCAGTGAAAACTACCTTCCAGTCATTCCTCCCGTGGTAGACAAAATTTCGTAAGTTTCAAGCAATACATAATAAAAGAACTCTTTACATAAGTCTTGGTACAACCGCATCTAAACCACTTACAAGGTGCGATTTAATGTAAAGGTTTTTATTTGGTATATTGAAATATTCTAAGTGCGGTGGTTAGAAACAAAAATTCTTATATAGCAGTGGGCCAATACACTCTGGTCGAATTTTCTTTTTTTCATGCTACTATAAAAATATGCAATTCAATATAAATTTTAGACACGTGCTTCACTAAGAGAAATGTACTTGCGAATCATCGCACTCATGTCGAAACCTTGTTAAAAATGATCGGTCTACAGTCAAATACAACCTAATATTCCTTGAAAAAAACTCCATCCCGTATCAGCCACCACTTTGAATCGCTCCAAGAACGAACCAGGGAAGGCAATAGCCATGACAAGTTATGTAAATTTAGCTTGACGGGAACCTCGGTAGTGAACTATTTTTGAATTGCGGAGGAAGGGTGGCTTGGCGGTAATGAGAGTGTTAAAAAGGCTTGTGCTGCATTTTTTTGTTGTTTTGTTTTTGTTCTGGCAATATTTTATTTCACTTTTCGAGGAAGCTGGACGGACGCTGTGAGCCACCAGACGTTGCGGAGTAAATATTTAAATGAGCGTATAGAAGGCCTTCTATATGCTTTGAATGCCAAGTAGCACACCAGAGAAACACCTTACTTCGCAAAGCTGGCAATCCTAAGGATTTTAATTGGGCCTAATACAGTTTTCCTCCAAGGAATTATCAAGTTCCAGGGAACATTTTTGCGTTTTTCAAGCTTTCTTAATTATTTTTTTTGCAATTTTTTATATGTGCGAGACTTCGCCTAAAGGCAAAGTCTCGCACATCAAAAACATGGTTTGGACATGAACATGAAGATGGTTTATATGAGCCGAAGAACCATCAGTGAAGCTTAAATCTGACACTTGTTAGGTGAATTATGTCCAAAGTACCCAGACTCTGGCAAAAAAAGTTCAAGTTTGGCTCCACCTCTATTTCTTCGGGCTTTTCTTCGAACACCACACCACATTCTTGCGCCGCGGTTTGATTTTCGCTCAGCTTCTTGATGACGCATCTTTTTCACCATGTTAAAAGTTACCCGATACTGTGGTAAAAGATTGTAAACTTGCTAGAAGAAAAAGACACGCGTCTTTTCATGTGCCTTTTACTTTCTAAGAAGCGAACAATGTTTTACCACAGTCTCGGGTGTTTTTTAACGCAATCAGCATTCGCCGTCTCGCGTGCAAACTCACTGTATTTGCACCTTGCTTGTTGCGATTAATTGTACATCATTGTAACGGTGTATAAAATATCTCTAAATACACCTTCTATATCCTTTGGATGCCTATGGATTGCCTGCTGTGGGCTATGCATAATTTATGTTGCCTTGACTGTTTTGTAACGTTTTAGTGCCACATTCGACAGGTACACTTTCGGCGTAACATCTAGCCCGTAAACAGGTTTTGTATGAAAATAAAAAAGGTGTACAAATAAAGCGCAATCAAGCACAGGCTGTGTAGAGCGTTCCTCAGATACAGATATATCCTCAATCGCGGTCACAGTGACCACTCCAGCGATCATTGCAGTGCTTGTTCTCAATGATGTCGGTAGAGCAGCTAAACGGAGAACTAGCGTGAGCTCGTCAATTTCAAAATGATTTACTACGCACAACCTTTAAGGGGCCATGCAACAAATTTAACGCGTGCAGTAAATATCGCTTAGAATTATTTCTTGACTTTTATAAGCGATGGAACACGCATTTTCTTCACGTCCCAGACAAAAATACCGAGAAAAACGCGTAGCCTTCATTCACTCCCTAACTTGCAGCGAGAAGGGGAGGTCACGTGATCTGAAGCTGACTACATATAGGGGGAGGGGAAGGGGGAAGTGGGGAGGGGGTGGAGAGGGGGGAATCGGGCACTCGGATCCACGAAGTTAATCGGAGATAAATCATTTTTATTATCATTAAATTTTGGTTTTAAGGTTATATTTTTATGTATACAAGTATAATAAACAATTGAACGGTTTGAATAAAGGTTCTTTCTAATAAAGTACTGTACACAAGATAATATAGGAACATGGTAAGGACTCACATGGGCTATTATTGTTTTATATAAACCCTGGCTGCTTACGTAATTTACTGTATGCGCAGCACCTGTCTCCAGCCTAGACATGTTCGCTTTTCGGGTATAGTGTATAAATTGAGAGAATGTTCTCCCAGGATTACAGATTACGTACATTTGAAATGCTCAGTTTCTCACCCTTTCTACCTCTCTTTTTTGTCTTTGCGCTTGTTTAAACGCAAAAAAAAGAACAAAGAAAAAAAAGCATAAAGGCAACATTTTAGGGCTCAATATATTTTACTGCAGCCCCCTAAATCTTAACGATTCCAGGACTGTTTGCGAGGTCTGGAGCCAGAGCACACGCACCTACCAACTCTTTGTTTCCTAGAAACTATTTCCGGAGCGGAGTAATTTCGAAGGTGCTGGAATTCTATATCGGAATTGGGGGGGAAAATATGGCTTTAATCCGATTTTCAAGAAGCATGACCGGCGTGCAAATATTGTGAAATATCTGGTTTTACATGAAAAAAGGACCGTAATTATAATCCACCAGTGTTTATCATAACATTCTAATTACAAAAGCGCAAAGGACAAGGACAGAACAAAGAATGAACAGGACAAGCGCTTTTCTTTGTTCATTCTTTGTTACGTCCTTGTCTTTTGCGCTTTTGTAATTAAGATGTTTAACCAACTAGCCCAGCAGTTAATTTTAATTTTATCATAACCATGCGCTCGGGTTCGCAAAGCACAGGGCACGCGCTGAGTTCCACACATTGTTGGGTTCGGCTGTTCCCGTCATAGCCGCTATTGGGTATTGAGCCACTACCCGAATGTATGTCAAGACATTGATCGTCCCAAGCTCTATCGAATATTCATGCAGTGCTGGTGTGTTCATTGAGCTGCATTGATATATTGTTGCCACGATGATTGCGCAGATTGATTACCAAATTCTGCCGAACGGATTGTTGACAACTTTGAGAATGTAATCCACACAACTTCATCATCAAGTTGTGTGAAGGAAATACGGAAAAATGTCCCCTTTTATTCTTAAAATTACGTGGCAACGAAGAAGCTTCTTGATCCGTGGCGCTTCCTCTGTGTATACTTGAGTCGCACTAGTGCCAGTAATATTGTAATAAACAATCTTACCTAATATTGCCGCATGCTTCCTTTAAATTTCGGCTAAAATGGTTCAATGACGTACAGAGGAAAAATTAATACAGGATGCAAATTTAAGGGGAATTGAGGACTTTCGATACATCTAAAAATTAATATCTCCATATCATAGGTTTGAACGATGACATCATACAAACTGGCGTAAAAATCTTACTAACAATTACGCAATATTGATTTGTCGGTTTGAATACGTGTTTTGTTTTTTTCCCAATATTCTATGAATAAAAAGATTTTCATCTATTTTCAGAACTCTGGCCGACACTTTCAACTATGTGTATATGACGCCCTGGAATCATGGAACATGCTTTTTTATTGGTTGCGCAACATCTCAGTTTATTAAGAAATATAAGGACGCCAAGATATCTAAGGTAAGGTAGTTTTAGAAATCTGATCAATCTCATTTTTTTGCATGTTAGTTCGTTACGGAAGCACGAATGGTGCGTTTTTTCTAGAGAACCTGATTTTATATTTGCGTATGAGATATTCTAATAGATGAAGAATGAATGGTATGAGATATTCTAATACATGAAGAATGAATGGTAGACGAATTTATTCGACGTGGGTATAAATCATTTCTGCATATGTTCGCATCGATTGGCGATCTTCCAGAAGAATGTAATTTTTATAAATTTGTACAGGCAGCCTGTTCATAAATATTAGTTTGTATTATGCACCTGATAAACCGGAGCATATTACGCCTAAGAACTTAAATGCGTCAAAAAAATTACACAGGTATATTGTCTACAAAGTCCTATGCCTATCATGAGATATCGGAAATATTGCAAATTGAGAAGAACTTCGGCTGGTGTTCCTTGTAGAAGTAGATTTTTTTAGATACATGTTTAAAATATAACCTTGCATATATTTTGATTCAACTCATTGGACCTATGCATGCTCGCAAAATAGACAAACTCTAGAAAAAACATTAATTTTTCTCACACGGGGAATATAAAGATTGCTATAATGGCTAAATGCTTAGTTGGACTAATTTTGACTAAAATATAAACGAGCCTAATATCGGAAGTCCTCAAAATTCTTCAAAAAATGTATCGAAAAAGAAATGCTGAATACTTAGACAAAATGTATTTAACAACAAGTCCACCTACACGTTTTAGAACATTATTTAAACGCAGGATACAAATACGCCCATAGAATTTGATCATCTTCAAATACTTTTACAAATACATTTTTCTCCCATTATCTCGCATCATACACTTTTTCCTACACCCGCTGACAAACGCGTCAGCCAGCGTTCCCGGTATCCGCTGCCATTTCCGCATTTTTTTCCGACACCAGCTAAAAACTCGACCGCCAGTGCGCCCGGCGTCAACTGCTATTCACGAACTATTTCCGACAACCGCAGGCAAACTCGTCTGTCAACGTTCCCGGTGCCAATTGCTGTTCCCGCACATTTTTCCGACACCCGCGGATACAAACCCACCTGGTCCCCGGGCCTCGACACGCTCTTTCTTGCTCACCACTTCACCCCAAGTCAGGATACCCTGCTCTCTCTTGCAGCGTACTAAAACTGCTACGAGACCCGATCTCCGAGTCCGCGATCTGTCTTCTCCACGTGAAGCCGGGCTCCAGCGTGTCCTCGGCTGGCTAGGGGGTTAGGGCTATGTGCGCACATGGATCCTGTAGAAAATTGTGGACCGACTTTCCATCAGTGTGTGCTGATTATATAGACGTCGAGACGTTGAACCGCCGTCGGCGCACAAACGTACGTCCAGCATTCCCAACACTAGCGAAAGCGTCACGTACATAGCCGCCATGGCTCGCACAAGCTCACCAACACCTCCCACGTCCGCCGCAGGTGCTGGAGCCCCAAGCTCATACAGCTTTAGGGAGCTCAGGATTCCATTCACGGGAACACGCCCGGTGGCGTCCGACACTCGCCGTGCCTCGCTAGGACAGAGCGTCTCTATTCGTAGCCACGCTCGACCTCGTATCGACAAGAAACGTTGGTTCTCACGATAACGAGCGCTCAGCGATTTAGGGGCGCCATTCCCCCAAGATGATCGAGAAACGCTTCGAATGTGTCCACCTAGGGACCACCGAAAGCGAGGACCAGCTGATCGAGCGTCGCGTTGGGCGCCAAATAAGGTTTTTTTTGTTTTTTTCCTTTTAGCCACCGCACGATCACGCGCCGCGTCTACCGCCCCGAAGGAGATCGCACAACGCAAGGTACGAAGGATCGACTGTCCCACAGTTGAGCGATCTCGAGGCAGCGCCTTGTCCTTTTCCGTCACCGACCATCCGCAATCTCGCCACACGAGCTCTGCCCCGTGCCATCCTCGTCTTCTCACTTGGCTCCCGCGGGCCCGTGGCCGGCCGCCTCGTGGCCAGATCCCCAAAAATTTTACCACGGGTAAAAAAAAAATACTCAGCACAAATAAAGAGCTGTGCAACTTTCTTTCAGTTGCTCGATTCAGCATCTTGGTATACTGGGTGTTTTTATTAGCTGCATCGAAATTATAAAAAAAGTGCTGTATTGTAACTATATATATATATATATATATATATATAGCAGAAGACACAGCACAGTCGGCACAGCAACAGACTCCAAAATACAGAGCTGACGCCGCAAGAAATGTTTAAAAAACGAAGAATAGGCGTCCCAGGGCAGTGCCGGCGGAGGTGCCCGCGGGGCAGCATCACAGGGGACGCGGTTACTGGGACAATATGCCAGGGAGGAGGTGTGACGTCACGGTCGCTTTTTTCTAAATTAGTTTTGGTTTGGGATTGTCTGCGGAACTGAAATCATTTGGCCACTACCGCCCAAATGCTCCCAAGTTCATTACAGCTCGCGGTTTGAACATACAGCCTGGATGCTTGGACATCAATATACACCAACTCATGTTTACAAACAAACCGGAGTGCCCCTAGCGGACGCCACCGGCGCCGCGCATGCGCGGTGGATGGTGGGCAAGAAGCCCGCCGTCGCCCATAAACAAACCATTGAATTGCGTTGTTCTCGGCGTCGGTGGGAGTCCCCGTGCTCTTTTTCGCGTTGGAATTGTTGATTCTACGTCCTCCTAACAATGTCTGACTACTTGAGCGGCTTCAGCAAAACTATTGAGGCAAAACTTTGCGTGAATAATATGACGTGCGGCGATTCACATCACGTGGACGCCGCAGAATGGGCGCTAAAGCCTGACTCCCACGATGAGATTCTGCTCGCTATTTTCAGTCGCGACGTCGCTCGAACTGCAAAAGCGTGGACCGTAGTTGAGATGGTGGACGTCGATACTGAAAACCGCAAGTAGAATCGGGCATTACAAGTCGGTGATGGCCACTGGTAACAATGACCAACAACTTCTTGTATCTGTTTACACCTAGCCGACTTACCCCAACCAACCTTCAAAAGTGTTTTGAGGCCTGCACTTAGTTCTTATCGCAATTACCGGGTCAACATTTGGCTTACGGGCCGCTGTCGTTTGAACGAACTGTCGACAAAAAGCAGTTCAGTTTGAAAGAGCAGACGACAGTTCGAACGCACGCGCAATGGAGTACCGGCAAGAAGCACCGCGCCCCGCGTGAACAAACCATTCGAATGTCACGTTGTCAACGTCTGTGTGAGTCTGCATACTCTTTTTCGTGTTGGAGTTGTCGATTCTACATCCTCATCGCAATGTCTTACCACTTCAATCGCCTGAGCGAAATTATCAAGGCTCGTTACGCCGCTAAACTTTCCGTAAATAATTTGACGTGCGGCGATTCATTCGCATGAACGCTGCAGAATGGACGCCAAAACCATGATGAGATTCTTGTTTCTATTTTCGGTCACGACGTCGCTCGTGCTGCAAAAGTGTAAAAGGTAGCGGCGATGATCGACGTCGATACTGAAAATCGGAAGCGGGAACAGACCAAGCGTAACAAGTAGGTGATGGCCACCGGTACCAATAATTAACATCTTGTATCTACTGTTTACACCGAGCCTACTTAAGCCTTTTGAGGCCTGCAATTACTTCTTATTGCAATCACCGGGTCAAAGTTTGGTCTACGGGCCACTTTTGTTTGAACGAGCAGACGACAAAAAGCAGACAACTTTGAAAGAGCAGACGAAAGTTCGAACGATCCGGCGGCCATGTGAATTTGAAGACGCACTGAATCCGTGGGTGGTCTGGACAACTTGGGGGTTTTCTCTCGGTCATGTTGGAACAAAGCAAATACATCTGGCGACCACAAATTGTGGCCCGCACACGCAATCGTAGTTCGACAGCGTCTGGTTTGCCCTTTTCACGGCTGCTATCCACGTTCTCGGACGAACTGAGGGTGCAAAAACACATGAAAACTGATCTTCAAACCTTCCCAGACTCTCTTGGTAAAGCCCCATCGCAGCATTTTGACGAGAAGGCAGGTTTTTTGTCTCGTTTCTTCCAAAGGAATACAGGAATGCATGTCTGGCACGGCGACTTCTGCCCACCGCCCCAGACCGGAAGTGCGTCCGGCGCGCCACCACCGCAGCATGACGTAGGAGAGTTGAGTTGGTGTATAGGAAATGCAATAAGCCCTCTCAATTCATTATGTAAAAAGTTAATTAAACTATTTGCGCTAATTAGCCGCCTAATTACAGAAACAACCTTGGTCATAGGGTTCACCAATTCGGGTGAGTACTAGACAGATTCGGGTGAACACAAATAAAAAAAAATCCTGTACGCCACGCAATTGAATTAATCACTTGCAAGAAAGTTGCAGCTCTAAAACTGAAGTCTGTCACGAAATAGGCGGGTACAACACCAGTAAACACAATGTATTGCGTACAAATTTGATCTGAAAGGCTCAAGTGAAGCAATAAAAGCTTTTCAGGTATGTTAATAATGCAACGTCTAAAAAATTTCATCAGTCAACCAAAACGTATTGTACCAACCCCGTTCATTCCTTCTTCTAGTCTTTCTTGTTTTTCTTTTGCCGTGTTTAGTATGATTAAAGCACGGCAAGTTTAATATTCTTGCATGCACTTTTTGCGATGCTATCACATCGCCAAGAGTGCATTATATCGCATTTAATTGCGAAAAACAGCGTCCACAATTGTATTTTGACTGTATTTGAAGTATTCACTTTTTCAATATTTCAACATAGTTGACGAATACATTCCTCAATATGTAATTCTATATAAAAAAAAGTTCTAATAGTATTTTAAATGCGTACTTTCAAATACTTGCATCTAAAATACTGCCCATCCCAGCTTAAAAAAATACAAAAACATTAATATTTTTTTTAATACGCATCGCTGTGAATTTGTTATCTTTTAAGGCAGCTCAATACTCGCACTTGTCTCTCGAATTATTGTCACCCGTGCAACGCTCGCGATGGACTTAGATTTATATCGAGAACTCAACCAAAAACAAAAAAACACTAACACGTGGGTAGCTCGTAGTTTTCTGAAACATCTCGTATTTGAAGAATGTGAGCACACCATGATGAAACGTTATCTAACGCCTGTTGCCCGGCGGTTAATGACTACCTATAAAATAATCACTAACTTCCTAAAGACGTGGGGAAGGGAGAATGTAACACGAGGGAATTATCGCCCTATGAGATTGCCGCATTCCCCCGTTAGAACAAAGCAAGCATTAAGAACGTGACGAACGGGGTTTTATCTTTTGTATTGCCTATACGAGCAAACACCAGCACTCTGCGTTAGCGATAGCCTTGCCTGTTCCACACTACGCGTGCGCGGGAGCACAAAATGCGTCTTTCATTCATACCTGTCGACGACGGAATTTTTGAATAACGTGAAGCGGCCGCCACTAAGTTGCTTTGACTCGTCTCTTGGATCTCCATTCGCACCATGGCGGATGCCTGTGTTCGTGTTTTTTGTAACGTTTCGGCGCCCTTTCTTGCCTTACTCCTTAAGGTAGAGTACCATACACATATCTACTACCTGCTCGTATCGCATCATGATATGCAAAATGTGCTCAGTTAATTTTGTAGCATGATTTGACTACTTTTACCGTCGCCGCTCCCAATGCATGTGAGGATGAGGCACAAGAATCAGCATCATCACTGAACAGCGTTGATTATTTAAATGACTAAGACAGCACGAGGGTTCAAAGGTCAATTACTTGTGACAACGCAGGTTTGTTTACTAATTGCGGCGAAACATCTGCAATTAGTTGCATGTATATTTATGATCGAGCATTTAGGATTGGAAGGTGACAAATATAGTCAGCGTAAGGAGACTATGCGTGTTTCTGAAAGCATCTTCCTATGTACTTATATCAAACACAGTTTCTCTTGATTACGTGTAGGAACTCGTAGAGGAGATCGGCAACGAACGTCCAACTTGCATCTTATCTAATGCTAGGGTCAATGACGCGTCAACATCAGGTGATTTGTTTGTTCTAAATATCACACCTATGTGGGTTTGCGTTCTTTGTAGTTTTTGGGATATAAGCAACTCGTACGTCGGTTTTCTTATGCATTTTAAGAAACTGTATACCGCGTTCGGTCTATGACGGCAGTCTTTCGAGTGATTTATTGACCGTCTTTAGATGAACAGTCCAATGTACTTAAATTATTTTACCACATAGGTTGGGACTTCCTGTGTAAGAAACTATCACAGGCAGCTTAAGATCACCGAGCTTTTAAATAACGTACGCAAAATCTTTCAATATGCTAAGAAATAGTGTCTCCTGCAGGTGCCTATCCAAAGCGCGATTGGGGGTCGACGCACGCGCAGTAATTACGATGCTATTTATATTCTTGCATAGGAAAACATTTTGCAAACGCTGCTCTAACTCATGCCAGTGCCCCGAGTCAGCCATAACGCCGAAAAAAAGCCGTTTCCATAAAAGTCCCCGAGTCCAACGTTATCGATGGCCAATAATGTGCTTGAGAGTATTGAACAATTGCGTTAAAATCTATAAAATGATATGTTTTTCGTGTATATAGGGTAGTGATTATTGCTTATGAATTATTAAGGTTCTTATTGTTTGTGATCTGATTTGGATATTAAACCTATTTGAAATTTCTGTATAGTGTGTTTTGTATTTGTAATTTTTTCTTTGAGGCTTTTATCTCTAAGATGAACACTGCATGCCAAGAGGGGGCTAAGGCCTTGCCAGGCGCTTGCGCCGTTTTCTGCAAAACTAGTATCCGAATACAAAAAAATAGAGGTGTTTTTTGTGTTTTTTTTTAGTGCCTGGCGACTCCCGAATTTGCAAAGCGCATCTGTTCAAACAAATAAAGATGTTCTTACACTGGTTAACAAATTGGCGCCTAGTGTTAGACTTCAGCCAAACTTTCCGAGATACGTGTCCGACACCATTTAACTTTATTTGGCTAACTTTACGGAAGACAAATGACAAACTTAATTTGATGATATCATGTGTACGTTGCGAGCAAATGTTCATATAAATATAGTTTATTTCCTAGGGTCAATACTGTGAAATGCTGCTTATGAATAATTGAGGGGTTGATAAATTTCCAACTCTGCCTAGGTCACTCTGTCAAAATATTTCTCGTGTACTTCATTGTTTTAATTAAAACAGGGGGAGAGAAAAATACTTGCTTTTATAAATTACATGTGTCATTGTCCGAGACTTGATTATTCTGCGAAATTTACTAAAAGTTGGGAGTTCATGCAAACAAAACTGCCAATAGAGAACAGTCTTGTACCGTACGCATTACAAGTAATCAAATTACTGGTAATCGATTACTTTTTGGAGTAATTTTGTAATCAGTTGATTACTTTTATTAGGCAGTAATCAGAACAGTAATCTGATTACTTTTTCAAGTAATAAAATTACTTGTAACCGTTACAATTTGTCCACGGGACTCTCTCCCCCCCCCCCCCCCCCCCCCCCCCCCCCCCCCGGCCCGGGCACACGCCTTTTTTTATAAAATGACAAAAATAAAATTTCCTTTTTTTTGTTTCGAACGGAAAAAATGAAGATTTTTGCGGAGCTGTAGGCAACGAGGTCAATCTCTTTCTATGTACAGTTTCTGTGGAATGTCCTTTTTTTTTTTTTTCGAGCTGGGACTGGGAGTGGGAAGCCCCATGGAAGCCACAGTGTGTGACAAAGGCCATTCAGGGCAAAGTTTGAAGAAGCAGAATGTAGCTTTGTGAGTCCTTCGTTCAAACTAGCCCCCTCACGCACACACACACAGAGAAATAAAAAAAATTAAAAACATCCTGCTTAGGGCACCTACTCGCAGCCCGTAGGAGAACCTGAACCGAAGAATGCCTTAAGCGGATGCAAAGTATAACAAAGGCAGTTGAAATATTTCCCTATTTCCCCTACGTGGTATTTGTGACAAGCAATGTTTCGAGTTGAGAAGTGGTCGGGGGGATCTCTTCCGCTAATGAACACTACACATGAACCGTTTCAAATCCTGGAGCTGCTGCTCTTTTGTATAACATGCGAGTTCATCCACATGTGAATAATAAAGTGAACGACGCAAACTTAGAGCGACAACCCTTGCTCAAGCTTAACAAGATCTAGAACCCCCTCCGGCTCTCCCCCCCCCCCCCCCCCCCCCCACACACACACACTGGCGCGCGCCCAAATCATTAAACGTTTTCAAACGAATTCTATGCTTGTGTCCGCATTGTGAAGGTGCAACGACCACGAAGAGGGAGCCAGTTTTTCTTCTTCAATACTTGTGCAAATGTGAAATATAGGTTGGAAGTAGTTCATTGTTATGAGCGCTCAGAGATGTGTCTTCACACAATAAAGTAATCGGAAAAGTAACTATTACTTCTTTAAGTAATGTCCAATTACTTTTTCCGTCGTGTAATCGAGTAATCTAATCGAATACTTTTTAGCCAAGAGTAATAGTAATTGTAATCGACTACTTTTTTTTAGTAACGTGTACAAGACTGGTAGAGAACTAGGGAGTTCGTCTGTTCTTCCCGATTCAGCATAGCGCGTATCTAGCTGTCAGCCTGCTTCTTTAAATTCATGTATTAGTCTTTTTATGGGTTTATTTTTCTGCAAACAGGTGCCATCCGGAATGGCTGTAGACAATGGTAGTCTTCCCTCTACATAGTGTTCAGTCGATTTGCCGCCGACCATAGTCAGATGCACATAGGGGTTCGTAAATATACCCGCAAAATTCCCATTTCACAAAATTAACCAGAAGATACATAAAACAGCAACATAGCCGCGTGCACGTTGAAAGCGAAACCACCCAAATTGAAGCAACCTAATGGCGGCGAGCGCTTCAGCCCCCTCTATCCGCCGGTCAGACAACTACTCAGATGAAAATGACTATAGGGAATACTAAAACTCACTAGTAAAGTATCGCAGCTCGCAAACAATAAATTTTCTCAATTTCTTTAAATTATGACTTCTGAAAGTGTTTTTTTTTTCTTTCGGCTTTCCGTATGTCCTCCGAGAAAATAGGTCACACCTTATTCCTATTTAAATCTTAATGGTTGTACCTTCATTGTCACGCATAATCTGCTGCAAAGAAAGCTCCTGAATGCCTGTGCTTCGCTTTGTCATAGGTCAGAGCGCAGCCGATACTACTAGATGATAAACGCAATTGTTCAGAGAAAACACGCAACGTCAGGGCGTTCGTCGCCTTTCTGTGCCTGTGTTACCACCAGCTACGACTAAAGGAGCTCGGTTGATATACCGTGACCGTGAGGCTTTAGCCTTCGCGTCTTTGTTTGAACTACGTCTTCACGCCTTCCGTTGTACGTTGACTTATAATTAAAGCAAACATAAAAATGGCAGTCGGCATTCCGCTGAGATATACTTCAACCATAATTCGGGGTGGACTGAAAGGCTGAAAGATGCGCATCCATGCAGACGAGAAGACGAGGCCACTACGAACTATCTTCGTTTATTGGATGAGCCAGCGATGATACACAAAAATAAAGACGAATAAATCGAGATTGTTCATTCATTATGGTACGCTGTTTCATTGGTCCTATGAGTTCGAATCCCTGCAGGTGATAGGATGTAAGTATGCGGATATAAAATCAGGGAGAGAAGGAAGGAGCACCAAGCTCTGACTGGAACGATTACTGTCTAGACTTAAAGCCAGCTTTCTTTGTCTCATCAGGGCGACACTTTAAAGAAACGTCCCCTGCTCTACACGCTGATGCTCACTGTTTGCTTTATCGCGAACCACCCCCTTCCTCCCCCCCCCCCCCCCCCCCCGAAGCTCTTCAACTGTCAATAAACTTTTACACAGAAAGAAGACACCAAGCGACGAAATTTGAAACTGCGGTTGGAGTTCGAAAGGAGAGTTGTGCAACCTTTTTCATCTCCTCTGCGACTCATCTGAGACGCGGAGGAGGCAAAACAGGCAGCGGAACTCCCCTTCCGGACTTCAACCGTAGTTACATCTTTTGACAATACATGAGGAGGGCGCGCGCATGAGCAGAACTCTTCTTGAAAAAAAAATAAAAGAGGTTTACAACACCCTGTTACGCCGATTTGAAGCGCAGCTCTTGAGGAGGAGGAGGAAAGGGTACTGAGGGGAGGGTGAGCCACTCCTCCTTATCCGTACCCTCTCCTCCTCCCCTCCTGCTCCTTTCATGCGCGAAACACGTGTCGTCACGCGACGTTTCGGAGCGGTACCGAAACGTCAGGTGATGTTTCGGTGAAGTCACGTGACGTTTCGGCGCGTGGCTTCCACGAAAACATCACGGTGTCGTTTCGTCACCGTGACGTTTTCGCGCGAGTGCCGCGTCGAAACGTCACCGTGCTGAAACGTCCACGCGGTGAATGATGGGGCGTTTCCCATAGTATACCGCGAGGTTACGCCGACGGCGACGCCGCTGAAGCCGGAAACGGGCGCCTAAGAGTTGCGCTCCAAAACGCTCCATAGCATGCGGCTGTTCGGTTACTTGATAAACTTCTACAATCCGTTTTTCATGAAGGTGTTGCAAGTGCTGCTTTGGTGCATCTCTCTCTCCTGCGGAGCGGCCTGCATTCTTTCCCGGCATCACTGGAACCCTGGAACCATTAAGACTGGCGCCGCAGAGAACATCGCATTCGCTTTCTTTGATCGTCTCATGTGGGCTGCCTTCTTGGCATGGCTAACGTTTTCCTGCGCAACTGGTGGAGGAGGTAAAAGAGCCCTTTCTTATCCTTCAGACGTTGAAGACGTTCTATTACATCAAAATATATGTACCTCATCGGTCCAACCTTTAAACGCTTAGGATAAAACATCGTCGAACACTGTGGCAGATTACGTGGTGGCAGTTAACGCTGTGGCAGATTACACGGCGGCAACTTATACGGTGGCAGTTAACAAGAATCAAATACACAAGAAACTTATCTGGATGTTGATACAGCGTGTGTTGCCAATCTCCGTGCCACTCCTTAATGTTTGAGCCACATAAATTGCGGTGGCCGTGAATATATCGTAATAAGTATGAAGGCAGATTGCCTAAGGATTTGCACGAAAAGATATGAAAACTGTGCTTTTAGGATAAGCTACTCCAGAATATGCAAATTCATCGCCGGTTTATCTGCTACAAAATGTGTTATATTGCTGAAGGTATCTCAGAATTAATTTATATATTATTTTATATAGGATATGTGATTGCATGTCAGACAACGTATCAAAGCTTTATATGTGAGCAAGTCAGCACATAAAAACGATATTTCTCTTGCAAATAAATAAAAAACTACATCTCATTGGGTCCATAGAAATAAAGCAGAATAATTGTTGCATTAACTTAAGATAATCAAGAATTTTGCTTATTCATTTTTTCTTTACTGTGCATGACAATCTTTACCAATTTTTTTCACGTTACCTTAAAGGAACCCGCAGATATTGAAAAAAAAACATCCCACAATTATCATTGTCTTTTTTTCACATTTTAAGTTTTATTAGTAAAAAAAAAAACATAGATTGAGAGTAAACGGGTGCTGACCTGGGCTAGTCCGTAGGCGTTAAACATGATTAAAATCAACGAAAACAAGGCAGGTAACTGCTGAAGAATACAGGAAACAAAACAGACGCTCAAAGTAGTTTTGTACCTTTCCTTTTGTTATTTTTAACTATGTTTGTTTATAGATTAAGACTTGTGTTATAATCTCGACATCGCATTTCCAGGTTTTCTCTGCCGTTTCCTCTCCTGGGGCGCCTTCGTTCCGCTGAGTAGACTTTCCTACGGCATCTACATCATCCACATGCCGTACTTTGTGACTTCCTACTACGTGGCCAGAGAGCGCGTCTTCTACTCGTTTTTTACTGTGGTATGTAAACAGATATACCTACTCTTGCTACGAATTCTCCCATTTGATGCCACCATGGGTTATGACGTACATATACCAATTAAACTCTTGCATGTTAAATGGGAAGCTCCGTCTATGGTTCCCGGAACATGTCTCTGACTGGTGCATTTTACCGCGTCCTAAAAAGGGGTCCTTTGATTCCCACCGGATGACGTCATAGACGTGTTATGTTGTCGTCGGCCGCGATCCTGGCGGTGCAGGTGGCAGACGCCTGTTCTGCAGCAGGTTGCTTTTCAGCTTGACAGTCCACCGAAGCCTCGGCAGACAGGAGACGGGAAGCCGCGACGGCAGTGACTTGCGTTCACTCCGACTTTTTAGCAGCATTTTTACGACCAACAACCAGGATTAGGACGTACGACAGCATGACACTCCAGCTTAGTATGCCTTATTTATTACCTTTTCGGGACTACTTGGAGGCATGGGCAGATACAGCGATAAACATATAAATCGGAGACACTTCCTTGGCATTATAGCTATGTCTTTAGGGATATATTAAATATCTTATTGCTATAAAAGCGGAAGGAGAAGGAGGGAAGGGGCAGAATTTAGTTGGAGGCAATGCTTGAATTTCTCAGTAGCTAACCAAAAATGTAGGACAGTGCGGTGTAAACCCCATAACCGAAGTAACCTGAAGTTTCTTCTCATATACCGCGACGTAAGCATAACAAATTTACTGAGTGCGCAGGCGAACTGGTGGATGTTTACCATGATGCTTTTTAACCCGAGACGTGGGCTGTTTTCACTGCAAAAACATTTTCGCCATTCTGCCCCTCCGGTTAAAAGGCATAATTTGTGTTACGTTTGTAGTTTTTCCAACAAAGCAGGGCCACTTAGATGTCGGCCCCTGTCCTTCAGGAGCGTAAGAAAAACCTAAATTGAGCTGTTCATACATAATATTTAAATTGAGTTTATAAAATAAACAATATGTTGTATTTCGTGTGACTTAAGTTTTTTTCGCGTAAATAACTTTTCTACGCGAATAATGAAAATACAATTAGACAGTGTAATATTTAATGCGAGCTATGAATACAAGCACGACTTTCACTATATGTTTTGTACAAAATAATTTTCCCGGATGCAAAATGACGCTTCTCAAGTTTTTGCGAACAAAGCACGAACAAAGCAGACATTTTAAAGAAAAGACATGACAAGAACCATGCGTGAAGATTTTAGAACAGCAGCCCACATTTCGCTTGGAGACAACAAAAAAACTAATGTCTATTTTCTAAACACCCCTGCCATTATCATGGCTTAAATGTTTTTTTTTTGTTTTTTTTCTGGTCTCACGCATGAGTAGGTAAAAACGAGGAAGATATGTAGGCAAGCCCCCGGTTTTGAAAGATATAAAAATAAACATGCGCTTTTCAGAACCTTAAATGTATGTTGTGGCTCTGCCCGATTCTCGTCGCATACAAAGGAGATGGTTGAAAATCATTCTGTGCACGTCATAATTATAGCCGAAATAGTCTATACGAGATTGGTTTGAAGAAGCTCAGTTTGTTAGTAAAAACGTTTCAGATAATCTAGGGTTCACGGGATGGTTTTTTTCTAAATGCGTAACCGTGACATTTACAATTCTATTATGGCATCGCTATGTTCCTTGTTTTGATCCTCTCGTTTCTTTTTATTTCAGATATCGAAGACGTTCTCTATTTTTGTATGGAGCGCTCTTCTAAGCTATATAGTCTTCGTCATCTGCGAATGTCCCACCGGCAGGATTGAAAAGATGTTCTTCATGCCCGAGCGACTGAAGATGACCAAACAACAAAAGAAACTTGAAGATAGTGACAGGGAACACCTGGGAATCAGAAAAAAGTTCCCAGAGTTAGTAATATCCCAAGCAAACCCTCCAAAATTTAATGGCAATGCTAATGAGTACTACTCTCATTTATAGCCTGAAGACGCACGTTTTTTATTTCTCAATTCTTGAAGCACACGCCTTTATATGTTCATGGAAGAATATAGATGTTACGTTCTGTGAACGTCTCTAGAAACATAACTGCTTCATTCAATTTCGGAAGTCGGTGGACATCAACGTTACTAGAACCACTCAGTTGGGAAACTGCCATAAAGCCTGCTCTGAAAAAGTCGCACTGATCCGTACTCGACAACCAAGCTAATGGCGATCGCAACGCCGCAATTTCTCCCGCAGCGACCACTTCGGGAACTGCACGTGACTTCTATTTTAACTTTAATCGGACATTTTGGCGCCGAAACAGATGCGGTGGAAGAGGTTTCAGGGGTGCCAGCCCCGTCACCCGAGCGGACGCGCCGTGGATTACTACCGAAGTTAGAATGCGCCTAGGTCGGGACGTGCTGCTGAAATCACCGTGACGCATGGTTGTATAAAGACAATATTAATTGTGCCGCAAAACCTTGCAAACTAAAGATTTTAGAAAACATCACGCGCCCTTCATTTTGTACTAAACTCCTATGAACGTTTTCACAGTTTTTTTCGTTGGTTTTTACGCAAAAACATGCTTTCTAAAAGCTCTAGGTGAGCACAGTTAAGACAAATGACAAAGAGTGGCGCTGTTGTCCTGTTTAGCTCGGTTTCGGTGGACGCCAGCGGCCCAGGTTTCAACCGCGAGTTTCCCAGCTGAGTGCTCTAGTGACGTCGGTGGACATGAAGGGTATTATTTGTGTTCATCTGTGCTTCATATGACTCATTTATGACTTCAGTATATTATCGAGTAGATTAGCGATTTTAATATTAAACATGATGTTTGATGTAAAAGCTACTAAAGAATACCTTTGTGCATAACATTTTAAGCATACACCAAATGCCTGTGACATGAGGATCTTGAATCATTCTAAAAGCTTTCGTCCAATCAAACATAGTAGGTATTTGCGTGTTTCACAGGCTCAAAAAAGCATGTTTAAAAAAAGGATACGCAGCCTGTTAATATGTGGAATTTCTCTATAAAGATGCGATATTTAGATAGGCCATATTATTGCGCACGTTGTAGATTCCTTGATTGCATATTTGCGCAAGCATTCCTGAACATGTTTTCTTCGCATTCAAAATTGTTGCCACTTTATCAATCAATATCCGAGTATTCTATCGCGTAAGTATTTGAAAAACAGGCGATGTTGTTCACGCACAGGTATTGTGCACTATTTGGTTAAACTGAATTTATGTTAAGTCAATTAGGGCATTTTGTTAATGGGGCTTTCCATTTATATTCGAGCTTCTGATTTCTTATGATACTAACTCAGTAGTGCTTCGAGCTACTGATGGAACAAATACCAGCCACATGGAGTGGTATACAGCAAAACCACATAAAGATATTGTTAGGAAAGCAGACGAAGGGGAGCTCCATTGATCGCGCTGGTCACGCCCGCTCCTTCAAATCGGATGGACCCGCCGACAGAACTGGCTGCTGAATGTCCGCCATTGCTGCACCCGCGTAATCACCATCCTAAACTTACCGACATCATCTTCGATGTTGGTTGAGGTGTGTTCGCTCTCCCACCTTTCGCATATCTTTCACAGCACAGCCTGTAGCTACGTAGCGAGCGAACTACGCTATAAGTGATACCCGACACTTCTAGGCCTCCCAACGTTCCGGCGTCCACTGTAAAACATCGGCAACTAGACCCACAGGTTTTCAATGAATCCCCTGAGGCCGTTGTTGACTACTGGGTCAAGAGCTATGAAAGTGTGAAACAATACAATCGTTAGGACAACAGGGTAGAGCTGGCCAACATTGTATTCTTTATCATGGACATGCGCTTCGCTATTAGATAACCACAAGGATACCATCAATTTTTGGGACGCATCTAAAACGGCCTTCACAAATATCTTTGAAAAACCCCGACACCGAAAACAAGAGGATGATTCGCTTTTGCGCCGCTACCAAGGTTAATCTGAAACCGCAAGCGCATACATGGATGACGTGCTTCGCCTATGCCGACGTGTAGATCATAAAATGTTAGACGACAAAATTCGCCATTTCTTTAAAGCAATTTAACTCCAGTTATTTTTGATCGTCGCACCAAAGACACCGACAACTGTTGCGCGGCTTATCTCAAAGTGTCGCAAGTATGAAGAACTTACCAGCGCTCAAAGCTCCCAGAAATTATTTGAGCGACTTGCAGAGCTTTCCCGAGATGTGACCTCAGGCACCAGTCTCGCCACGCTTATCTGCACTATCATATGCGAGGAGCTGCATGGTTCCGTCACCCAATTACAGCCCCCATGTGACATCCCCCAAACCAAATACCGCCTCGTATAAAATTAAAGAAGCCGTTCGATGTGAGCTGCGTGCCGGTATTGAACTTGTGAAAACGAGCACCGCTTCCGATGCACTTCCATCACCCTCACCAACACCCGCTAGTGCGTATCAGTCGTCGTACCCTGCGGTTACGTCGGCCGAACTTCTCCGACAACAGAGGACCTATCCCCCGTGTGCTAGGCGCCAGGACAGATTGTCCGAAACTCCCATACAAAAATGGGCTATGGTCGGCTACAGAAAATCCTTAGTACGGCCGGCTATAAACAATTTTCCCAATTAGCTAGTGTTGCTTCCATAGTTGTCTATAGCTTTTCTATGCTCACTCACAAGTTAGCTAGAAGCATTTATAGCTTTTTCAATGGATATCTATTGAGTTTGTTATGGTTTACTCAAAGGGTTTTTAGAAAGGATGCTGTTTTAGGCACCTGGACACATTATCCGAAACTCCCATACAAAAATGGTCTACGATAAGGAAAGACGTACATTGAAGACAAGCAGAATAGACAGGCTTGTCTTGTCTGTTTGTCTTTAATGCCCCTCTTTCCTTATCGTAAATTAGAAACCAACACACTCAATCATGATGATGATGATTGGGGGCTTTATGGCGCAAAATGCTACTGAGGCCAAAGTGCGCCAAACTAGGTAGTTCATTCACATTCTAGATAAAATGGGACATTGTTCGTCATTATCATGGGTATTAGAGCTGGTGTAAAAAGCCAGTGCTAGAAATAAAACTGAGCACTGGTTCAAATGGGATAAGAGGGTGATTTCCTAATAACAGAACAGGGTGAAAAGGTATACAATATCTAAACAATTCAGGAAAATGATGCCGTCGTTTTTCATCAAGACCGGAACAGAGCCATAGAATGTGTAGGATGGAAACATCATCCCCGCAGTGTATACATCGGGGTGGTTCTTCTCCACAGAGGAGATATTTGTGGGTTATATAGGAATGGCCTATGCGAAGGCGACATAACAATACCTCATGAAATCGATTTTTTAAAGAGGCACTCTCCCACAGTCCAAGAATGGGCTTGGTGAAGTGAAGCTTATTGTTGGATTCTTCGTCCGATTCTGTCTGCCATCTCTGGAAAATTGATGCCCTCACGACCGGTTTGATATCCTGGTAAGGTAACGAGGCTGCTAACTGCCGAAGATTCCTGGAGGAAGAAGCCATCTTATCAGCTTTTTCATTACTCCATATACCTACATGACTTGGCACCCAGCAAAGTATAATATGATGTCCGTTCTGCAATGCACGATTAATTTTGGTACGCACAAGCTGTACAAGCATATTTTTGGTGTCTTTGAGGGAACTAATTGCAGGGATCACACTTTGAGAGTCCACATATATAATCGATCTTACTTTTCTCTTCAGTCTAATATGGTCAATTGCTAACATCACTGCATACAGTTCTACTGTAAAGATACTGGCGATCGAATTAAGGCGCTTCGTTCGAGAAAAGTTCTCAGAATATACGGCACATCCAGTGAAGGATTGAGCCTCAGCACCGTCAGTATAAAACTGACAATAATCAGCATACTTTGTCTTCAACTCTTGAAAATCTTGCAGTATAACCACTGAAGTAACGCAGTGCTTATTATATTTCGTAAGTGACCAATCGCAACAAACCGGCAGTCTCTCCCAGGGAGCAATACAGTCAACTTGTGAGAGTAGGGACATCCCATCGGGAGAAATCTGAAGAGAGGTATGATAGTCAGCAAGGCGGAGGCTTAATGGGCGTACAATGCTGGGCTTGTTTTCGAAAAGGCGAGAGAACCTTGAACGTTTTATGGAATCATATGTTGGATGGCGAGGGTTAGCTAATATTTTGTAGGCATATGTCATACTTAGATATTGGCGTCTTTTATCCAACGACAACTCGTTGGACTCGGCGTATAAACTCAGAATGGGGGATGTACGGAAAGCGCCCGTGGCGAGTCGTAATCCAAGATGGTGCACTGGATCTAACATTTTCAGAGCTGATTGTCGCGCTGATCCATACACTATTGCACCATAATCAAGACGGGATCGCACAAGGGAATTGTATAGGCGCAGCAGACATCTTCTATCTGATCCCCAAGTCTTCTTAGCCAATACTTTTAAGAGGTTCATACTTTTAAGGCATTTTTCCTTCAGACACTTCAAGTGGGAAATGAAATTAAGCTTCCTGTCGAAGATCACCCCCAGAAACCTGTGCTCATTTTTAACAGGCAACCGCATGGCTTTCAGTTCGAGGTCTGGATTCAAAGGCAGCCCACGGCGCAAGGAGAATGGCACACAAACCGTTTTTTCTGGGGAAAACCTGAATCCATTTTCATCTGCCCAAGTACCAAGTTTCTTTAGAGCCAACTGAAGCTGGCGTTCACAGGTAAAACTGTTACAGGAGGAACACGAGATTTGAAGATCGTCTACGTAAAGTGAGTATGAGATGGAAGACGGGAGAATTGTGGCAACGGAATTTATCTTGACTGCAAACAAGGTAACACTGAGGATGCCCCCTTGAGGAACTCCGTTTTCTTGAACAAATGGATCAGACAAAGTAGAGCCCAATCGAACCTGGAATGTCCTATTCGTTAAAAAGTCTCCTATACACTTCAGCATACGGCCCCGAATACCATAGTTGTAAAGGTCTTTAAGTATTCCATACCTCCATGTGGTGCCGTATGCTTTTTCTAGGTCAAAGAAAACCGAGACACAGTGTTGTTTATGCACGAAAGCTTCACGGATCATTGTTTCCAGGCGGACTAAGTGATCCACTGCAGATCGTCCGCGACGAAAACCACACTGGTTATTTGCAAAAAGATTCTCTTTTTCTAAAAGGTACATTAACCGTTTGTTAATCAGTCTCTCATATGTTTTCCCCAGGCAGCTAGTGAGTGCAATGGGTCGGTAATTGGAAGGGAGCGTAGCGTCTTTGCCATGTTTCAGGAGTGGTATGATGTGAGCCCGCTTCCATGCCTGGGGAAAGCAATGCCTTCTCCCACAGAGAGTTGAAAAAAAGAAGGAGTGTTCTGAGCGAGTCACGTGACAACTTTCGAAGCATAGCATAGTGCAATGTGTCTGGCCCTAGAGCAGACATCTTTTTTACATCGAGAGCTTCTTCTAGCTCGCACATTGTAAAGGGCCCATTATATGGCTGCGAGTTAGACCCCCCCCCCCATAAAGATAGAGCAACTCTCTGCACGAGATTTAAACTGTTTAAATTCAGCACTATAATTACGAGAGGTAGATACACTATGAAAATGCTTCGCAAGAACATTAGCAACGTCTTTGACTGACCCCAAAGGCAGATTAAATACTGGAATGGTAAAAGCCCGGTAGTCACCTTTGATTTTGCGTACACGATCCCAAACCTCTTTAGCCGTAACAAAACTACTTATAGAAGAGAGATATTTCATCCAAGATTTCTTTTTTGCCTGCTTTCTTGTCCAGCGAGCTTGCGCTTTTCGTCTCTTAAATTCAATTTTGTTGTCCACGGTGGGGTACCTACGAAAGACATCCCAGGCTCTATTTTGTCTTGTAAGTGTGGTTTAACAGTCTTTGTTCCACCATGGCTTGCACTTTTTTGGCAAATTACCGGAGGTACGTGGGATAGATTGCTCAGCTGCATTGACTATCTGTTGAGTAACATATGTTGTAGCCTCATCAGGGGACAGAGTGGCCAATAGTGAAGCATCAAGTGTAGCAGCTAGGCTGAAACTTTCCCAGTCCGCCTTGTCAAGTTTCCACCTAGGCATACGCTTTTGTAGTGTGGGGAGATCGACCACACTCTCTAAAACGACTGGAAAATGGTCGCTGCCAAATGGATTATGTAAAACCTTCCAAGAAAAGCAAGGAAGCAATGATGGTGATAAAATAGATAAATCAATGCAGGTGAAAGAGTTGTGTGCAGCACTAAAAAAGGTTGGGGCTTTGTTATTTAAAAGACATAAATTTGAAGACAATAAAAACCGTTCAATCACTTTTCCGCGGGAATCAACTCGTGCACTGCCCCACATGGTGTGATGAGCATTAAAATCACCCAAGATTAAAAAAGGTTGTGGAAGTTGAGTTAAAAGCTTTTGGAGGTCATGAATATGTACGGGGGTGTGTGGTGGAAGGTACAGCGAGACAACAGTAATGAGGCGGTCCGTAAGAACTCGTGCTGCCACAGCCTCAAGGGGCGTGTCAAGGGGGACCTGGGCACATGCCACTCCACTCTGCACAACAATGGCAACACCACCGGATGAATGAGAAGATGGGCGTTCTTTCCGGAAGAGGTGATAGTTTCGTAAAACTTGGGTATGTGTGGACGTCAAATAGGTCTCCTGTAATGCTAAAGCGATTGGGCGTAGCTCATTAAGTAAAAAGTGAACATCATCTATATTATGAAGGAGACCCCGACAGTTCCACTGCATGAAACTAAAATGACTCATCACAGATTAATTAAATTATAGTTAAAATTGTGGGGTTCACAGCTGTGAGTGGACACAAGCTATGGTACACTCGGGGCAGTGACTCGAGGAGGTTTTTTCTTTTGGTCCCCCTTTTCGGGGGTATGCTTTGTACCTCCCTTGGCGGGTGGAGGTGGTTCTGTTGGATCAACAGATACCTCCATGGCCTCCTCCTCCCGCTGTGAAGTGGAAGGAGTGGGCCCCTCGCTGCTCTGAGAGCAAGTGGTGTCAAGCACCACTCGGGGATTAGGGCCAGGACGATGGGGAACCGTCCTGGCACGTGGGGCTTTGGGCAGGGCCGCTGGGGTCTGAGAACCCACAGAGGCCTCGCTGGTGGTTGGGGGGCTAGGTGAGCACTCCAAGTCGCGAAGACTGTACTGAGTGCCCACCGTTGCCTTTAGTGGCGGCGCTGCCCCCCTGGCAGCCGCCTCGGCGTAGGTGCCTCCTTGGAGGAAGAAAAATCGCTTCCTTGCTTCAGGGTACGTGAGGTTTTCTTTGATTTTTAGTGTTAGAATTTTCTTTTCCTCCTGAAACTTTGGGCAGGCTCGAGAGTAAGTGGGGTGGGCACCAGAGCAGTTGACACACTTGAGAAGTGTACCCTCGCATGTGTCAGCTGGATGGTCCGTAGCTCCGCACTTTGCACATGTCGTTTTCCCACGAAAGGTAACAGAGCTGTGACCAAATCGTTGGCATTTGAAACATCGTCTCGGGTTTGGTATGTAGGGGCGCACCTTGCAGTGAAGATAGCCTGCCTTGATGTTCTCGGGCAGCACAGTGGAAGCAAAAGTGAGGACTAAGTGCTTCGATGGTCTCTCCTGTCCGTCTCTGCGTATGAAGATCGCGTCGCACGGCGACCACACCCTGCCCGGAAAGGCCCTCCAAGATCTCCTCTTCGCTAGACTCCAGCAGGTCGTCCTCTGAGATGACGCCCTGGCAGCTGTTCAAGGTGCGATGTGGGGTGACAGATACTTTGTAGTCCGAGATCTTGTTTAAGTCAAAAAGAACAACACTTTGCACTCCGTTTTCCACCTCAACGAGCAAGTCGCCAGATGCTAGTTTCTTTGCTTTGAAGTTTTTACCAATTAGGTTTTCTAAAGTCTTTGAAATAAGAAATGGTGAAAGTTTGGCAAGTGGTTTTCCATTTTCTGAGTGCATTACCAGAAAGCGGCTGAAGCTATTCTGGGCAGCAACTGATGTCTCTTTGCTAAATACTTCGGTCCGGACCCTTTTCAGGGTCCGATCGGGGGAGGTTTTTTGCTTGGAACCCATATGAAGGGCAGAAACTTCGGCATCCGTAGCGCACCACCCACCGCGGAGTCCAACAAGGGGATAGGTAACATCTCATAACAGGTCTAGCTTGTCTGAGTATGTTACTCTACCAGTGCTACTAGGAAGCTATAACCAAGTGTGGATCAAGAGAGTGTTCTGTCGCCACCCAAGGTTAGCCCTTGCCGCCAAAGAAGGTGAAAACGAAGAATAGGAGAAAGGATGAAAGAGAAAGAAAAGAGGGGATAGTAGAAGAAATGGCGACTGACTGAATCATCCTGGTCGGGCCAAGCCAGGACACCCGTCTACAGGAAGCAGGGGCCGAAGTGGTGTGTTGCCTCGCCCGGGGGGCCCCGAAGGGTCCAAACCTACCCCGGGCTCAGCTCAACCACCAGGATGCCCTTTTCCCTGGACACGGGCTCGCCACGCACAGCCAGACGTGGGTGGGTCTTAGGCACTTTTACTCAGGGTCTGTGGTGTCGCCAAAGTGGCTAGGGTCCGTGGTGACGCTACTCACCAAGCACCTAGCACCTAAGGTGCAGGCGCCCCCTGCGGAGCTCGGGGTCCGTGGAGACGCCACTCTCCAAACACCTGCTTTCACAGGTGCCCCCTGCGGGGAACACGCTCAACCATCTACAAAAATGGTCTATGGTCGGCTACAGAAACTCCTTTGTATGGCCGGCTATAGAAAGTTGGCCCAATTAGCTATAGCTGCTTCCATGGTTGTCTATAGCTTTTTATATCTCAAGTCACTAATTAGCTAGAACTCTTTATAGCTTTTAGATTGGATAGCTATAGAGTTTGGTATGGTTTACTCAATTGGTTTTTAGAAAAAAAATGCAATAGCCGCCTATGGCTTTTGTTGTGGTTTCTTTACCAGTGTATAGTGTATTGTATGGTCTTCTATAGACCTTTCCAGGGATTTCTTTCTCGGTCTCTTTAGTAAGCGTGCTACAGCTGTCCTATGACTTTTCCTATGGTTTCTTTTGTCCTTTATGGGTCTCTTTGGCCAGCGTGCTATAGCTGCCTACGGCTTCTTCTACGGTTCATTTTGTCGTCTATAGCTTTTTGTATTGTCTGCTATAGAGATTTCTATCGCTTTCCTTACGAGTCTTTCTAGACAGCTTTCTATAGCCGCCCACGGCTTTCCTTGTGTTTTCTTAACTATCTATAGTTCCTTGTATGATCTGTTATGTAGATTTCTATGTTTTGCTATACCGGTCTCCTTAGCCGAATTTCTATGGCTGCCTATGTCTTTTCCTGTGGTTTTCTTAGTCATCTATAGTTTTTGCATAGTCTGTTATAGCGGTGTCTATGACTTACTCTATTGGTCTTTTTAACCAGCGTGCTACAGCTGCCTATGGCTTCTTCTAAGTGTTTTGTCAACTATAGTATTTTGTATGATCTCCCTAAAGATTTATATTGGTCACATTGTCGGTCTATTTAGCCAGCTGACTATTGCCGCCTATGGCTCTTGTGGTTTCTTCAGCTATTCAGAGTTCCTTGTGTGGTCTGTTATATAAATGTATATATGTCTTACTATACGTTTTAGAGCGCAGCTCTTAGGGGCCCGGTTCCAGCCTGAGTGGCGTCGGCGTCACCGGGGGGAAAGGGGTCACGTGACCCCCCCCCCCCCCGAGGTCACGTGACCCCCCCCCCCCGAGATCACGTGACCCCCCCTCCCACGAGATCACGTGACACCCCGGGGTCACGTAACTACCCGCAAGTGACGCGACCCCCCTCAGTACCCTTCCCTACTCCTCCTCAAGAGCTGCGCTCCAATTCGGCGTTACAGGGATTTGTAAACGGCTTTCATTTTTTCTTTAGCCAGATTTCTTTAGCTGCCTATGGGTTTTCCTATGTTTTTTTTAGTTATCAATAGCTTTATGTATGTCTGCTATAGATATCTTTAAGGCTTACTCTATGGGTCTTTCTATCCAATGTGCTAGAGCAGCCTATTGTTTTTCCTGTAATTTCTTCAGCTACCTATTGCCCTCTGTATGGTCCGCTATTGCTCATTCCATTCTACTTCCAATGGTTCTCTTTCCCCATTGTCCTATAGACCTTTCCAGTGGCAGTCTCGAACGAAGCGATTTACAGCGCGTGTCCCTGGTTTTGAGAGTGTACGTCCGTGTTGCCCGACTGCGCTGAGCTGTGGAGTTTCTCGTCAGTAGGCTGTGGCAGCCTGCGTTGGCGCAGTTCCGGACGCTGGTGGCGGCTGAATTGCCGCGTTTTCTTTTTTATCTTGTGTTCTGTGGCGAACATAATTTATTGAGGCCTTTAAGAAAGCAGTGCTCTATTTTTGGGAACAAAAACAAAGAAATGAAAGCTGTTTTGGTGAGTCAGTGCGCGACAGAACAAATGCAACTGGAATGTTTGTTTCATTTTATGTTCATTGTTTTACGGCACCGTAAACTCAGCCGTGTCGATCTATAAAGGTCAAAATATTTGACCACACAGGATATCCGTACTGCATGGATATTCCCCGCCCACAGCATAAAATTCAATGAGTCTCATCAATCGAACAGAAAATATATTGTACGTACCCCTCGGTGCTGCGTTATCCGAACAGGATTTGAGAAAGGTCTCAAATAACACAGCATGTCCAATATACAGTGTCGACGATAGTCACTTCACGACGATCGGACGGAATCCGGTGTGTTTTGGGGAACATGTAGAAGAGAGCTCCTTTTTTGCACAGCTTCATAGCAAATGAACGAACGTGCTTATTATGTCGCCACACACCGGACCCGACCCTATCAGCTAGTTTTTGCGAAGACCCGGAACACAGCCTGGAAGGCTTTTTGGAGATTATCTCGACGGAAATAATCCTCCAAGCACGTCGAACTGCCTGCGTCGCGGGCTGCTTGACGTTCGCTCTCTTCGTTCGTTTCCTGCGAAGGCCGAGCAGGCTACGAGCCCTGGTATTCTCTGGTTCTCACAGCGGAAGATAACATACAAGGAGTAAGCATCCTAAACAGGCGAATAAAATAAAAACTTCCAAGAAAAGCCGGCGAACTCCGAATGCAAAATGCAGGTGGGGAGTCACGCTGACCGGGTTTCCACAGCTCAAGGGGGTTCCAGACATTCCTGGCTGACAGGGGTCGCTCGATTCGCAAAATGGCGGCGGCCAGAGCGCTCTTTTTGGAAAGGTCTATAGCTGCCTATAACATTTCCTATGGTTTCTTTAGAAGCATATTTCACTTAGTATGGTCTGCTATAGCTTATTCTATAGCTCGTCCTATGGCACCCTTTACCATCGTGCTATAGCTGTTATATATTTTTTTTCTTTTAACCGCAATCATATAAAATGTGAAAACAAATTTTTTTTCTCACTGTACATCTTAATAAATAAAAACGCCGTCCTTTATTTAGATATTGTCACGAATGACAATTGATGAGGCAGTGATAACTGAAGAAACTAAACGTTTAATGGGGCGAACTTGTGCCCAAAACAAAAAGGAACACAAGAAAACAGCAGAGCGTCGCGGGCGTCGATGTCGGCGAAATTGCATGCACGATCGAGCGCTGGGGCGAGACTGGCTCCGGCATGAACACGCGGATCCCTTTTTGTACACGTATGGGCTTCTGGAACATTCGGCCTAGAACGTTCGGCTCGTAGAACATTCGTAACTGGGTCGGACGAGAAACGAGAAGGTTCTCGAACTTACGAGAACACCATGTAGAAAGAATAAATAAAAGAAGATTCCGCACCCTGGAATCGAGCCCGGATCCTTCGCGCGACAGTCAAGCACGCTAACCACTCGGCCACGCACGCGCTCGCTCGGCAACGCGCGTGGCATTACTCGCCCCTTTTAAAAGCGCATCGCCTCGATGCGACATGCCGGGCAACAGAACATAAAAACAAACAAAAATAATGGCCAAGTACGTAAACTTGTAAAATACAGTCCTATCGAGCGTAGTACAAAACACGATTCACAGTCCTATCGATCGTAGTACGGCTTGAGGCGCACGACGTGGACGACTTACGGTCGTGGGGTGCGGCTTGATGAGGTGCGTATTCCGTCGGGCATCACCTTGTAGTTCAGATCCCCGAGTTGACGAAGCACTTTGGAGGGTCCGAAGTAGCATTTCAGGAGTTTCTCACTCCGACCGACTAAGGTTGTTTCGGGTGGCGTCGACACTTTGCTGATCTTGAATCCGGAGTCGGGCGAGCTGGCGAACTTCTTCAGCTCGCTTAGCCACCACCTGGGCGTCGTGGTTCCCATCGTCAGCTGATTTGTGAGGCAGCATCGCGTCGAGCATGGTTGTTACTTTTCTACCATGCACCAGCAGGAACGGTGTTACTCCTGTGGTCTCTTGCACCGCCGTGTTGTAAGCAAACGTGACGTAGGGCAGCACCTCGTCCCACGTCTTGTACTCTACGTCGACATGCATGGAGAGCATGTCGGCGATAGTTTCGTTTAGTCGTTCCGTCAGTTTATTTGTCTGTGGATGGTACGCCGTGGTTCGACGGTGGCTGGTGCTACTGAGACGAAGAATTTCTTGCGTCAGCTAAACCATGAACGATAATCCACGGTCTGTAATGAGGACTTCAGGGGAGTTGTGCCGGAGGACAATAGACTCGATGAAAAACTTGGCAACCTCTACAGGAGTCCCTGAAGGAAAGGTTTTCGTTTTGGCGTATCGCGTGAGATAATCTGTGGCGATGATTATCCAGCGGTTTCCCGATGTTGACGGTGGAAAAGGGCCAAGTAAATTCATCCTGATCTGCTGGCACGGCGTGGACGGGGGAGCAATCGGATGCAGAAGTCCTGACGTCTTCGTCGGTGGCTTCTTGCGTCGCTGACACTCGTGACATGATCGAGTGTAGAACTGAACGGTCTTCGATAGCCTTTGCCAGTATTATTTTTCCCGAATCCTGGCAAGCGTCCTGCTGTAGCCGAGGTGCCCAGCGGTTCGGTCGTCGTGGCAGGTTTGGAAGATTTCCTCTCTAAGGTCGGCAGGGATTATCAGCAGCCATGGCGAGCTTTTGTCTCCGAAGTTCTCCTTGTAGAGTACACTTTGTCGAATGACGAAGGTCGGCAGGGCTCTCGAGAAGACACGGGGGATAGTAACTTTTCGTCCTTCGAGGTGCTCGATCAGCGCGCGCAACTCAGGATCGTCTCTTTGACGTCGCGTCATGTCGTCGGTGTTCACTGCGCTTAAGAAGCAGTCGTCGTAATCGTCGCCGCTACTACCGGGAGATGTCTCAACAGGAGCTCTGGACAGGCAATCGGCGTCACTGTGATTGCGGCTTGACTTGTAGACCACAGTCATGTTGAAATCCTGCAGTCGGAGACTCCATCGAGCGAGACGTCCTGACGGGTCCCTTAGGTTCGCAAGCCAGCAGAGTGAGTGGTGGTTCGTGACAACGCGAAAAGGGCCCCCGTATAAGTACGGGCGAAACTTCGTGATTGCCCAGGCGACCGCAATACATTCCTTTTCTGTCGTGGAGTAATTTCTTACCGCTTTGGACAGTGCTCGACTTGCGAAGGCGATGACTCGCTAGGTGCCTTCTTGCACTTTAACCAGTACCGCGCCAAGTCCTTCGTTACTTGCGTGCATATGAATCTTGGTTTCCGCATCTTGATCGAAGTGTCCAAGAACAGGAGGAGTTTGGAGTCGTTGCTTCAGCTCGTCGAATGCGTGCTGCTGCTTCTCGGCCCATTCGAACTTCTCGGCGTCCTTCGTGAGTTTAGTGAGCGGTGCGGAAATCCTTACGAAATCCCGCACAAAGCGTCGATAGAAGGCACAGAGTCAAAGGAATCTTCGCACAGCCTTCTTGTCTGTCGGCGCTGGAAATGACGCGACGGCGCGAGTGTTCTCTGGGTCTGGGCGAACGCCTTCGTTACTAACCACGTGACCTAGAAACTTCAGTTCGTCATAGGTGAACCGACACTTTGACGGCTTGAGGGTGAGTCCGACGGTTTGTACGGCTTGAAGAACAGCTCGGAGTCGTCGCAAATGCTCATCGAAGTCGCTGGAAAACACCACGACGTCATCGAGGTAGTCGAGACAGCTGTACCGCTTCATTCCTGCCAGTACGGTGTCCATGACATGCTGGAAAGTTGCTGGCGCCGTGCATAGTCCGAAGGGCATCACCTTGTACTCGTACTGCCCATACGGCGTAACGAAAGCTGTCTTCTCTCGGTCCCGTTCGCCGACTTCGATGTGCCAGTAGCCGCTCTTCAGGTCCATCGATGAAATGTATCGAGAGTGGCGCAGCCGGTCTCACGTGTCGTCGATGCGGGGGAGTCGGTAGACCTCTTTCTTCGTTAAGGAGTTCAGCTGCCGGTACTCCACGCAGAACCTAAGCGTTTCGTCCTTCTTAACCAGCACGACTGGAGAGGCCCACGGACTGCTTGAAGGCTGGATTATGTCGTCGTTCAGCATTTCTTGCACTTGCTCTTGGATGACCTTCCTTTTCTTTAGGGAGACTCGGTACGGCGATCTATGCACAGGGAGTGCGTCGTCCACGGTAACGATGCGATGTTTCGCAATGGCGGTTTGGCGCACCCTCAACGATATCGCGAAGCAGTCGCTGTATTCGGCGAGTAGGTCACTCAGCTGCCGTCGTTTCGGGCCTGGAAGCTTGGGGTCAATGTCGAGCTGCGCTGGCGGCGTAATGTCTTGGTGAGGTGGGGATGATTCTTCAGCAATCACGACGATTTTGGCGGAGTTCCGAAGTTCCTCGACGTGGCCCACAGTGGCACCTTTTGTGAGATGTTGGGTTTCTTGTCAGAAGTTCGTCACGAGGACCATGGCGCGCCCATCCTGAAGCTCAGCCACTCCTCGTGCGACGCCTATACCTCTTCCCAGGAGCAATTGAAGGTTGCCTTCCAGAACAACTTCGCCGCAGGTCTCCTCATCGGTCACGACGGGTACGACAACACTTGATCGCGACGGCAGGTTCACGTGGTCGGCAGCGACTCGGACTGCGGCTGACGCTGTTTGGCGTTTTTATGAAAGCGGAAAAGGCTTGCGCAGCGTCAATCTGTTCTCACCAAGGTCGATGACGGCGCCGTATTTACACAGAAAGTCCATGCCGAGGACGACGTCTCTGGAACAGTCTTGTAGAATGAAGAACTTCACAGGGCACGTCTCACCGTGGATCTCGACGCGAGCAGTGCTTCTCCCGACTGGTGTAATGAGGTGTCCCCCGGCGGTTCGTATTTGAGGTCCGTCCCACGGCGTCGTGACTTTTCGAAGGCGGCGAAAAAGCCTCCCACTCATGACTGAGTAGTCTGCTCAGGTCTCCACAAGTGCCGATGCGTCGTGGCTGTCGATGATGACGTTTAGGTTGTTGGACACTGTTGCAGGCGCGTCGTTGTGATGCGTGGCGTCCCGAGAGTGGGAGCCCTCCGGCGTTCTTGGAGGCTCTTTACTTCGGTCGTCGTCGGCAACGCCACCTAAAGGCGTTGCCGCACTTAGTTTTCCCGACGAGACAGGGGGTACAGGCTGTCACTGCGCGACCGACGGAAAGGCGATGCGGAACGTCTGGGGGATGGAGAACGGGAACCTCTTGGTGGCCCTTGGCGCTGGTGACGGAGGGCGACGGAGGTATTCCTCGATGTTCCTTGGTCGTTCTCCAAAGCGAGATCGACGGTCGTTTGGCGCGAATCCTCGCAGGCCGAGCTGACCTTCGGTAAACGTGGTCAGCCTCCCCGCGGTGGAAGCACACCGGGCGTCCGTCATCCGTGTTCCACACGTCGGTCTTTCGAGGTCCACGCTGCTCTTGGCGCGGAGCCTACTGCGGCTAAGAAACCTCTCGTCGGTGTGCAGCAGAGTACTGCCGGGTGACAGGGGGCTGCGGACGACGATCAACTGCGGCGTAGGTTAAAGCTGGTGGTTCCGGTGCGGCGTTGGTGAGAACGTCTGGCTGGAGCGCTTGCTGGACCTCTTCTCGAACAATCTCGGCGATCGAGAGTGAAGCTGGACATTCGGCGGCAGGTACCAGCTTCTTCAGTTCTTCATGGACGATGTCTGGGACAATTTCTCGGATCCCCGGAATATTGGTGCTAAGAGCGCAGCTTGACGGCGTGGGTGCAGCGACACCAGGAGCTCGATGGAAGTGAGCGGCTCGTGCTTGCAGGACACATTCATTACTGGTTGCCTCTGTTACAAACGTTTTGACAGTTGTAGGTGGACATCGCACCAAGCCTCCGAAAATGCTCTCCTTCACACCTCGCATCAGCATTCTCAGTTTATTTGCTTCGGAGGCTTGAGGATCGGCGCGGTTGCTGGGTCGAAGAACATTTTCGACATAGCTAACGACGCTCTCATTACGGCCTGGGATCCTCGCTTGAAGAAGCTCTTCGGCGCGTTCTCTCCGCTGTTGGTTGGCGAACGTACCTCGAAGCTTAGCCTTCAGTTGCTCCCAGGAGGTGAGTGACGCTTCGTGGTTTTCGAACCAATTCTGTGCTGTGGCCTCCGAAACGAAGTAAACGTTTTGAAGGCACTGCTCCGGCGTCCATCCGTTATGGCGGGCCACTAGTTCGTAATGTTGCAGCCAATCTTCTACGTCCTCGTGGGCTCCGCCGTAAAAGGGCGTCGGAGTGCGGGGAGCGACGGGCAGGTACACGACGGCGGCGGCCGGGATCTAAGACTAGTTGGCCATCGTCGTCTTCTTCGGCTTGTGCTTGTCCGGCAGCAGACCCAATTCAGAGGACTGACCTCTGATACGACGGCTTCTTCGGGCTTCGGTGTCTTCGGCGAAGGGTAGTCTTCCGGGGCTGAGCACGTCGCTAGGCCGGGATGTCTTCGGAGGGGTACGCTCAACGGGCATAGAATGCACTACTCAGCACCTCCACCAAAATGTCACGAACGACAATTGATGAGGCGATGATAACTGAAGAAACTAAACGTTTATTGGGGCGAACTTGTGCCCAAAACAAAAGGGAGCAGAAGAAAACCGCAGAGCGTCGCGAGCTTCGATGTCGGCGAAACCGCAGGATCGAGCGCTGGGGCGAGACTGGCTCCGGCATGCCACGCGGGGTCCCTTTCGTACACGCATGGGCCTTCTAAAACATTCGGCCTAGAAGGTTCGGTTCGTAGAACATTCGTAACTGGATCAGTCGAGAAGGTTCTCGAACTCACGAGAACGCCACGTAGAAAGAATAAATAAAAGAAGAATCCGCTCCCTGGAATCGAACCCGGATCCCTCGCGCGACAGTCAAACACGCTAACCACTCGGCCACGCACGCGTCCGCTCGGCAACGCGCGTCACAATATAAAAGAAGGTTTGCATCTCAAAATTTTTTAACACGCTTCACGATTCATAACCATAATGAAAACATCAAGCAAAAACTTCAAAAAAAGTATCGTAAAGGTGTTTGCAAAAAGGCAATTTAGGGAAGTTTAGCGAAGAGCTCACATGGTCCACCCATGTAAATGGACTGAAGGCAGAGAAGTCTCCGAGTTATTGGTATTATATATAAAATGCAAAATTTGATACCCCCTTGGCTTAAACTTACGTTGTATTATTGTGTATTTTATTCTAAGATCAGTTATGGTATGTTGGTTTGGGGTATGACCACTGCATCTAACTATGACAAACTAATCATCCTTCAAAAAAAATGCTTCGTATTTGCGAAAGTTACAGAGGTAATGTCAGAAATGTGAGCACTCAACCACTTTTTGTGAAATATAATATATTGGAGGCAAACCAGATATATCACTTTAAATTATTTCAGTGGATCTACAAAAACAACCTCTATTTGACACAGACACCGCATTTTAGTGCTTACACCTTACGAGACCCGAAACGTAGAATCCCAAGCATACAAACAAACTATGGCAGGCAAAGTTTATTGTACATGAGTTCTAAATTATTAAATTCCCCCGGCATTGATGTCAATTTCACTTCCCCTTTTCCAAAG
This sequence comes from Ixodes scapularis, assembly GCF_016920785.2. Taxonomy (NCBI): domain Eukaryota; kingdom Metazoa; phylum Arthropoda; class Arachnida; order Ixodida; family Ixodidae; genus Ixodes; species Ixodes scapularis. The sequence goes on along the minus strand of NW_024609868.1, from coordinate 166,763,668 downwards.
TTCAAAAAAGTCTGCAGAGGTGCTCTGGTTTGCAATGATATCGCATTTTCATCTATTTGAGCCATGTATATCTATTTATATTTATTTTCAATGAAACTTAACGTATACAAAACATTTGTATCCTCGTTTTTGGCCTTGTAGCCTGATTTTTTTTTGTTTTGATTTAGCTTTTTCCGCTTTCTTTCATAAATCCTTGTTTTTTAAATTTTTAGTGGAGATGTAAAAACCTGTGTCCATTTTTATCTTTATTTTAATTTTATTTTACTTCTGTTCTATGAAAAGCATATCGCCCCACATTCTTAAGCTGCGCCGCTTTTGTAGTTGTTAGAGTTGCGTCATTTTATTTCATGTGTTTTCAGATATTTCTAAAATAATTGTTTCTATTTGTTTTTATGACGATATCTGTCTTGTTATTTATTCCCACTGCGACTTGTTTGAAATGTTATTTCCGCTGTATGAACTGAAGGGGCAGAAGCGCTGTCAGGCATCATGTCATTATCTCTAGCTTCTCTGCGGATGAATGAAATCCGCAAAACAAATAAAGAAAAAAAAAGGCAGGTTTGTAAGTAAACATTTCCGCAAAAATCTGCATGGTTCGTAAGACACGACTCCCCCTGAAAGAACCCAACACTCCGTGAAAGAAATGTACCACCTACTAGAACTGTGCCTGACCGATACCTGCTTCTCTTTCGCTGGAAGTTTCTACAAGCAAAGTAGTGGCACCGCCATAAGAGCTGCTGTGTCCGTCACGGTAGCCAATCTTACAATGGAAGCCATCGAGCAAAAAGCATTAAGTACGTTCTTTCCCAAACCCACTATGTTTCTTCGTTACGTAGACGATTGCTTCTGCGTTGTGAAAACCAGTGAAGTTGACCGCCTGCGCGTACACCTTGACTCCATCGAACCAAATATTCAGTTCACAGTAGAACGTGAATCTATCGCTTGCATTCCATTTCTGCGTGTATCTGTGAAAAATGCAGGCATTTGTTTAACATTCAAGGTGTATAGAAAACCAACGCACACCGGACGATGCCTACTTTTTTTATCAGACCACCTCACATCTCGCATATCTTGAGTAGTTTCGGCACTATTTTGACGTGCCATAACGGTGTATTCGACAGATAAGGCACTTAAAGATGAAGTTAATATTATAAAACGGGACCCTCAAAAAAACGCATATCCAACAAGATTCGTCAACATTATCTACAAGAAACTTCGTCACCCATGCATCTGCAGCCGAGAAAACTCATCCCTCCAGCCCGTATCTACGAGACACGAGCGAAGTTCTCACCTGTCCTCTCAAACCATACGGCATAGCAGTGACACATAAGCCCGTCTCACCATTGGCCATCATTTCCCTCTTCCAAAAGATTGTCAGCCAAAATAAAAAGCCCAAGGCCTTTGTTTATCGTGTTCCTCGCGTCGACTGCAACGCCTCATATGTGGGGGAAACCAAGAACTTCCTCAAACGTCTACGCAGACACAAATATGATGTAAAAAAGGACCTAATAGGAAACGCTCTAGCGGAACGTGCAGAAAAGAACAACCACGTCATCAAATTCGACAGCAGTTTGTCTTGGACACCGAAAGAAACTGGAAAAAACTACTCTACTGAAAAATCTCATTTGTATGAGATATTTAGGTGTCCAGTAAACACATATGAAGCATACAAGATGTGTAAGAACATATAAGAAATATATAAGAACTATATAAGATATATCACAACATATAACAAACTTGTGAGAAGTTTCTGATAAGTTTTCTATATGGTTCTTATACGTTCGTATATATATTGTAGGATTCATATCTGTTTATTGAACACAAGAAACTTTTCATACAAATGGCTTTTTCGCTAGGGTACTCTTCTTAAAGTCGTTGGATATTCAGCACACAAAAAACAACCTGAACCGGTCGATCAGTACCCTACCAAACAGTAATATTCACTTGCTTCGAGGTGTCACAAAAAGAAGACCATTTAAACGGCAGCGACAAAGAGAAGAGAGAGACGTACACCCAGCCAAATAAGCCACCCATGAACAAGCGACCGAGCAGGCTACGAAATGTCGGGCTATTTAAAAACAGTCGGTTAGAGTACTTGCAGTTTCTTTTTTAAAAATGCAGGTAAACAGAGACACGCGATTGTTTTCAAAAATCCTAAAAGTTTATTGCACACAGCCTATTCTGTAGACAAGTACAAACTAAGTGATCTGTGATATGTGAAGAAGTGCTACTAAGCTGTTAACAACTGAGAAGATTGCAAAGCAAAAAGAAGCGGTGTAATTCTTGGGTAGTGTCTATTCTTCCGGCAGCCGGTAGAATAATTTCCGTGAAATTGCACCGACGGTCGCCACTCATTGGCAGTGTACGGAGCTCATCGAACGACGTTTTATCGACAGATGGTTTCATCGGCACGCGATGTTTATTAAACAGCTCAGGTAAGCTTTTTTTATATTTTTTGAGCTGCCCCAGACTGTCGCCGCGAAGCGGCGTTCACGGGTGGCTAGTTGGGTAATGAGCCGCCGCAGTCTGTTTCCACGAAGCGGTGTGAACGGGTGGGCTGAGTCGGTGAGCGCGCGCCTCAGGGATACAGGTACGGCGAAACGTCCTTACAGCGTTCAATTCGCTTAACGAGTGTCGATGAAACGTTAGTGTCGACGAAAGGTGTGTCCATGCAACGTGCATCCACGAAAAGGTGTCCATAAAACGTGTTTTCACAGAACTCCGAGAGAATAAAAAAAGTAAGCGTTCTACCTGCAGTTGTCACGTGATTTCAGACAGCTAATGGCAGGCAACTGCCGGTAGAATTTCGAAAATATTATTTTTCCAGCTGCCAGAAAATATACACTGCCCAATTCTAGAACTAATCCGGTAGATTACCCGTAGAAGACCGGTCAATTGTCGTCGAGGAGTAGGCTGTAGAGCACTTACAATTAAAATACGCAACTTGAAAGATGTAATTCGATATATATATCTACGCGGGCACTAGAGAACAAACACTCAAACAAAAAACGAGAAGTCAGGGATCTGTGAAGACTCAACATGGTGTGACATGTGCTGTCATTTGCCCAACCGAACAGTAAACGCATCACAAGAGGTTTGTGCATTTTTTTGAAGAAATTTCTTGTTGCCGATATACGCCTAGGACTTTTCGAGCATTGCTAGCTTTGGTAGACTTTGAATACGTTGTCGCGGACAATATACTATTTACCACTGAAATCCACGGCAGTTCCGTAGGCCGCAGCAAACACGAAACTCGTTCTGTAAGCAGGCATTCCCGGTTTGGGAACCACTACTGCTTCATCCGTCAAACCTTTACCACGTGATCACGCTCATGCCGTTACCCACGCACTGAGGGCGAAGTCAAGTGATAAAAAGCCTACAGTTGATCGGTCCGGCGAGTGTGTACCTTCTACCACGATTTCAGCTTATAAGAGAGGAGTAGAAAAGCAGAGCCCCTTCAAGGCCGAAACGGGGGTGCGCTCACAAAGGTTACTCTTGAGGGACATCCCAACACTGAACCCACCGAGAGGATTTGTAACTTTTATTGTCTTCAAAGCTCAACCCAAAGTTGATAGTGCAGTGGCTATGCGTGGCCATGGCTTTCATGCAGGTGGTGTGCTCTACCTTATTACTAGTTTGGATACTATAGTAACGTGACCCTAATCGGAGACACGATTGGCCTAAAACACGCGTATTGTCTACTGTTCTGTCAATAGCGAGTGAATGGGACAGTTCCATGAAGGCTACTTTTTGGACTTCCAAAGAAACTGCCCAGACCAAAAGTGACCCAAAAAACGGGAAGTATAAGGATCTATGTTTTACGCCGTATAACCCACACTATGATTTAAAATGAAGTATTCACCGCGGCAACTGTTTGCGCACAATGTACGCAAAAAAATAAACATTTATATACAGGGTGTCACAAAAAAATTTTACAGGGTTTTTCTCATGGCAAACATAAACAAGGGATAGCCGAACGCTCATTCTCCGTCCAAAGGTAGCGCTAGAGGTCACAACCAGATGCCAAAGTTTCAGCCCCATCTGATAAATTATTCAAAAGTTATAAATGATTTCTCGAAATTTCATTAGGAAAATGGAGCCCATTTTCGCCCGTTTTCGGTTTCTGGTGCCATAGAGCCCCATGTATTCGATAACTCCGTCGACCGCCATTTTCCCATTGAAATTTTCAGAAAATAATTTATAATTTTTTATAAGGTGTCCGTTCGGGCTGAAAATTTGGCATCTGGTTGTAACCTTAGCGCTACCGTTGGGCGGAGAATGAGCGTTCGGCGATGCCTAGTTTAAATTTGCAGTAAAAAAAAAACACTAATTTTTTTTTGTGACACCCTGTATATCCGTATATTTATTCTTCTACCAAGAAATTTAACATTATGTGTACATTGTTAAGTTTGCCTTCTTAAAACTTCAACTTTGAATATTTATTTATTTTTATTAATTTATTTGAAAATACTGTCAGCCTTCTCTTGAGGGCTATTACAGGGAGAGTATCCATCGCTGTGATGACACATAAAAAAACGCAAGCATAAGAAATTGTCGATGTAGCAGACACTGCTGTTCGAACAAGCAATGACAACAATGCACAGCCCTGGCCCTCTAAACAAATAAACAAATTGAACAAATTAACCCACATAATTATTACAAATTGCGCACTCAAAGGACATCACTTTCAGCTCTCATTATGTTAACAGCTTTGCAAAGGAATCTTCAAAGGAGGACACGGTTTCCAAATTTACAACATCATTGGGCAAGGAATTCCAAGCCTCAATAGTTTTTACAAAGAAAGACTGTTTAAAGGTATCTATTAGGCTTTTATAAGTTTGACATGTTTTTGTATGATTCAATCTACTTGATATTTTGGAGCTGGATGGGAGAACGTATTTATTCGGGCTTAAATTTAGTTTGTCGTTGATTATTAAATAAAGCAATTTCAGATGTGCGACTTCTCGCCTTATGTGCAGAGGTTTTATATTACTAGCTCTGAGCATTTCCGTTGGGGATGCTGTCTGTCTGTAGTTAGAGTGAATAAAACGCGCAGCTTGTCACTGGACGTTTTCTAGCCTATCAATGTCTTTTTTTTTTGTATAAGGATCCAAGACGACACTACCATATTCCAAGATGGGCCTAACGTATGTTTTATAGGCAACCGTTTTTATCTCTTTAGTTGTATGTTTTAACTTGTGTCTCAAAAAACAAAGCTTTTTATATGCCGATGTGCAGACGGTGTCAATATGTTTGGTCCAGGTTAGGTCTTTAGAAAACGTGACACCAAGGTACTTAAAGTGCTCTACATTGCTCAATTCTATGTCTCCAATGCAGTATTTAAATAGAAAAACGCTTCGTTTCTTAGTGATATGGCAATACACGAACTTTGTGTAGTTTATTTTCATATCCCATTTGTCACACCATTCTTTAATGCGTTTAAGATATTCATTTAGTGAAGTTTGTCGATCGGTTGAATTAACAGCTGAGTAAATAATACAGTCATCGGCGAAGAGCCTTATATGAATGTCTGATGGAGTGTTATGTACTATGTCATTTATATATATTAAGAACAGCAACGGCCCCAAGACAGAGCCTTGGGGCACGCCCGAGTAAACTGGAAGAAGGTTTGAGGCGTGGCCGTTAATTTCTACATACTGGCTTCTATTAGTTAGATATGACTCTATCCATCCGGTAATCGTTGAGTGAATTCCGATTGTTTTAAGCTTTAATATTAGTTTTCTGTGAGGCACGCGATCAAAGGCTTTAGAGAAGTCTATAAAATAACATCAACCTGTTGTTTATCATTAAGTGTGGAAGCTATGCCATGGGTTACCTCAACCAGTTGCGTTATTGTCGAAAGTCCAGACCGGAACCCATGCTGATCGGAATAAAGCAACTTGTTAGTTTCAAGGTGATGAAATATGTGTTTTGCTATTATATGCTCCATGACTTTACATGCTACAGCTGTTAAAGAAATTAACCTGTAGTTGCCTATGGCCAGTCTATCGCCCGTTTTAAAGATCGGGACAACACGTGCACACCGCCAATCAGAGGGAAGCTGGGATGACTGTAAAGAACTTACAAATAAACAATGTAAATAAAACGAAAGCCATTCCGCATACCTCTTGAAAAAAGTAGTCGGTGTCTTATCTGGACCACATGCTTTCTTTGTGTCGAGGTCTAACTGTTTTGACAGAATTCCTTCTTTTGTTATTGTCAGTTGGGGCATGGGGGGTACGGTATCACTTATTCGATCTATCTCTGGCCCGGTTTCTATATCACCGACATACTGTCCTGGCTTTCTTTTAGTCTTGTTTTCCAAGTTACCCTGTGGTGTCTCGCGTGTAAATACTGGCTGAGAAAACAGGTTAAAACTATTTGCAAGAACGGTGGTATCTGTTACTACCTTTCCGTCCAGGGTGATTTGTTAAATATTTTCTTTTTTCGGGTTCAGGTATCGCCAGAATTTTTGGGGGTTGTTACTTAGGAAGTTATGAAGAGTTACTGAAGGGTAATTATGTTTTGACTTTTTACCATTTCTTTCAGTTGTTGGCTTAGCTGCCGTATGCTAACACTTAAATTCTTCTTTTTTCTACATCTTTTCAATTTTCGTTTAATGTGTATTATATTTCTCGTGATCCAAGGATTATTCATGGATGAAGAAAGAATAAAACAATTAAAACAGGGACAACACAACCACATGAAAGATGTGGTTGTGTTGTCCCTGTTTTAATTGTTTTATTCTTTCTTCATCCATGACCAAAACCAACACGCTCTTCTCCCAAGCAAGGATTATTCCTCCTCGGCTTTTTCACTCCATTGGGTACGTATTTATCGATGCAATGAGAAACTGTGTCCTTGAAGTAATTCCATGCACGCTGAACATCACCACTATTACACAATAACTCGAAGGAGTTGAATGATATTTCCAAATGATCAAGAATGCTTGTGTCGTCGGGACCTTCATAGTCCTTGTACGTAAACTTGCTTGGTACTGAAGTCGTAGATTTTTTGTCACAATTTATAAACAACAAAACCATCTTATGATCAGATATGCCGTCAGCCACAAACACTTTGTATTCAATAATATTATCACTTACAAAGATTAAGTCCAACACTGATTGACTAGTGTCAGTTACTCTAGTGAATTCTTTTACTATTTGGGTAATGATGTGGCTGAAGGCAATCTCGAGCATTTTTTCGCCATTCACTTTGTCCACACTTCCAGCTTGCAAAAGTTCCCAATTAACAGAAGGCAAATTAAAATCACCCGCCAAAATTACTCTCGTGTTGTCATTAATGTATTTATGCAGTATCAGATCGAGATCTTCTAGAAAATTAACGGGGCTGTTCGGGGAACGATATGCCGCGACAACAAGAAAAGATAAGTCACAATACTTTATTCTACAAAAGAGCATCTCATCCAACCAATGTACGAAGACAATACAATGTAAATCACTCTTAACAGCAATAGCGACACCTCCTCCCCGAGAGCCCCTATCCTTTCTTATTATTTTTGTAATTAGGTGGTATGACACAGTCACTCGTTACGTCGGGCGTAAGCCATGTTTCTGTTATAATGAGTGTATGTGGTGCGTGACAGAGAAATACGCTTTCTAGGTCAGTGTCCTTGTTTAATATACTTCGTGCATTTAAATTCATTACTCGGAGTTCGGCCGGTGCGTATTCTTGCTTTTTTTGTCACTTACCCCGTTCACTGCGGTTTCTTACAAGTACGCGTTGATCCTGCTTCGGGTCTCATTCATATGTCTTGTTATTGATTTTAAGTTTATCGTGGACTAGAAACACGTCATCCCCATCCGCCCTGTTCGTCGAAGCGCTGTTCCATAGCTTTTTTCTTTTTTCTCTGGTTTCCTTGGCATAATCGCTGCTGACACTGATAGTCGTTCCTTTCAACTTTTTGCAGTTCTTCAACACGGACAGCTTCTCGTTGTAGTTAAACAGCTTCATGATAACTGGCCGGCATGATTCGTTTTGTTTGCATCCTAATCTGTGGATCCGCTCGAGAGACATGACTTGAGCACCAAGCTTAACGTCAAACAATTCTTTTATCACCTTCTGTTTCAAATCATCTTCGCTCTCTTTATCTTTTTCTGGCAGTTCGTATATTATCAGGTTGTTTCTACGGCTTCGATTTTCGAAGTCAATCAGTCGATCGTTCTGATATCTTATCGTTTCTTCTAAACTTTGAATCTTCTTGTTAATTGCTATCACGTTTTCATTCAGGCCTTGTACTGTTTTCATTGTGTTTTCAAGACTATTGATTTTATTGTTAATCTCCTTTATGCTATTCTCGAGACGTGACTGGTTAGCTTTCATATTCTCTTGGTTTGATCTAATTTCCTTAATGTCCTCGGCAATGCCACTTTGATTAGCCAATATCTGACGAAGCAATTCCTCGACATTTTCGTCAGGCCCAGGGTTTTCCTCTACGTCTCCTGAGAGTAACAGTCGCAATTTACAGCCCAAAGTTACAACGTACCAACAATCATACAGCATTTCACGACACTTTTGAGGGCTCGGCAGGACTAACAAAGATCTACAATCGCTACGGAACTCATGTAGATTTGTTGTATAACTAACCTGCGTAATGAACAAGGTGAATTTGAGCATCTTGCTCGCTGCGTGGACGCCGAGCCCTCTCAGATCGTGCAGGTCCCGTTGATGGTTAAATAGCCCAGCCGCTGATGACGTCAATGTGGGCGAAATGGTCGGTAGCCAATCTTAGCTGCCGAGTAGGGTGGGAGCCGTGTCAGCTGCGTCATGTCGTGGCACGTAGAACTGCCTTGCGGTTTCAGACTGGCAGAAAAGCCACGGCAGCATCTGCGTGATGAACAAGGTGAATTTGAGCATATTGCTCGCTGCGTGGACGCCGAGCCCTCTCAGATCGTGCAGGTCCCGTTGATGGTTAAATAGCCCTGCCGCTGATGACGTCAATGTGGGCGAAATGGTCGGTAGCCAATCTTAGCTGCCGAGAAGGGTGGGAGCCGTGTCAGCTGCGTCATGTCGTGGCATGTAGAACTGCCTTGCGGTTTCAGACTGGCAGAAAAGCCACGGCAGCATCTGCGTGATGAACAAGGTGAATTTGAGCATCTTGCTCGCTGCGTGGACGACGAGCCCTCTCAGATCGTGCAGGTCCCGTTGATGGTTAAATAGCCCAGCCGCTGATGACGTCAATGTGGGCGAAATGGTCGGTAGCCAATCTTGGCTGGCGAGTAGGATGGGAGCCGTGTCAGCTGCGTCATGTCGTGGCACGTAGAACTGCCTTGCGGTTTCAGACTGGCGGAAAAGCCACGGCAGCATCTGATAGATGAACAAGGTGAATTTGAGCATCTTGCTCGCTGCGTGGACGCCGAGCCCTCTCAGATCGTGCAGGTCCCGTTGATGGTTAAATAGCCCAGCAGCTGATGACGTCGATGTGGGCGAAATGGTCGGTAGCCAACCTTGGCCGCCGAGTAGGATGGGAGCCGTGTCAGCTGCGTCATGTTGTGGCACGTAGAACTGCCTTGCGGTTTCAGACTGGCAGAAAAGCCACGGCAGCATCTGCGTGATGAACAAGGTGAATTTGAGCATCTTACTCGCTGCGTGGACGCCGAGCCCTCTCAGATCGTGCAGGTCCCGTTGATGGTTAAATAGCCTAGCCGCTGATGACGTCAATGTGGGCGAAATGGTCGGTAGCCAATCTTAGCTGCCGAGTAGGGTGGGAGCCGTGTCAGCTGCGTCATTTCGTGGCACGTAGAACTGCCTTGCGGTTTCAGACTGGCAGAAAAGCCACGGCAGCATCTGCGTGATGAACAAGGTGAATTTGAGCATCTTGCTCGCTGCGTGGACGACGAGCCCTCTCAGATCGTGCAGGTCCCGTTGATGGTTAAATAGCCCAGCCGCTGATGACGTCAATGTGGGCGAAATGGTCGGTAGCCAATCTTGGCTGGCGAGTAGGATGGGAGCCGTGTCAGCTGCGTCATGTCGTGGCACGTAGAACTGCCTTGCGGTTTCAGACTGGCGGAAAAGCCACGGCAGCATCTGATAGATGAACAAGGTGAATTTGAGCATCTTGCTCGCTGCGTGGACGCCGAGCCCTCTCAGATCGTGCAGGTCCCGTTGATGGTTAAATAGCCCAGCAGCTGATGACGTCGATGTGGGCGAAATGGTCGGTAGCCAACCTTGGCCGCCGAGTAGGATGGGAGCCGTGTCAGCTGCGTCATGTTGTGGCACGTAGAACTGCCTTGCGGTTTCAGACTGGCAGAAAAGCCACGGCAGCATCTGCGTGATGAACAAGGTGAATTTGAGCATCTTACTCGCTGCGTGGACGCCGAGCCCTCTCAGATCGTGCAGGTCCCGTTGATGGTTAAATAGCCTAGCCGCTGATGACGTCAATGTGGGCGAAATGGTCGGTAGCCAATCTTAGCTGCCGAGTAGGGTGGGAGCCGTGTCAGCTGCGTCATTTCGTGGCACGTAGAACTGCCTTGCGGTTTCAGACTGGCAGAAAAGCCACGGCAGCGTCTGCGTGATGAACAAGGTGAATTTGAGCATCTTGCTCGCTGCGTGGACGCCGAGCCCTCTCAGATCGTGCAGGTCCCGTTGATGGTTAAATAGCCCAGCCGCTGATGACGTCAATGTGGGCGAAATGGTCGGTAGCCAATCTTAGCTGCCGAGTAGGGTGGGAGCCGTGTCAGCTGCGTCATTTCGTGGCACGTAGAACTGCCTTGCGGTTTCAGACTGGCAGAAAAGCCACGGCAGCGTCTGCGTGATGAACAAGGTGAATTTGAGCATCTTGCTCGCTGCGTGGACGCCGAGCCCTCTCAGATCGTGCAGGTCCCGTTGATGGTTAAATAGCCCAGCCGCTGATGACGTCAATGTGGGCGAAATGGTCGGTAGCCAATCTTAGCTGCCGAGTAGGGTGGGAGCCGTGTCAGCTGCGTCATGTCGTGGCACGTAGAACTGCCTTGCGGTTTCAGACTGGCAGAAAAGCCACGGCAGCGTCTGCGTGATGAACAAGGTGAATTTGAGCATCTTGCTCGCTGCGTGGACGCCGAGCCCTCTCAGATCGTGCAGGTCCCGTTGATGGTTAAATAGCCCAGCCGCTGATGACGTCAATGTGGGCGAAATGGTCGGTAGCCAATCTTAGCTGCCGAGTAGGGTGGGAGCCGTGTCAGCTGCGTCATGTCGTGGCACGTAGAACTGCCTTGCGGTTTCAGACTGGCAGAAAAGCCACGGCAGCATCTGCGTGATGAACAAGGTGAATTTGAGCATATTGCTCGCTGCGTGGACGCCGAGCCCTCTCAGATCGTGCAGGTCCCGTTGATGGTTAAATAGCCCAGCCGCTGATGACGTCAATGTGGGCGAAATGGTCGGTAGCCAATCTTAGCTGCCGAGTAGGGTGGGAGCCGTGTCAGCTGCGTCATGTCGTGGCACGTAGAACTGCCTTGCGGTTTCAGACTGGCAGAAAAGCCACGGCAGCATCTGCGTGATGAACAAGGTGAATTTGAGCATATTGCTCGCTGCGTGGACGCCGAGCCCTCTCAGATCGTGCAGGTCCCGTTGATGGTTAAATAGCCCTGCCGCTGATGACGTCAATGTGGGCGAAATGGTCGGTAGCCAATCTTAGCTGCCGAGAAGGGTGGGAGCCGTGTCAGCTGCGTCATGTCGTGGCACGTAGAACTGCCTTGCGGTTTCAGACTGGCAGAAAAGCCACGGCAGCATCTGCGTGATGAACAAGGTGAATTTGAGCATCTTGCTCGCTGCGTGGACGCCGAGCCCTCTCAGATCGTGCAGGTCCCGTTGATGGTTAAATAGCCCAGCCGCTGATGACGTCGATGTGGGCGAAATGGTCGGTAGCCAATCTCGGCTGCCGAATAGGATGGGAGCCGTGTCAGCTGCGTCATGTCGTGGCACGTAGAACTGCCTTGCGGTTTCAGACTGGCAGAAAAGCCACGGCAGCATCTGATAGATGAACAAGGTGAATTTGAGCATCTTCCTCGCTGCGTGGACGCCGAGCCCTCTCAGATCGTGCAGGTCCCGTTGATGGTTAAATAGCCCAGCTGCTGATGACGCCAATGTGGGCGAAATGGTCGGAAGCCAATCTTAGCTGCCGAGTAGGGTGGGAGCCGTGTCAGCTGCGTCATGTCGTGGCACGTAGAACTGCCTTGCGGTTTCAGACTGGCAGAAAAGCCACGGCAGCATCTGCGTGATGAGCAAGGTGAATTTGAGCATATTGCTCGCTGCGTGGACGCCGAGCCCTCTCAGATCGTGCAGGTCCCGTTGATGGTTAAATAGCCCTGCCGCTGATGACGTCAATGTGGGCGAAATGGTCGGTAGCCAATCTTAGCTGCCGAGAAGGGTGGGAGCCGTGTCAGCTGCGTCATGTCGTGGCATGTAGAACTGCCTTGCGGTTTCAGACTGGCAGAAAAGCCACGGCAGCATCTGCGTGATGAACAAGGTGAATTTGAGCATCTTGCTCGCTGCGTGGACGCCGAGCCCTCTCAGATCGTGCAGGTCCCGTTGATGGTTAAATAGCCAAGCCGCTGATGACGTCGATGTGGGCGAAATGGTCGGTAGCCAATTTCGGCTGCCGAATAGGATGGGAGCCGTGTCAGCTGCGTCATGTCGTGGCACGTAGAACTGCCTTGCGGTTTCAGACTGGCAGAAAAGCCACGGCAGCATCTGATAGATGAACAAGGTGAATTTGAGCATCTTCCTCGCTGCGTGGACGCCGAGCCCTCTCAGATCGTGCAGGTCCCGTTGATGGTTAAATAGCCCAGCCGCTGATGACGCCAATGTGGGCGAAATGGCCGGTAGCCAATCTTAGCTGCCGAGTATTGTGGGAGCCGTGTCAGCTGCGTCATGTCGTGGCACGTAGAACTGCCTTGCGGTTTCAGACTGGCAGAAAAGCCACGGCAGCATCTGCGTGATGAACAAGGTGAATTTGAGCATCTTGCTCGCTGCGTGGACGCCGAGCCCTCTCAGATCGTGCAGGTCCCGTTGATGGTTAAATAGCCCAGCCGCTGATAACGTCAATGTAGGCGAAATGGTCGGTAGCCAATCTTAGCTGCCGAGTAGGGTGGGAGCCGTGTCAGCTGCGTCATGTCGTGGCACGTAGAACTGCCTTGCGGTTTCAGACTGGCAGAAAAGCCACGGCAGCATCTGCGTGATGAACAAGGTGAATTTGAGCATCTTGCTCGCTGCGTGGACGCCGAGCCCTCTCAGATGGTGCAGGTCCCGTTGATGGTTAAATAGCCCAGCCGCTGATGACGTCAATGTGGGCGAAATGGTCGGTAGCCAATCTTGGCTGCCGAGTAGGGTGGGAGCCGTGTCAGCTGCGTCATGTCGTGGCACGTAGAACTGCCTTGCGGTTTCAGACTGGCAGAAAAGCCACGGCAGCATCTGCGTGATGAACAAGGTGAATTTGAGCATCCTGCTCGCTGCGTGGACGCCGAGCCCTCTCAGATCATGCAGGTCCCGTTGATGGTTAAATAGCCCAGCCGCTGATGACGTCGATGTGGGCGAAATGGTCAGTAGCCAATCTTGGCTGCCGAGTAGGATGGGAGCCGTGTCAGCTCCGTCATGTCGTGGCACGTAGAACTGCCTTGCGGTTTCAGACTGGCAGAAAAGCCACGGCAGCATCTGCATCGTTGTGGAATCCCCGATTAAGGGGGATCCACACGAAGGAGAAATCCGCCCCTTTCCTCCGCGGATCGCGCATCACGTGAGACATACGTCATCCCTTTTTGACGCCTCGCGGCGCGTTCTCCTCCGTGGCGGAGGCGCGGAGGCTTTGTGCTGACAGCACGAAAGCTCCGCAGGTGCACGCGGCGGAGCCGGGGACGGAGTTTCCCGGTTTGTTGACGTCACGACATCCGTCCGCGGAGTTCTCCTTCGTGTGGATACCCCTTTCTATGGTGTAATAAATGGTTTTGTTACATATACATGGCCCTGGCAAAAAACACACAAAACACAAACATAAAACGTCCTTGTTTTAACCGCGAGTCGGGAAATGTACGGTGCCGCTTATTGCTGTGTAATATGTTTTTCATTCGTAAGTTCAGTTCATACCACTGTCGTGAATTAGAGTCCCTACGCATTACGATGACGGCTGCTGGGGTTGTGTGCTAGATGCTCCAACAAATTTAATATTTTAGAATTAAAAAAAAGACGTTTACAATACTCTGTAAGGCCGAATTAGAGCGCAGCTCTTGAGGAGGAAGAGGGGAGGGTACCTCCTTTTCCTCCTCGGGTATGCCCCTCCTCTCCCTCTCTTCCTCCTCTCCTGCTCTACTCCCATTCAGAGGGAAATTTACCAGCGTTTTTCAGCCAAAGTTAGCGAGAAATTTAGCGAAACTTTTCCTGTTAAATTTAGCGGGGAAATCGAATTAGTTTTGAGGTCACGTGACATCAATTTTCCCGCTAAATTTATTCGGGAACTTTTTCCGCTAAGTTTAACAAAAAAGTTTTTCCGATAAATTTCACGTGATGTCACATTCATTCACCTGACGTCACACGTGACGTCACGTGTTACGTCAGACGTGTTACCCTCGTGACGTCACGTGTGACGTCACGTGACGTGTGACGTCACGTGACGTGACCGTGACAAATTTTCTAGAGTTGAGTGGCGTCACGTGTGACCTCATTATGGGGAACGTCCCATAATGCAACGCGCAATTACGCCGACGGCGACGCAGGTCAACCCAGAAACGGGCGCCTAAGAGCTGTGCTCCAAAATAATCAGAAACAGCGCTTGCTCATCTTTGGAATACGCGGAACTGAAATGTGACATCACGTAACTAGGGTGACGCGCGCCTAAGGATATTGATTAGATATTTTTTTCGGCGGTTAACATGTGCTTTTGTGTATACTTCGTCGTTGTCGACGCTGGCGTGAACGGATATTGCACCACGGCTTACGCTCCTTCCAAGGTAAGTACTACAGTTGTCAAGACAATCTCTAGCGCTATAGACTCGTCTATTTGGCGCGCATGGGGTCTCGAGAGAGCTGTTTCGAATGCCAGTGCTTATGTCATCATTGTAGGCAGGGCAACGACGCAGCAACCGCGACAAGAGAGTCAACTGCGTCTCGCCTTGCTGCCCGTGTTCGCCCTGCTGAAATGTGAGCGCGGGACTCTCGAGTAATTTTAGCTTGCTGATCATGGACGACACTGCTTTGTCGTTGAAAATCCTTTGCCCCGCGAATGCCTGCGAGGAGGTTTCAGCGGTGGGCGTGCCCTGCGCAGCAGCGGCTGCCAGCAACCACCCACTCAGCATCGCAACCTCTCTGGCGAATGTTGGCAGTCTGCGGGCGCAGGCGGTTCATCGTCACGACTTTAATGCGAGCATTTAACGAATCCCCGCGTATATGAACCCCCGTGAACATGAACCACCCCGACAATGAACCGCCGGCGCTCGCAGACGGAAGGTTGCGATGCTGCGCGAACGAATTCTGAAAGACATTAAATATAGTGAACGCGGTTCGCTGGAACGGCTTCGCAGCCATTCGAAGGGCGAAGGAATCGCCACGACGAAGTAGCGTCTCACATTTTCAGAAAACTAACGGTTCTCGACACTTCCACGATCACATTTCTGCAGAGCGAGGGCGGGCGGCAAGATCGAGGCGCAGTCGACTCTCGCGTCGCGATTGCTGCGTCCTTGCTCTGCCTATGCTGATGATATGTTTACTGGCATTGTAAACAGCCCTTTGAAGACTTCATTCGAGTACATAGACAAACTTATAGAGCTGTAGACTCTCGCGACAAAAGTAGAACTCTCCTCGGTAGCGGCATAAGCAGCGGCTTTATGTTCGTTGACGCCGCCGTCGAGAACAACAAAATACACGCAAAAACGTTAAATATATAAAAGAACAGCACGCAGAAAGAAATATATGTTAACGGGTAATAAAAATTGCAGGTACACGAACAGTGTAGAATAGGTTAAAGCTACGAAATGCACATATTGACAAACAATAAAAATACACTTGAAGGGATTGGAATAGATAATTATAGCTAGAAAACGGAAGATTGAAACGACGTCAACGTCGAGGTAGGCAACACGAAGGGAGATTAGCCGGCAAAACTGCAATAGTTCTATAGGCAAATGATGACGCTTTTGTGATGGCGGGTTTATAGCACCCGTGACTAAAAATTGCTGGCTAAAAAACGATTCTCCCCCCGAGCGACTGACCGCACGATTAACTCTCTTCCATTTTCCTACATCTGTATTGCTAAGAAGGTCGCGGGTCTATAGCGTAAGCGGCATAAAACACCTTTTAGCCGGCTAACAAAAATTGAATGGTCACGAGTCTATATCTCAATAGACCTTTATTGTATAGCCGGCTATCGACATCCGAATGGTCGAGATTCTATAGCTTCAAAGATATAGATTCTTGTGTAAATGGGTTTAGCGTCTTTTGTGGCTTCTTACGGCTAACCATACAGTACCATATACGGTGACAGCTCGCCACAGGAATGTTCATAAACATCCATAGGCCAATTTGGTATTGGCAGCTACTCGCAGGACAATGCCAAGCGCCAGGACACAGTCTCCGAGACTGTCGTCAAAGTCAGAATTTTATGACACGATTTGTTTTTTTCAATTCAACCGCGCCAGCAATTATAATTCTTCTGGCCCTCGTGACACTGATCGCAGCCGCAACATCGATACCCCTTTATACGGCCGTTATCTGCCCAACAGAGCCAGCCAGCAGTGAGCGTCGCTCTCACAGCCCCCCATACGCACCGACGTTACTCCGCACCCTGATGGGAACTTACCCGTCACGCCGCCGCACCGTATAAGCTTTCAATGCCTTCATCCCTGTGCCTTCCCGACATTCAATCTAAATTATGTGCCCTGCAGCTGCAGTGGAGGTCAGGCTGCACATTCATCACTTAAAGGGCGACTCCGGTCAAAGGTAAAACCAAAGTAAATGGCATATCGAATTAGGGAGAACTGGCACAATATTACTCCAATGAAAGTCCGCGATCCAATCAATAACTTATATTAAAAATGGTACCACCAGCTTCTCAGCGGGAATTCAGCGGGTTGGCTGTTTATCAAGCAACCCTATGCTCTGATGTCATCTTCGTTTGCAAGGAGGTTTCTTGTTTGTACTACCACTTTTTTCCCCGTATTTTTCTACTGCGTCGTTTGACTTCTCAGCGGATGATTTCTGCTTGTTATGTTATGTTTTAGCGGGCGTAGTTGGTAAGTGCAACTATGGTTTATTCATTTCCTGCTCAGCGAGAGCTTAGGATTAGATTCTATAACACTTTTGCAGCGCGAATTGTACACAACTAAACTTGTAGTTCTTAGAATATAACTAAGCCTGCGTTCATCGTGGCAATCTCGCTTTTCGAGCGGCAACCTAATAAATGTGCACTAATATTTGCTACGGGTGTTTGATATCTGCATGTCAAACCATGAAAACAGCTGCAGCATCTTATCTGGCTGATGGGAACTAACCTTGCGACCAGGCCAGCCGTACGTCTTGCATTACCGCAATACGAACTTTGCGTCACTCGATGGACATGCAGCTGATTACAAGCGTTGCCATCATGATGGAGGTGGTGGTTTCGGTTTCGCCGTTGAGCCCTCGAAACAGTACATTTAAATAATATATCTGCAATATTACACAAGGCATAAAAAAAACTCACACCTCACAATTAAGGGACACTTTCTACGCTACACACCGTCGTAACTCAAAAATCGACTAAATGTACCCGAGTTATTCATTCTTTATTCATTCATTCAGGAAGAGGAGGACGGTATTTTCCCCACTCAAGATAAACGTATTAAAAAAATTCACCATCACGCACACCCCGATATCCTGTGCTGTCCTAAAGCATATTATACACCTGAGCTCGTGTGGCGGCAATTAAGCTAAAATTATTTTCGGTCACAATGATACATTTTGTGTGTAATTCTAATGGAAAATATTTTATTACGGTTGTATGTCTTAGTTGTAAGACTAAGTTGTATGTCTAAGACATACAACTTAGACATTAGTGCGTCTAAGTCGAAAACATAAAAATTGACCGCAGCAGACCCCAATGCATGAAAGGGAAATAAGAAACAGTAAATCTTTTACACCATTTTGTTTCCTGACGATACTTACTCTTATACTAACATGCTTTTGCATAAATTTAGAACCTTGTGTTGTTTTTTCCACCTTTGTGAGTTGCAGGTTTTTTGCTATGTCTGGCCGTCCTCACCAAAAAAAAAAAAAAAAAGCTTTCCGGAACAACCCTTTCACATTGCACAGTATCATTTGCAAATAATTACAATAGTTGTTTTTCAACTTTAGTAGAGCGATTTTCGCTCGCAATATTTTGCCATGGAGAGGCGCAACGGCACCTGCACATCCGTCTCCTGCAAGAACGATGGTCGCTTTCCGCAGTGCTTGTGTAGAAAATGGCACACCATTGAGATTCACACGTTTATTAATGAACTTCGTGCTACCCCGTGGCCCGCCCTTCAGAAGCGCCATAATTTGCGTAGTGAATGCTACGACAATGTGAAATGCGGGAAATTTTAAAGATTTTGGTATTTCTTGCGGGACGCGGGACACGAGCCCTCAATGCGGGACAGTCCCGCGAGTCGCGGGACGGGTGGTCACCCTATTGGCCACTGTACGATAGCACGATAGGAGCTTACTGTTCGACCAGCGTTCCAACATGACTATCCGCACGTCGATCGATTGCACCCTCAAGTGGTCTTAAACTCTTCAATGTAAAGCGGAATGTCAACCTGCGACACCCCGCCCCCTCCGATCACGGCCCGACCAGCGGCATCAATGCCCGACAGTTTACGTCATCTCATCTTGTTGTTACACCACTGAATCGCGAACATACGGTCACACCGGCGATAATTCCAGTCTTCGGTTTACAACACACAACACTGCCATCACGATGTTGCTACTATGTTGCTGCGACGCAGAAACACAGAACGACGTTGATTGCCGGTTTGCCCTCGGCATCAGGAGACAGAACCGAACTCAGCACGGAAGGCACCCAGCCAGCCGGCAGCAAACCCTCCCTAACTTGGACGCAGTTCCTGCGATTTCCATAACGTCGAAAGCGTCGACACAGTTCCGCGTGGTTCCGCTACTGTAGTTCCTGCGTGGGTCCCGCAATCGCGCTGCTGGTATTGCTCCGGAACTTCGCTGTTTCTAGCGGCTTCGTTTGCTCGTTTGATAAAATTAGTGGTAAAAACGTCAATGTGACCGAAATGTTCGGCACGTTTGGACTAGAAGACGGAATTACAGGCGGCTTTCGCTGCCGCTCAAGCTCAGTCAACTCAACAACAATTATTAAACAAAGTGCGCGACGGGCTCGAAAAACGAAACCGAAAGATGAGTCGCGAGGGCAAAAGCTTGCTCCCGTCTGCCTGGAGAAGGAGAAAAAGGTTTCGTTCCTCCCTTTATCTCGTGTCCGCTTGGGGGCGCGTCAGTAGAAGGAAGGGAGACGCGCCGTTGGTACCTTTTTCCTCCATTATTTCTTAGAGGGCATGTCGACTTTCACAACCGGGCTCTGGCACATCTCTTTTCAAGCACCATATTGACACTGGCGCTGGTTTTGTTGAACCAGAAAGTGGTTACCGAAATTTTTGACAAAAAACTAGGTGTAAAGGTATCGACGATAAAAAAAATACACAGGCTTGGGAGACATCTGGATAAAAAAAAACACAATCAATAATATTTCGCTTTTCTTATCTAGATGAAAGAACTGCACTTGAGAAGAACACGTTTAAATTAAAGAGTACAACGGTGTCTGACACCGTTGTGCACTTTAACCGTAACACTAGATCGAGCTTAAAGTTTTTTTTGTTTTTTTTTAGATAATTAAATAAAACATAATTTTATTCCAAGCCTTCAAGTGACTCCAAAAAAGGCACCCGCATATTGCCGCACCCGCAGCTGGCGAAGCAGGCCGCGCGGCCGTGACCTATCAGTCATCGTGCTTGCTTCCCACGCGAAGAGCCAGGGATCGATTCCTGGGAGCGACGCGTCTTTTATTTATTTATTCTTGCAATTTAGTGTTTGGTACATTCGAGAACTCTGTTGCTTGTTCGAGGTACGAATGTTCAAGTCGCCAAACCCTCTCGGTCGATTGTGCCAGAAGCCAGCGCGTGTACATAAGGGGCTCTGCGTGGCAATCCGCAGTCAGTCTCGCCCCAGCGTTCGACTCTGCTGTTACGCCGACTTCATCGCCCGCGACGCTCTGCTGTTATCTTCTGTTTCCTTTTGATTTTGGGTCCAAATTCGCCCCATTAAACGTTTCAGTTTCTTCAGTTATTCCTTGTTTGTCACATCGTCCTTCGTGACATTATGACTATTCGCGTCTCCAGCTCGACGCTCGCCCTCCCGCGGCGGAAATGGGAAGCGCTCTAGTGAGGGTCCCCCGATTCTCCTGCTCAGCGTGCATGGTGGAACTGCTCGCGATCATGGATCGCGAAATGTCGCTTCCGAATGCAAACAACACTCTTCACTGTCCCAATGTAGTGCTGCAGCCGGTATGGGATTGTGCCTTACTGGAGAGTTTCAGTATTGCGCATAGATGCAAACGCAAGCGGTGTGCGTTTGCGTTAGAGTTGCGTGCCCCACGTTGTGCGTGCGCCTCATCGCCATGCGCCATCCAAGACCGCAATTTCGGGCTCCGCGCACGCGCAGTGTGGAACACGCAAAGCTATCGCAAACACACAGGGCTTGAGTTCGCTCGTATGCGCAATATTAAAACTCACTACTGTTTCACCGGCTTCCAACGCCAACGAAACGTGCTGCAGTGAGCAGACGTGCAAGCAGGTAGGCGTTCCTTCGATCTGGAAAGGCTGAGATTGGCAAAACGACGGCGAGCAAATACAAAAGTAAATAAATGTTATGAAAAACTAGTAATTAAAAAATGTTTTTTTTTTTTTTTACTTTTGGGCATTTGGTCTGGAAGTATATTGGCGGCGACTTTGGACGTTTCGCCGATTGTCAAAAGTCGCGACTTTGAAAGCACAATATACTTTACCCACAGTAATTTTACATGGATTTCTCACATTAGCTAGAATGTTTTCATTGATTTTAGACTATTTTTATTTTATTTGTAATTAAAATGCAGCAATTGGGACCAGTGATGATAATTAGCACAGTCTTCATTGTTATATTTCTTCGCGCGTTAAAAACATAGATCATGTGCAACAAATTATATTAAAGCTTGAATAATTACTTATTCAAATATGTGAATTTTAATATTATTATTAAAATACAAATCGCGGCAATGTATGCCTCTAATTAACGACAAGATCACGAGAATACTCTATTAAACCATAATAGTCTTTCTAGAAAGGTATAATTCTGTTTTATTTTTAGCATATGAAAAACTCTGACATAGTTATCAAGATAGACGAACAGTTAAACGCTGGATGTAATATGAAGTCCTACGCGTCACGCGGTGCTATAAAAACACACACACACACTTCAGCTGTCTGACTTGGATTTTGTCTTGGGCTGTTGCAGTGAGAGCAGCGTTTATTAGTTTACGCGTTTCGTGGACATATTGTAAAAATTGGAATTATTCTCTTATTTTTGTGCTGGGATAATTGTCACTACTTCCCATGACAATTATCTGAGCGAGAAAAAGGCAGCGAGAATGCACAGATATCAGCACTGATTTTTTCAACAACGACGAATATCAGCCTGGATCGAACAGTATGTCACAAAATAAAGTTTCCGCGAACAACTTTTCTAAGTAAATAATTACGATGTGAGACACATCTTGACTCATGAAAGAATCCGAAATTAAGACGTATAACGAGAAATTAAATCCAAAATAGAGGTTAGTTTCGGTTTCGCTCCAGAATTAAAACGCGCATCCTTCCGTAATTAATACGCTAAACACCGTTCTTGTTTTCAGGTTAAAGAGGTGACCTACGCTCATAAAACATTAGCTTCCTCGAATTGCCAGGAATAATTTATGTCGCTCAGTGAAGCCAGCACACTAGACAGGCTCAACAGCGGCACGCATCTCTGACCCTCACTAAACCCGCCATCTTGGAAAATGAGTGGCGCCACCTATACGCTCCGTGCGGGAACTATAGGGGGCGCTTTGAAAAACGCGCGCAGCGCCGCAAGCGGAGGAGCTGGCGTTCGACAGTGAGGCGCGTTCAGCAGCCTGCGGCGCCTTTTCGCATGCCAATCTGTGGCGGCGGAAGCGCGCACGGACGAAACTTTTGCTTTTTGAGCCGATACTTTGAGGGTGACGTTGCATGAGTGCTGGGGCAGAAGGGCATTTAGCTGTTCTCCACTTCTTATATATTGAGTTTGAGTCGTTATTAGGGGTAATTTTTCTAGTTGCGGCCGAAAAAGGAGTTGGAGCAATTTTCCGAAAAACAAGATGGCCGCCACCATAATTGCTCTGTGTGGGAAATTTATTTCGCTCGTCGCTGTAAACGTAGGACCGTTGGAACGATTATATTTGGAGGCGAGTGAGATGTTCACAAAGTTTCTGCACGAGGTGTGCCAAGTTTCATTAAGACAGCAGGTGTGAAAGTTATGTTTCCAACGAATAAAGCTGTACTGGATATCCAATATTGGACACAAAATGTTGTGTTATAGCGGGCTGTGCAAATGGAAGATTTGGGCACACAGGTGCTTGAACTTGACAGTAACATGACACAGCACTTAATATGCCAAAAAGAGGTGGCATAGGAAAACCAGGTCGAAATTTGGTTTGGGCGGCGTAACTCAATGGGAACCGGTTTTGATCATGAAAGGGCTGTCAACAAAATACCACTGGTCGTGGGAGGTGGAGACTTTTTAGGCAGGAAGGGAATAGTGGACTGTACTTCCAATTGAAACAAATTTACGAAAGGTGGTTCCAAAGCCGAGAAAAAAAAGTTGCCGGCCAACACACGGTCTGGCCGTCAAGGGCTTTGCGGTCAGCTGAGGTGCTGATTTTCGGCGCACAGGTACTTTGACATGACCGTAACTTGACACAACACTTATTATACCCAAAAGAGTTGGCATAGCGAAACCAGGTGGAAATTTAGTTTGGCGGCGTAACTAAGTGGGAACTGGTTTTGACCGTCAAAGGCTATCAAGATAATACCACTCATCATCGGAGCTGCACACTTTACAGGTGGGGAGGGACCAGTGAACGGTACTTCCAGTTCGAACCACTTCGCGGTAGGTGGCTCTAAAGCCGAGAAAAAAAATGTTGTCTACAGAACTCGGGGTGTCAGCGTTTCCACATCCTAAAGGAGGCTGATCAAGAAAGAGAGCACACCACATAAACCTCAATACTCAAACGTCGATTCTCCATGATTCCGAGCTTCACTGTTGTTTCTTTAGATTTATATTTGTCACTTTTTTTTACCGTTCTAACCTTTCTACATGAAGTACAGATTGCGTGCCATACTTGTCCAGAAATATCATCGACACGTACAATGGGAACAAAACTTTTTTGGAGGGCATTCCTCCAACGAAATTGGCAATGCATACCCGCGAGTGTGGGATGGCATTTCAGTTCGTCCCATCGGCGCTCACACATGTAGGCGTCACTGGCACGAAAACAAACGCAGAGCACAAAGCGGCAGTCTAGAATATCTCAGGCGTGCCGACACAATGGGAGTCATGATCGGGAGACCAAATTTCTCGCGTCGTACGGCACGGGTCCATCGTTGCCGCTCTCCCACAAAACATCCGAGAGGTGAAAAACTGTGAAACTTTGTCCCCACGAGATAAGACGCATAACTATTGAAGCACTCAATGACGCAGCACAGGCAGCACTTCATGCTGTGAACCCAGAGCAACTGCACCACTCCGACTTCAATGCGTACCAACGTACGCGGCGCGGTTTCGGTTTCGTTTTCTCTCGAGTTCTCACTGCCTACCTTCGGTACCGGCCACGCGGCGGCGCGCCAGTCGCGTCGCACGGAGTGTATAGTTAGTTGGAGTCGCGAATACTACATCAAAGCTGACAGTGCAGTTGAAGCTACGTCCTGGTTGGACGAGTCAGACGCCTCTCTTTCGCCATGTGATTACGCTCCCGCCTATATCCACGCGCAGAAAACTGGGTCAGGTGATGAAAAGGACAGCGGTTGATTGGACTGGTAAGAGCGTTGCTTCCACCGTACAGTCAGCTTATGGGTGAACGGGGTATAGAGATTGCTGAACTTTCGGGGATATTTCGGCATATATAAAACGAGTTTAGGAATTCATGCAATATTGCTTAGAAAGATGCACTATATATAAATGATAACTGCACTGCATTGTGGATTGAAAGTATTTCCAACCTAGTAAAGACTCGCTTAGTTCCCGCAGCTTTATGTTAAAACGAAAATAATTTCGGGCTTGAGAACGAACCAAGTCCAACTTCAATACGTACGCACGGCTAGTATGAGTTTCTGTTCTCACTGGAGGACTCCTTTTCATCTTAGAAGTGCAAACCCTGTCAATGTAACCTACCTTTTACCAACTCCAAACAAGTGTTATAGATATACAATGTAACCAAAAAAACAATATTTCCATGGTTTAGAACCTTCCCACAGTGAAAACGGGTCTTCCTTCTTTGTAATTTGAACCGGTGTTCGTTGCCACTTGTGGAACGCTTAATCTCGTTCGTTAACATGACTTCTTTCCGAAATTGGGAGCGGCTGATTGAAAGCTATTTAATATGTTACTTTTCATGAAAGGTAGCCTAGAGCAGCAGCAGAAGTTGTAGGTTCAATTTTGTTTTGCATTGCTTCCAGATTAAAAGAAATAAAATGCAGCAAAATTTATCTCTTAGCAAAAGTAATTTTTGCCAGTATTACAATAGTTCCCATCACAAAAATATATATATTTTTAAGAAATATGTGAGCATTACTGTTCCGCCAAAACGTATTCCTGTATTTGTATTTCCATAAATGTTTCTCTTTTTCAAATGTAATTCTGCTACGTATCGCGATAATTTTGTACGGATCTATATCAGTATCTGTATTCTAGCTGTCTTCATCAAGCATCCCAGTATTCGTGTATCAAACTAAATTTAGTGAATCTCTCCCAACACTGATTAGAACTTCACACGAAATTTCTGCTTCTGTCAACATCGTTTCAGTTTTCGCGATTTTAACTCACTTGGCGTAAACTTAAGCGAGACGTCGGGTCACTCTTGTAGGCATAGCTGCCATATCGCTTTTAAACCTCTTCTGTCGGATTGTATGCGTGGATTTAGGTATGTTGTTATGAGTGTATAACTGTTTGTGAGCCTGCTATATATTCTACATAAGTGTCTCATACGAAGACTGGTGATTTTGAGGCACGAAGAAAAAAAAGTAACGGTGATGACATATGAGCGTACAGGAGAACCACAACAAAAAGAAAAACTAATAGCAGAATGCATACTGTATTTAAAACGTGAAGCAAGTTTAATGCAGGTCGCTTCATTGCTGGGATATGCGTGTTGCCTCAAACTCTTCTTTGATGCTTTTCAGCAACTCCGGATCTCTGATCACTTCCAAGGCAGTCAGCGCGAGCGCCTTAGCTGCAGTCAGAGTGCGATCGAGGGAGTCCGGACTCCCAGCAACTTTCGTGAACTCGGGCGTATGATTGACAGCTCTGGTGTCCAGCCTGAAGGTCGGATGGATCAGCGGCACCACGTACGAAACGCTCCCTGCGTCCGTGGAAGCTCCCAGCAGAGGGTACTTGCTGAGGTCAGGAAATCGCATTCCTGTAAAAACAAATGAATGATGGCGGTTCTTTGTTTTTTACTCACGATCAACTGAATAAAAACGAAATAAGAGCAATTAAATTCTGTTTAGTATTTCCTGAATATAGGCAGTAACACAAGCTTCTTCTCTACATAATAACCGCAGAGATTTATGCTGTTATTATGATGTGGCACACGCTTCTCGATGTTTTACATCAATAATGTTGCTGCCTAGGATCTCAGTCATTCCATAAGAAGCTCAAAATGTATGTCAGCCCCCCAGTCGTTCTTCTTTAACTCCAATCCTCAAGGGTGTCTATTCATTTTCCCCGAAACGTCATGCACCCAGGCAGCAGCCTTCTTGAGGCAGGACATCCAGAAGATTGTGCGACGTCCTAGTAACTGCACAAATCTCCTCCCCATCATCTAACCGGAGACGACGAACAACAAGGAGGACAAGGGAAAAACAGGCACCCCTCAAAAGCAGCTGAATAGATTTTATTATATATCGTGCTTTATATGTAGCTTCCAACACGACCACCACCGAGTTTGGGCACGTGCACACGACCAGCGCCATGCCTCCATAACACAGCCAAATAGTACACTCCCGTATACCGCTGCATCCCGCATGAACTTTGCCGAGTTTGCAAATGTTCTCACACCCATCGCACACCCCGTTAATAGACCCAAAGGTACATGGCTCAGACTTCTATAAAAAAAAAAAAAAGAACGTGTACGAATTGCACTGGCAAACCATTTTTGCACTCTCCTACGTGCCTTGCAGTTTCGGAGTTTGTTGTATTATTCTTGACTGCCCTCATGTGCTAGAGTAATCTTTCATACAAACAGCGCTTTGTCTGTCCGACGTCTGAGAACCCACACGTCATTCGAGTGTCAGACAACACCAGACTTTCATTTTATGGGGGCTGCCCCTTTCGCGTTCAAGTAACCTTGAATTCCCGCCAAAAGGGTGTTAGCCTGTTTAACTTGTAGCCTGTAGGTTCCATTACCCGAAACCTATTCCCGGTCCAAGATTAAAAAAAATAAATATGTTAACACTTGGGGACCAGGACAGACAGCACAGTTCTTTCAAATAGCGACGAACACTTACTGATATCTCCTTCAATAAGTAGAATCTCCTTCCCATCTTCTTCAACTGAAGAAGAAGGTTCAAGAAAAAACACAAAAAATAAGACAATTTCTCAAAATAAAAGCACGATAAACTAAAAGAAAAGAAAAAAAAAGGAGGACGAAGAAAAAAGGAGAAAACATTGACAAAATCAGGCAGATTGGCTAGCACATAGACTAATTAAGTTCTGCATTCAAGTAGTTCGTCTCAACTTTGGGCTACCCAAGAGACGGACAAGCAGTAATCTGTTCGTCACCGCAGCTATTTCAGTCACCGCAGCTAATTCAGTTCTGGTTTCAAGTAGTTCATCTCAATTCTGGAAAATCCAAGAGAAGGAGCAGCTATTTTATGTTCGTCACCAACTCTCCTGTAGGCTTCAATAGTCTCTCGGACTTATTTGTTCTTGTTTTTCGCAATTGTGGTGTTGTCCAGAAAACGAGTTTCGCAGTTCGTGCATAGGCGCTTATGCACCACAAGTGGATGATAAGATTCGCTTGAAGCGTGGGAAACCTCGAGAATGTGCTGTCTTAAGTGAGCGTTCTGGCAACGCCATATCTCACCAATGTATCGGTCACCACATAAAAAGGGGATCGAGTATACCACCCGCTCTTCTCAGGGAACTGTCCGATTTGCAAGTTTGATGGCATATCGTTTGGGGGCTCCGATCCCAAAAAAACAGTTTTTCCATGTTGGAGTTTCCATTTCAAACTGGCCAAACATGCAATTATTTGGTTCCTCCTTCATTTTTTTTCCGCTCCCAATCCTATTTTCACTTTGTTGGCTTAAACACTGCAAAACAACAAGAAAGTCTTCTAAAAGCTGGATCTCCGCAAGGCCTACTGAGCACCCTTCTTGGTCAGTTAATTTCTGGATAACCAAAGGCCCCGTGCTCCACGTAGTAAAGCTTCATCTGTCATCTCCATACCATATGGGCAGAACTCTGCCCACAGACTGAAGGGAATAGCAGCGTGCGTCAAGACTTCAGTTGTCTTCTCCTGTAAGTTGCGCCTAAAACAACTTCGCAGAAGAGTTAACAACAACGAACGCCCAAAGGATGTTGCATCAGACATGCCAATCAGACCGTTCTCTGTGAAGAGCGGGTAGTATACTCGATCCTCCCCTTCATGAGGTGACCAGTACATTGGTCAGACGGAGCGTTGCCTGAACACCCACTTAAGAAATCACATCCTCGAGGTTTTCCGTGCTTCAAGCGAATCTTATCACCCAATTTTGTTTTATAAACGCCTCTGCACGAACTGTGAAACTCGTTTCCTGGACACCAGCAAAATTGGGGAAAACAAAAAAACGCTTGGCCGAGAGATCATTGAAGCCTACATGATAGCTGGTGACGAACACAAAATAGCTGCTCCTTCTCTTGGGTTTTTGCAAGGTTGAGATGAACTACTTTAAGCCAGAACTGAATTAGTCAATCACTTATCTGTCTGAATTAGGCAATGTTTTTTGCTGTTTTTATTTTCTTCCTCCTTTTTTCAATTTTTTTTATTTCTGGTTTATCATTCTTTTATTTGGAGGATTTTCTTTGTTTTTCGTTTTTTTTATATATATCTCCCTCAGTTTAATAGGTCGGGAGGGCGATGGTACGTACTGAAAAAGACGTCACTAAATGACCGTTGCTAGTTGAAAGAACTGTGCTGTGTGTCCTTGTTCTTAAGTGTTTTTCTCCTTTTTTTGAATCTTGTATTTTCACCAACCCACTCTTTGTTCATTGTATCTTATATGTTTTAGATTTTTATGTCTTGTCCATGTTCCACCTTTAAGGCGTCTGAATTCGACCTGGTCAGGTATCTTCAAGCAGCGAGCTTCTACTCAAGAAGGGCCCTTTTTCGCCTCAGGCCAGGTTCCTTTGGGCCTCGCTTCGCCAAAGGCAACCCCCACCCCAGATTGGAAGCTATGCTGGGTTTCTGTTTCCAAAACTAGGCTTCCAACTACAGATTTATGCAGATTTCAAGGAAGGAGGTATCACAAGATCTACGTCTAACGGAGACGACCCTGCCGCAACATATGGCCATTATATTTGATGCAGCGTATGGAACCCACCCATCTTTCCGGTTCCTCCAAAAAGCGGCATCCAATCTTCTCGAATCTTCACGGGAGAATGTTGTCAAAAGTGTTACCAGGTCTCACCATTAGACCCTCCAAGCAAAACTTCAGTTTCCGGTCGTTCCATGCGACCATCAACCCAGTACTGGAACCATTGAATTTCCTTTCCAAGGGTCCCAAGTATTCTCCACACACCCCAACTACAAGGGTCTACCAACTGACTTCAGTTCATTGTGTTGCGACTCACATCCCAGAACAAGACCAGCAAGAATTTCTTGATGCTGGAGTCCAATTCGCCTGCTTCCATTCTCCTTCACATACAGACAAAGTTCCGATCCGGCTACAGCTGAAGAATGGCAAAACATGTCACCTGAAACTACTGGATTTAAATAAAACCAGTGTTTTTCTCATCTTAGATTGAAGGATCCTATGAACAAAATGTGAGCCCGGCCTTAAAAATCATTTTGATACTCTTAAGACTAGGCCTTCAGGTTCTCTACGCTCAAAGACAAAGAAACGTTGCATCTCCCTAAACGTCACAGCTCTTAAAGCTGCTATTGGGGCTCGTTCCAAGCAGTATCTAAGTGTGCTTTTTACGGCTAAAACACATAAAGAAGGTGTCCCCCTAAGAAGCATAATTTCAGGAAAGGGATGCAGCCACAAGCCTCTTGCTCCTTTTCTACAAAAGCATCTGTATTCGATCAGTGTAAATCAACCTTTTCGAGTTGCCAACTTTACAGAACTAATCTCTCGTCTCCATGAACTTCATTCTACTCCCGAGGCCTGTACCATGTTTTCGTTGGATATTGAGGAAATACATTACCGATTAGATCCCTCCGTCCTAATGAATTCTGTATCAAGGGCAATTCACGAACATGGCCCGCGCGAACTTCAGAACTCATATGGTGTATCTGAATGGGGCTTCCTAGACATTTGGCCCTCTATCTATAATCTACACTCGTGGAATATGACAAGGAAATTCTCGGGCAAAAGAAAAGTGTTTAAATTGGCTCCTGCCTCGAACCGGTTCTCAGTGTTGTTTTTCTCCTGTATGTTGACCGGGAAATAAAAAGCACGTTTCGTTTCTTCTTATTCGGTACTTCGCGCCGTAACCTCTTCCTGAGGCCTGAAATCCACAAGGAAATAAAGCTCAGGCGACGGTCTCCGGTCTTAGATATTCTCCATCTTTTTTGGCCCGGTATTTGTTGAGCATTTTAACAACGGTTCCTAAAACACAGTTCTTACATTTTGCTTCTCCTATTTTAAACTGGTCAAACATGGAATTATTCGTTCCTCCTTTTATCTTCTCGCACCAAAGCCTGTTTCCACTTTTTTGGCTTAAGCATTCCAAAACAACATCAATGACTTCGCAAAGTTGTTCTATTCTTGCTCAGCTAATTTAGCTCCTGAAGGGCCCCATGCTCCACGTAGTGAAGTTTCACCTGTCATCTCCATACCATATGTGAGCAACTTATGGTGACCACCCGTCCCGCGACTCGCGGGACTGTCCCGCATTGAAGGCTCGTGTCCCGCGTCCCGTGAGAAATTCTCAAGTCTTCAAAATGTCCCGCAGTTCACACTGTGG
Source organism: Ixodes scapularis (assembly GCF_016920785.2). Taxonomy (NCBI): domain Eukaryota; kingdom Metazoa; phylum Arthropoda; class Arachnida; order Ixodida; family Ixodidae; genus Ixodes; species Ixodes scapularis. Next base: position 166,733,215 of record NW_024609868.1, on the reverse strand, counting down.
TAAAATTCACTCTGCAACTCATGGTGCTGCCGAACAACGGGGAAGCGCGGATGTCACTGGTAATCGTGCGAATCGCAATGGTACGCCATTTTCTATCCAAGCATTGCGGGAAGCGATTGTCGTTCTGCAGGAGGACCGACGAGCATGCGCCGTTGTGCCTCTTCCTTTAGTGGCAAAATATTGTAAAAGAAAATTGCTCGGTTATTGCCATTATTTTCATATCGCTGTTTTAACGCAAAAGGTTTGCTGTGGATTTCTTTTTTTAGTGAAGACAGCCACACAAGGCAAAAAGAAAAAGAACATATTGCTAAAAACTTGCGTAGGACCATTTTCTTAAAAGTAAGCGTTGACAAGAAATAATAACCCGAAAAAGATTTGGTGTTTCTTAATTTCATTTGATGCATTGAGTGCTGCTGGAGTTGATTTTTATGCTTTCAAACTCGACACATTTAGTAACATATTTGGCATAAAAAGATATATCACTGGGAGAGAAAACTATTTTGCTTAATAGCTGCAATACAATTTGCAGGTGTATAAACAGCAGAGGATATTAAACGTGTTAACAGGGCCTCGGTTCGTGGTGTGCGTGTTCATAAATTCCCTCCATACCCCCCTCCCTCCCCCCCCCCCCCCCCCATTGCCCCGCGTGTCCTGCATTTCGCTAGAAGGATGGTGGTCACCCTAGAGCAACTCTGGGCACAGACTAAGGGAATAGCAGTGCGTTTGAACCCTTCAGTTGTCTTCTCGTGCAATTTGCACCTAATACAAAGATGCGGGGTACTCTAATAACATAGCGGAGGGGGTATTCTTGAAATTTCTAAAGGGTTTTAGTTAAGTTGAAAAAGAAAACGCAGAAGAAATTGGACAAAGTTGCGTATATTCCGTTTTTTTTACGGGTTTTCGCACTATTTGATGGCGATTGTATATTCTCAATCGCGATCGCATTGTGCAAAATCTCGTAAAAACAAAATATAGGCAACTCTGTATATCTTCATAGTTTTCTTTTTCCATGCAACTAAAACCCTTTAGGCATTTCAAGGCTAACCAATCCACTATGTTATTCAAGTACCCCGCATCCTCAAGGGCAACAACTTTTAATTAGCTGCACCAATCACCATGTGCTGGCAAGATTTCTTCAGAGGATTGCCTAGCAGGAAAGGAAAAGATGCCATTACAGATCGTTTAACTAACATTGAGTGGCAACTCTAGGAAGATAACAAAACATTCGTTGCAACCATTGTTCAATGAAATGGTTCCTGGCATAAAATTGTATCTACATTCCTCCAAAATTTCCTGACGATAATTTTGTTCAGTAGTACGATTGGTTTGCAAAAATTAGGGAAGAATTTTGTTTGTTTGGGTACTTTTCATCAGAACAAGTAGATATACAGTTTATAAATATAAAATATTTGTAGTAATTCCTTTATCAGCCCCTGTGCTTTTAAGGGTAAGTGAGTGGTTCGAGGCAAACTTTGTCATGTTTCAGACCAGTGCCAAAATCAAAGTGGAAGGTTTTTTTAGTATTTAATTGATTTATATCTGTGATCAGCAGCTGTCCAATTTCAACCAAATATTCTGACCAAAACCGGAGTTTGTATTGGGTCGTCCTTGGCTTCAGCCGTATCCAAGATTTGCCTCGCTCCGTGGGATTCGGCCATGTGGCAATGAGCGCAGTCAGTGCCAAAGGAGATAGTGGTAATTAAGAGGTACGTCGACGATATTTTAACAAATTCAGGGGTAGAGGAACTCCTTCCCAAGGTCAAAGGTACCAAAAAGCAGGCGGCAATGGACTTTCTTTTTGTTGCGAGGAATCATTGGAGGAATGTTACAGTTAATGGATTTGCTGTTCAGCACGTCGAATGAGCTGTGCTGGGATTATAATAAGCTTGCGGCGAAACCTGTTACATTTTCATGGTTACCGCTCAAAGATCGTTAAACAATGTGTAGTGGTATTTTTGCAAGACAATGCTCTGAAGAAATCTTGTCAGAACAGGGTGCCTGGGTCAGTTAAGCATTAATTGTTGAGCTTGAAGGTTGCAGGGTACTCGAATAACATAGTGGAGGGCGTAGCCTTGACATGCCTAAAATGTTCAGTTACATTGAAAAGAAAGCGGGAAAGAAACCGACTGAGTGGTTTCTATTCTGTTTTTTTACAAGTTTTCGCACAATGTGATGGCGATTGCGAATACATTCCGAGTAAATATAATCTTTATCTCTAACTACAGTAAAACAGACTGACGCCAATTTCAGATGGAATAAAAAGTTGTCCTAAAAGGATGGGAGAAGCCCCCGAAAACTACCAGGTTGGTGTTGTCTGACATTCCAATGGTCTGTGGGTTCTCCTACTTTGGACAGACAAAGCGCTGTTTGAATGAAAGATTACTCTAGCACAAAGGGCTGTCTAGAGCAATGCAACGAACTCAAAAATTTGAAGGCACATAGAAAAGTGCAATAATTGTTTGCCAGTGTGGGAGGGCACTATTGTATTCAGTAAAGAAAACAAATTCACACAAAGTGTTTAAAGGACACAATTAGGAGTAGCTCAGTGGGAAATTGTATTAGCCAGCCTTCAGTCCCACTGGATGATGCATCGTGGAGGTATTTACTTTTGTAATGGGTGGAATAGGCGAAAAGGGAACATTGTATTTTTGTATACGGTTTTGTCAGATAGGTTTGAGTCATGCACCTCTGGGTGTGCCATGGGTGCTTGCGATGAATGTGGGAACCAGTGCAAACTCAGTGAAGTTCAGGTGAGAGGGTGTGGTATATGGGAGTAAGCCATTAGCATTGGCTGTGTTTTAGAGGTGTGAAGCTGGTTAAGCACGTGTGCGGATCCGGTGTAGGTCGTGTGAGGGGTGACATATAAACCACAATATGTAATAAAATATATTCAGCTGCGTTTTAGACCTGTGTTTCTCCCTTCTTCCTTTGTCGTCCATCGTATTCGGTTAGATCATGAGAAGCGTTAAACAGCTCACCTGATTATTAACCTTAGCTTCAAGTATAAATTTGTACGGTTATTATGTGGAGAAACAGCTAGAGAATGTATATAAACTCATTGTATATCAAAAGATTCTTTTATCAATTTCTTTCTTTACACCGTTCATCGGATGTCAAACAAATTCGTGTTGGCGCTGTAAAACAGACGCGTCAATAATTTTTGCTTTTGTCCAAGTATTCAGCGCCGTAGCGTAGTAAATTTTAACTTGATCTCTTCTAAAATTACAACCACATGCAAGACAATATTCTACATTCAGTGTTTAGTGTTGAATACTATGTCAGAATACTTGGGTTCGCAGGCAAATAAAAACATTGATTAGAGCCGGTAAAATAAATGTTAATAGTAGGATCATTAAAATAATGTCATGTTTATCATAACAGAGAGGACAAGATATAAAATAATTATAAAAATACGATTAAAGACCATTGGAGATCACTGTGTTTTCATTATACTTGTACAGTAAACGATTCCCACAGTTTTGGATTAAACCAAATAATTATTGAGTCGCGTTTAACGAAGTACTCCGGCTATTGCTTGAGCTACCCTAACGAAATATTTGTTTTGGAATCACTGGCGTATACCCTTACAAGTATGCTATTTAGTACTACGATATTCAAAATACTTATTGTGAAATCGGCAAGTGAACACGATGCCAAAACCAGCATTCAAATATAACCGCGCTTTCCAGTGCCGTGATGTTAGGGGAAGGCAGGCTTGCAGGTCAAGCCGGCACTCTAAAAATGGACTGGCCGGGCATTCGTTTCGTGTTGCTGCGCGGGTGCTGGTGCTAGGATCTAAAGCATTCATGTGGCAAAATAAAGTGTTTGTAATCAGGTGGGAACAACGTCTACAGCCTTAAAAGTCAAACCCTGACTTTCCTTGATGTCACTTTTTCATTCCTGCTAGTAGGGGCTTTCACTTTGCAAACCGCGGTGAGGACCAAACAATGCGTGGAAATTGCTAACAAACAATCTGACTTTATGCCGCAAAAGGCAGGTGTTCCTCAAGGCCGTATACTGGGATCTTTTCTATTCAATTCGTACGTAAAAGTCATGGTAAACATTGATCATGATCTATGTTTTATTATCTACGCAGAAGATACGAGTGTTTTTTTTTCTCCAGAAAATCACACCAACCAAAATATAGAAAGTGCAAATAGATTCCTTGATAAGCTGAATGCTCGGACGAACGCATATTCATTGCAAATAAATGCGAGCAAAACGAAGGAAGTTTTATTTAAAGTTCGTAACAGAAATAGCTTGCGTATGGCCAGTATTTCTCTTGGAGAAAATAAAATAGATATATTAGAGAGTGCAAAAGTTCTTGGTATAGTTTTTAACCAGTAGATAATGTGGGATGAAACAGTGCAGCATATATATATATATGTATATATATATATATACACGGTTATTGTTATAAATTATAAATATGGTGACATACTCCTCATTTCGGCTCTGCTGCTCATCTATAATTCTCTTTTTATTCTCAGTATAACTAGCGCTTTCCCGGTTGGGGATACACGACCGACACAAATCTTAAACAAATTCAAAATCGATGTAAAAATTTAATTCGTATTATATGCCGCGCACCTTGTGACAGTCACTCGAAGCCACGCTTTAACAAATTTAATATAGTACAAACTCTGAGTCATTACAACTACAAACTTGCTCTTTCTTATAAAAACTCTTTTGAAGATTAGGAAAATATTTATTCAATAATAACTAATCTTGAGAAAAAAATTATTCATGAGACCCGCTGTGCAGAAAATGAATAGTACCTCACTCAAGAACGAACTTCGGAATTCAAATGCTAAGGTATACACTCTCCAATCTTTTAAATCATTTAGACTCACTAAACATAGATATTATTTGCTCAACTAGGAAAATTGTACACACAATAGTTATTTAGTTATCCGGTAGGATTTGAATACTAGAATGCAAACAAAATGCGTGTTAATATTATTTCATTTTAAATTGTTTTATTATATTTTACGTCTGTAATTATGCGTACGCTATATATATGTCAGTGTTGAAAAAACTTGAAAGCAAGCTGAAGGTGTGTTTATTATTCTATGTTAATTTGTTTGCTTATATTGTTATGTCTCAGATTCCGTTAAGCTCTGTTTCCTTAAATTTATAATCTGTTGTTGCTGCTGGGGAGGCAGAGGTTTTATCAAGCAACTACGAAGTTGCTTTTTTCTTTCCCTCCGTTCTTCAGTCTTGAACAACAATAAAGAATTTGAATTTGAATTTAAACTTGTATATTTATTATCATCGCGAAACCAAATTATTTTCTCTCAATATACCGTTACTATTGCAGCGATGCTTGTTGGTGTGATCAGCAAATTTTAGTCAAATCGCGGACCATGAAGAAAATGCCGGGGTACTCTTTAATTGAGATTAACGAAGGGAAGCTTTACCATAACCAGACAAGCTAGAACAAGACGCATATTTATTGACGCTGCACATCTTCATGTCTTCCCATCATAAACAGCTTTCAGTCCCACGATGTTTCATATACAATATAGATAGTGCCCTCAAGCTACAACTAGTTGCAAAAGAAACTTGTTGAAACTAGGCTAATTCTAAAGATTCCTTCTGCGTATATACAGCAACAAAAAAAAAAACGCTGGTCGAGTATCTACACTCCTAGTCCTAAATTCAGGCAGCAAAATCACGCTGCTTAGTTTTTTTGTTTTTTTGTTTTTGCTATTTATTTTACATTGTGAGTGCGTTGGAGGCGCACGAGTAGATGCTGTTCACAGGGCTGAGGAATCAACAAATGCATCTTGACAGCAAAGGTTGTTCAATCAGCTTAAATATCAGTTAATATTTTCACCGTCAAGGCCTCGTTGACTATTCGTTTTAACGCCCCGAAACAATGGAACGCAGGTGCGATTAGTTTTATTCAAAGCATTTCTACTGTCAGAAGAAAAATGGTGCTCGTATTTTGAGTCCACAGTGTATTTGTTATAAAAATTTTTAAAATTGAAAGTACAGAAAGGATTGCGCTTGTGCAAGCAATTGGCACAATACTTGACATTTTCTGAATCGCATGAACGTAATTAAAAACAAACGTAATTTCTACGTGTCATGCGTGATGATGTGTTCAATCAAGAAAGCAATCACTTAAGGCATAGATATGAAAGTAATTGAGGTCACCAGGTGTCTTAGATTAGAAGACCTATTTGATAATCCCGATTTACCCCACTTTTCTATGAACCATAAGAAAGTCCCATTTCAAAATGGACATTTCTCGTGCGATATAATTAAAAGCCTTGCGAGGACCACATATTTTTAATTTTTATGTTCAAGAATATTATGATGCTCGCGTTCTCTGCAGGCGTTAGAGATTTTTGTTTTGTGTAAGTTATTTTCACTATATTCTTATTTACACTTTATGTGTACGGTACGTTTCTTCGTAAGTGCTAGTTTTGTAACTTTCGTTTGGAGGCTCAAAATATTTACTCACCATACATTTCAGCATTTTTTCTGTAAACGTTCGCCATAGTAATATTTGTAATGACGTCATCCACAAAAGGATCCTTTATGGCGATTTCAACCTCGCACCCTGTTGCAGCAGCCGCGCTGTTGATGCATGCTTCCACTTTTTCCTTCAGAAAGAGCAGTTCCTTTGCTTTTGGTGCTCTTATGACGAATTCCATTTTGTAGACTGAAGGGGTCACATTGGCTCGGGCGTCTACGTCCTTTATTATCCCTACAATAGGTTTGAATATATCAGTAAAAAATAGGAAGCTCATTATTATAATTATAAAAAATCATTTCTGGAGAAAAAAGAAATTGGGCGTCACTGTTTGTCTTTTTTATTTTAGAATTCATATTTTTATATCCAAAAACTAGTACTGTTTGTTGGTTCTCGGAAACAGGCATATTTTCACTAGGTGTGTTCAACTTTGACATCACAAAACCTCAATGTATAACAACTTTTACAAACAAAATAGATTCGCTCTCATGATTTGTAGTACACGCAGCCAGGCATGTTATGTATTACAGTGGACGGCGCATATCCATCGAAACCGTTTAAAAAGTCTCGTTTAATATACAAAGCGATGAACAGAGGAAGATCGCTTAAGTAAAGCTTACCGGTAGCCTTCCAAGACGGCTTCATTTGTTGCCTGAGCATGGACACATTTACGTAAGCACCAACAGCAGCATCCAGGGCATTGACCCCCTCCCAGGGGGCAGCACCAGAATGCGCTTCTTTTCCTCGGTACTCCACATGAATCTGGAAGCATTTAGCAAACATTCTGTCACACGTTTAACGCTTGTTTTGTTTTAGATTGCCTTATTAGAACTTAAACTTAAGGAAGCTACTGGGCTGAAGTGTTAAACTGCTTAAAATGAAGGACCCTTACATTCAAAAAAAAGTTCTACTGGAGGTAAGGGACAAGAGATTCTCCAAGCCTACAATAACGTTGGCGTGAACTGTTTATTGCTAAGACCTTTTTGCAGGAATTTTGTTTTACTGTGAGATGACCCTTTAGCCTGCTTGAATCCAGTTTCAATTGTAAGTCTATTTGCGCATCTTGTGGAATGTGATACGAAATTACGCACCACCTGCCTCTACAGTTTTACCTTACAACTGTGTGTTTAGCTTCCTTTGCAACAGGGGTCTCCAAACGTTTTCCTAGACAGCCGGATTATGGACATGTTGCAATCTCGAGGGCCGTAAATTCGATAACACAATATAAACAAGGAAATACTAAATGAATAATCCTAAATGGCATTTAAATACAAAAATAATAGAGCAAAAATTAAAAAAAAGGAACGTAAGCTGGACAAATTCATGTACTTTATTTTTAGTTCAATATTTTATCGAGATCTCACCAGATATAAATAGAAGCGCATGGTAACTTTAGAATATTCACAGAGGGTAGAACACTGATAAAATTAGTAGATAAGGTCACTATTCACGATAACCACGTGATTGCAAAGCAAACTTTTCATGGTTAAGCAGGCATGAAGCAGGAAAATACGAATAGTAATTCAGGTGATGACAAAACATAATAAATAATATGGCGAGATAACTGGCGTTTCGATGCACTTTCCTAGGCATGTGCGAATAGTAGGTTTCGAGTCCAAAACGAATTGGGGGCAAGCAAATAGTGGTTTCGGCTGAATATTTTAGAATCGAATAGTTTTTCCCAGCGTTTCACTCTGCACCATGCCTAAACAAAAAAGTGAAAGCCGTTTACAACTCCCTGTAACACCTAATTAGAGCGCAGCTCTTGAGGAGGAGGAGGGAAGGGTACTGGGGGTGAAGTGACCTGGGGGGGGTCACGTGACCAATTGGGGGTCACGTGACCTTAGGGGGTCACGTGACGATGCCGATGATGTCATCAGTGACGTCACTGATGACGTCATTCGTGATGATGACGATGACGATGCGGATGCCGGTGACGTCATCAGTGACGTCACTGATGACGTCATCAGTGATGATGACAATGACGATGCGGACGCCGGTGAGGTCATCAGTGACGTCACTGATGACGTCATCAGTGACGATGACGATGCGGACTCCGATGACGTCATCAGCGATGATGACGATGACGACGCGGATGTCGGTGACGTCATCAGTGACGTCACTGATGACGTAATTCGTGATGATGACGATGACGATTCTGATTCCGGTGACGTCATCAGTGACGTAACTGATGACGTCATCAGTGATGATGACTATGACGATGCGGATGCCGGTGAGGTCATCAGTGACGTCACTGATGACGTCATCAGTGATGACGTCATCAGTGATGATGACGATGTGGATGCCGGGGACGTCATCAGTGACGATGACGTCATCGGGGAGGTCACGTGACCTCGGGGGGGGGGGGGGGTCACGTGACCCTGGGGGGTGGTCACGTGACCTCGGGGGGTCACGTGACTTTGGGTGTCACGTGACCTCTAGGGGTCACGTGACCTTAAGGGCCACGTGACCTTGGGACGACCTTGGGGGGGTCGCGTGACCTTGGAGTGACCTTGTTTACGCCGACGCCGACGGCGCTCAAGCCGGGAACGGGCCCCTAAGAGCTGCGCTCTAAAAAAGAAAAAAACATCTGCACTCGTAACGACTGTTCTCAAGCTTCTACTTATCCATGGCTAAGCATGGGCGAACTTTAGGGGTGGGGGCATTGCATTTATTTAGGCCTTCCCAAGCTCAACCTATTTTAATGAAAAAATTTATATTCACCAGCAAAAGGTTTAGGTCAGGGTGACATAGCAAATATTAGGCCAACAAAATAGATGGGGCAAAGTTTCGGACCGTGACGTCATCTCTCTACAGACCCTCCCCCCCCCCCTCCGCCAGCCTGTATCTTGGCTGAGTTAACTTTGATCCAGCTATATTTAGAAATCGAGACATCAAAAAGTTTATTGCCTACATAAGAATGGCAATTAAGCAACGCACTTAACATACAATCAAACCTATAGAGATGGCCCGCTATATCTAATCGAAGGGATTTATAAATCTCCTTGGCATATGCAAGCGATCTTGATTAAATCTAGATTGTCAAAAAAATAAAACAGCCAATCATGAATGATGAACGAAAGTTGTGAGGACATCTCTGCCTAACATTTAATTTTAAAAACATTCTTGTAGTGGAGATATTAACATTCCCAAAGTTTCTGTTACTTCTTACACATACCACGTGGGCATGTGCACTGTCTCGCTTTGAAAGTAGGCTTTTTAAAACATGACTGCAATATTGGTACTTTTTCAAGTGTTCATCGCGCCGGGTTAGCCCCACTGAGCGCGCTTCCCCCAGTATCCCTGTGCACTGCGGAGAAGCAACGATGTGAAAGCGAGGTCCTCCGGTTTTGCTTCTCCGCATTCTAAAAGTGCTCGGTAAGAAGCGCGCTCAACGGGGCAAACCTGACGCGGTGAACACTTCGAAAATACGAATATCAGAGTTTATCGCGAAGCGAGTATCGAGTAGCGTGTTATTTGAAACTACTATTCGAAAATCCGAGTATTCGCACAACACTAGTGTTCTCTCGTTCTTCCTGTTTACGCTTTTGGTGCGTGTCGCGGCGCCCATGTTTTTACGAGCGCTCATATTTTGGAATTGGTAGCAGCGGGCCGAGGGCCGGGTGTCACTGTAAAGACCATGGCCATCCCCAGCGGGCCAGCGGGAGCGCCTCCTCAGGCCGATGTTTGGAAACACGCACTGGCTGAGTGAATCTCTCTGGTCTATGCAGCACGTAGTTTGACCTACAAATACAGTCTACGGAGTGACACTGAGCATGACGTGAGCATTTGAAAGGCCATTCTCATTGCGATATCCCGGACTTCTTTTTTGGCTGGAGATATTTACAGCCACTTTATTCGCCGAGCTCCTTTCATGACATGCTGATATTAACCTTTCGCGAGGTCCGTTGGAAAGTACGCACACAGACATTGTTCGAGTGATGTGTGTACGCAGCGATAATAGAATAGATTATGTAATGTAGTATTGTTATGTTTGCTTTCTCCTTTGCAGTGTTCTTCCTTGAACAACATAGAACGGATTACAAAATAGATGCATCATTTACTTTGGGTCGGAGATCGAGCAGCCACGCCCCACACTTCCCACCAGCTGCGGTGAAAGCAAACATAAATTGCACGTGTGTTTCTCACATTGCATTCGACTGACGCAGCCGAAAACTGTGTGAGCGTTGAGATGGGACGCGTGCCGGATCAGTGAAGTACAAATTGAGCGCGAGTCACAGTTTAACGTTGACGCAGCACTCATGTCCTATCTTTGCCCCGTGATTGACTGATGGGTTAACACTCATCAATCATTAAGATGGGTTAACACAGAGCTGCGTGGCATAGCGACTGGGCAAACCGCCCGTTATTCACCCCGTTCGGATGGAGTTGATAGCACGATGGTACCACAGTATGTCGTGCCCAAGTAAACTCCCGGTAGTTCGCTTTTTCGTTCTTCCGCAACAAACAGCAATCTGATCAGATTCGTTCAACGCAGGTTTTGTTAAATGGCTGGCCCCTAACCATGTACAGTAAGGTACCAGGCATTCGAAGTCGACAGGCCGACTGCCAGCAGAATACCGACGTAGCGCTCGTATACTCACTCATTAGAAACCAGCCGAACCCCCTCCTCGAGTGTGTTACTCGCGGTCGCAGTAAAACATCACGTGTTCATACCGATGAGAAAAGTAATTAGGGCTTAAAAGGTAAGATGAGCTACTTCAAGCTTAAAAGGTAAGATGAGCTAATTAGGGCTTAGAATGTAAGACGAGTTTGACAACAGGAGGACACCCGCCTCTTCATTGCAGAAATTGTCTGTGCCAGCCCAACTATCAAAATAACACGATCTTGGGGAGGGCCGGTGACAAAACTGCGAGGGAAATGGAAGAAGCGCATGCTACAAAGAAAGAGAGCACTGAAGGCTGCGTCAGCCAACCGTCAATTTTTCTGAATCAAAAAGATTATGATTTTATTCACAAGTAAGGATGAGTCACGTCGCTAAGTGATTCAGTGTATATTTTTTTTTATTGGAGGCTGTTTGATTTAGCTGCTTTTAAAGAAATGTTCAGTTTAGAGTAATCGCTCGTTCTCTTCGCCTTCCTTTTTGTGTCCTTGCCTGTTGCTAACGCTTTTAATTTTATAAGTCATGAACCAACTCGCCCGCTTCATCACTTTAGTTGAGCTAATAATGCCAGTCGTGTTATGATAAATACTCTTAAAGAATTCTAAACGCGAGTTTTTCTGTCGAAGCTCTAGTGAACACCAACGTGGTGATTGCTTCGTATCAGTCACACTTGCGTAACGGCTATAGTAGCCCAAGACAAAGCGAGGGGCGCGACTTTGTATTTTTTCTAGGTCATCAACATGATTATTCTGAGTGGGGTCCCACACAGTGCAGGTATAATCTACGATTGGGCGCACATAGGTTAGGTACCAAAACCCGTTCGGCGTACAACGCGCTGACGTCGAACTGAACTTTTGGGGTGTCTTATATGTCACAAAGGGTGCAATGGCTACGCCCTTTTTTATGAGAGTCTACTGGCCCCGCAGCGTCGAACCGCACGAGCGTAACCGGTGGGTTCAACGTCTTGCCAGCTCTCGCAACAAACACCGAACCTCCTTACTTGCAGCCCACTGATGGACCTCTGTACCAGCCGTACATTTTTCTTCATTTCGTACCAGGGGAACGACATGAATGACAGCGTTTACAGCTGCTACGTACGACTAACAGATGGGAAAGCGATCACATGATTTCATCGGGCGGCGTGACGCCCTAGACTTATATATCCGTTGTATAGAAGCTAACCGTCATCACGAGCTGATTTTTTTTAAACCAGACCCAGCCTCGTCCGACGGCTCTTTGGAATTGGCCCGCCCTCGGCCCGTGACTTGTTTACGACAACAGGCCCGGTCCGGCTCCAGTCCGACAGCCGTCCCAGACCGACCTGGGCCCTTCCTCTTTTCACTCGGTATAAAGCTAAGTTCACGATTTGCGCAGTTTGCCAAACTCGCTCGTCACTGCTGCCCATGTTATCTGCGGTAGACGATGTCAACGCCCATAATAACATTTGCAGCTAAATCGTCGTAAAACGTTTAGCGGAAATAAAACTCACGGCAAACACAAAAACCGCTTGTTATGTGTGTGTCAGTCCTTGCTCAAAATGCAGTACAGATCCTTTCTTATTTTGCTGCTATTATTGCTAATATAAGTCGGACCCTTTTGCCGGCCTCAGTAGCAAGAAAAAAAAACCTTCCCTTTTTTCGTTTTTTTTTTTGCTATCAAACATGACTTAAAAATAGGCGAGGAATGATGAGCAAAGCGTGCAAAAAGAAAGCGAGGAATGATGAGCAAAGCGTGCAAAAACGTTGCAATGCAACGGATGCGTCGTGACGGGCTGCTCGGTCAAAACATAGAGACGTGCTTCCAAATTGCCCACTTCCGTTGTGCACAACGCAAAAAAAAAAAAAGCGTTACAAAAAATATTGCCGTCTTTTGGTGTGGTCTGAAAGAAAGTGCTTAGGAAAAGCACCCTAAAAGAAGGACTTTTACGAATGCAGCGTGTCTTTGCCTCTGTGTCGGATGCAGGTATTCGCACGCGATGTGCGAGTGAAGTGTCGCCGGCGTCGAAAACAAACACAGAGCAGCTGGTGCTGCAGCAGAGCACTCGACGCACACACATAGAACAATAAAAAACGAGACGGCTAGTAGAAAACAAAATGAGACTCAAAGTGAAAGAAAAGGCAACTCAGCTATTGCGCTCGGGAAATTTGAAGTGTACTTTGTGGGCCCCTACGCCATCTTTGCAAACCCACTCTTTGAACGCCATCCATAGGAACCGCAAAAAACAGAGCGCCTATTTGGTTCCCTAGTTTTTTGCTGACCATGCACTGCCAGTAACATTTGCCGATCCTCGCGCAGTTTGCAGAACGCTTCTCCTTGACCGGCTTAATCGGTCAACTAAGTGTGCTGGCTACCTTCTTTACCCTGAATAAACCTCCTCTTTAATTTAGTTTTATCGCAGTAGGCGTAAAATAGCATTTGCCCTTCTTGTACGTCGGCCCAAAAAGGTACTTTTCTATAAACAAAAATATATTTAACGAGTTATTTGTCTTTTTGTTTTCTGCTCATCGGAAACAATTTGTTACTGGATCCTGATTCTTTGAAGGCACTTTCTCTTTGCAATTGTTGAGTGTCCTTGCACGCCTCAATGCTAGGTACCCAAAAGCTATTATAAATACCTATGCACCCCGAAAGCTTTGGCTTCCGAATTATCGATTGACGCTGCTGATGCCAAATTTTAAGTGCTTTTTTCGTGTTATTTTTACATCATAAATCATGGCTGTTCCTTTTGCACGACCGCATTTTGCTAGAAAAAAATGTGAAAGAACATCGTTGGGAGACCAATATTCAGAACTCCAAAAATCTGTTTTCGCCTTTTCATATTATCACATATTGCCCCTAGAGCAGATATTTCAAACTCAGCTGCATGCCAACTCAATAACGAAAGTGCGGAATGTTTCCCCACTTTGACCGAAGCTAAAAAAAGTAACTCATTTTTTTCGTCAACGCATTTCCGCCAATTGTAGCAAATCTTATATGAAGTAAAGCGGAAAAGTGCCGGCAAAGTATCAAATTAATAATCTTGTTAATTCTCATGTCATATAGATAGCACTAAACTTAAAATGTCCTATTTTGCCAAATGTCTCATTTTGCCCCGCTTTACTTGCCTTATTTCTACCAATAAATCCAGGAGACCTAATTTGTGCAGCTTGTCTCCCCAGCTCCGAAAAAGCTCACCAGTAAACGCCCAGCGAAGCACGGCACACGCTGCATATTTTTGTTTTCTAAATGTTCCCGTAAAATAAAGATATGTACACAACATTCATTTTAGGAAAAAAAATTTTTATTGAAAACGCACTTAAAAGAAAACTATTTCTTCGGCATAACATTTTCCACAACGGTGGGCGTCAGTTAAAGAGTCTAAAGTTAAAAATAGTAAATGCGTTACCTAAAATGGTCTAATTACTTTCATACAAGTTCGTTTCAGCTGACATATTCTAATAACGAATGCCTATCGTTAAAGTGTATCGTAGCAATTTTTGGAACTCAGAAAACAGAGTTCTGCTTCGCACTGTTCCCTGGCGAATGTAGGCTTTATAGTGTCCACCATACGAAAGCAAACAAAAACAGTGTCGAAAAATGTGTGCTCGAGTAGACACCGCGGTTACTCGCTACTCGCGCCCGTTGTGGATGTCGACGTCTCTTCCAGCTTGGACTTCTGCCATTTTTTTTTTTTTTTTTTGCATCTAGCTTCGGTTTTTTGTTTGCTCATGTCGTAAGTTTTCCAAAGCAGGACTGAGGTATCGAAATTCTAATAACAACTGTGGCGTATCTTGACGACGAGGGGCGCATCAAATCTGTCAACTAAAAGTAATATTTGAAATGTTAACTAGTGAATTTTATTGTAATTCACTTTCCAAATGTCACTTTACCCTTGCAACATGACGTCCTTCGATGTCGATAGCTTGGTTTGCAAGAATATGTTTTTTTTTTTTCTTTTTTTGCACTCTAATCTTTTTTCTTTTGTTACTTTCCTTGTTGGAGAAAACTACATGTCTATTTTTCTCTGCATGCGAAGGTTTCGCCGTGAATCTTAACTAATGGCTTACGTGCGCTATGAGCCTCTGCAGTTAGATGTTTTGAACGGGCCAAGAAGCGTGAACTGTGTGAGTTGGCTGACATGAACAGATGATTCTATGAGCTGCAGATGCCTGAGGCTAACTTGAGTACGGACAGGGCGCACTTTAGCGAGGAGCACACAGCGGCACTGTTAACGCAAACAAGATGTTGCCAATGCTTTTTTTTTTTTTTTTTGTGATCATGGTTTTCAGTGGAGCGGGAAACTGAGACTTTTGCACAAAACCAAGAGGTAAGACCTGGTGCAGACAAACATCCTTTAAAGTAAAATACAAAAAAAAAACTCCGGTTTCCTTTTTGCGCTAACAGTATCACGCAGTGTACTTCCTCTGGAACACTAACAACAAAACAAAAACTGATGGGGATAGTGCAGCTGCAGAGCGCTAATGCGACAATACGTGACGCAGCGTACCGCTTGTCAAGTGCTTCCATTTTATAACTGCTAGCGACGTTTTATTTTTGAAACAGTATCATCAAGAGGTGCTTCTTTCAATTAAGATCTCATGATGTAGACTTCATTATGACATTAGAGAACATACGCATATGTTACCTTTCCATGGGCACTGCTTGGGAACGTATGAATGCTTGCGGGTGCTGGGTGAAGCATCATGGCCACATCAGCATCCTTGAAAGCGCCGGCGTTAAGCAGTTGAACTTTCCCAAATCCAGCTTCTTCCGCAGGAGTCCCCATGACAACCACCTTAGGAAATTACCAGTTTAATAATCAGGAAGGTCCCTCCTAATTACAAAAATCACCCCTCCTTCGGACTATTGTAGCAAAGGCAGTGGTAACATAGAATGTGATGCAGCGTCAAGCCATGTGGTCAGCTCTGAATCGCATTCTTATACGCTTTCATTTGTGAAAAGAACTAGCAAAACGTCCGTACCTAGTTGTTTTCTATTTATTTCACTCAACAACACTGGCGCCACTTGTAGACTACAAAACAAGTTGACAACTCGAACTACTTCAACTCATCGTGGCAAAGTAAACAAACCTCACCTGTCGTTTCTTTTTTTTTTTTCAGATTTTTTTATCGTTTAATTTACCTTTTTTCTGGACAAGCTTCAGCTCCACTGTTTAGCGCATTCTATAAATATAAAGCGCCAATCTATGTTTGACTTTCAGATGTGACCCACTGGAGTAGCCTATCTACCCGAGCAAGATTTAGAGCAGAGTCAACGTACCCTTGAGAAACGGTGATTCGTCAAGCGTTTCTCTTACCCACAATTGACAAAATGGCACTCATCTTTAAAATATGTTTGCAAAATACCAAATCGCAAGCGCGGTTTTAAGCCAATACAAAGAACAAACAGAGAAACCGACTATGTTTTATCTTACCTTTCCAGTAAGTGTTACATCTTGCTTTAGGACCTCTTTCACCGCAATGCCCGCAGCAACGGAGCACTCAGCGATCAAGTTGTGGCCGCAAGCATGCCCAATGTTTGGAAGGGCATCATACTCACACATGATGGTCACAACGGGTTCTCCACCTTGAAAGGGAAAACATTTCGTTTTTATATTATTATTTTAGACACTTCAAGTTGAGTGCGGACTCCCTCACAATGACTTCGAGAACGCCCGCACGCACGCACGCACGGTCGCACACGCGTCGACGTATACGCAAGCACTATCAGAATAGAAACGTAGGCCCGGAAGAAAACTAGAAATGGACGTTTAATAGGACGAACTTATCCCAGAAACTAAAACAAAAATGCTCCTCCGGTCCTGCACTGGCGATGAGAGGGCGACTGATCCGATGCTGCTAGCCACGGCTCCTCTTATACAGTTAGTGCTGTCTCCAACATTCTCGATAGAGGCCATAGGATCCTGGAACTTTTAAGTTAGATTATTGTACTGAAAGGCTGGAAAACAAGAAAGAAAATCTAATAAAATGATAACCAGGGAGGGTTTGAACTCCGTGCGTTCGACTGGCAACCATGAACACTGCAAACTTGGCTATGCATGTAGCATGATACCCCGCGAAGAAGCCGTGGCCCGCTACTTATCGAAAGACGGGCAACATGAAAGACTAAGGATCCCCAAGTAAAGCCGCCAATGTTTACGAACATTCTCGCGGTTCTATACTTTCACCAAGTGTGCTGTATTGTGGTCGTGCCTCTGGTTACAAGCTCGTGGTTGCCGACACTCGTTGTGATTGGGGGTCATCGCCACCGCCGTCGTTGTTCATCTCCGTCGATCGTGAAGCTTCTCGTCTTCCGTTGATCGTGAAGCTTCTCGTCTTCCGTTGATCGTGAAGCTTCTCGTCTTCCGTTGCCGTGGAGTTTCGTCTTCGTGGGTTACCGTGGAAAGCCTTTGTTCGTCGTTCTTTTTATCGCTGTTTGTCGTCTTTGAACAGCTTAGTTCTTCGCTCCTTGGGGTCATCCCCGCCATAGTCGTCTTCTGTCTTTTTTGTCATTAACCTTTATCGCACGGCATTATCATCGTCTAACTTTGTTCGAACCCTCGGTGCTGAGCATCGTTACCATGCGCCTCCCCTGATAGGACAAAACTACAATTTTTATTACCATCAAGATCGGAGTCGGTGCATTAGATGACTGATTGAACACATTGCTTCATGGATAACACAGAAGGCTGAATGTCATAAGAAAATAACATATTTGTTAACCTTATTGTATATTTTCCCGTGGGAATTCTATATTTGAACCTAAATATTTCGGCACAATTTTGAAAAGTCGGAACCTTCTTGTGAAATTTGGTAGGGGATTTTATTTACTTTCGTGAATTTTATATTCCGTTGTAGTATGTACGCCTACAATAAAACCTTGTTTACCTTGCGTAGTAGCATCGTAGAACCGGTAACCTTAATTACCGCAAAATTGACTTGTATATCATAGTGCCGGTCTCTAACTCATTCCTAACAGAAACGAGCAAATATATTTAGTTTTGTTCTGATTTAAACTTCTTTCAACTCGTCACAGATCCTACTAGGGCTTCATCACTTTCATTTAACATATTAAATATAGTATTAACCACGCATCCAAGCATCATATTATTAGAAGCATGCCTCCCTTGACCCAGGGACAGCGCCGGTTCCACACATCTCATTACACATACCCTTCAAGCTTCCAAATGTTGCGTAAAACAAAAGACCGTGGCTACATCAGTGCTGACCGCGCGTCGCTAATTTAAACTTATCCAAATTCTTTAATAAATACTAAAGCGGTTTTTTTTTTTCGAGAGAGAACTTTATTGAATCGATTTCGATGTTTTGTAACGCCATCTGCATGCATCTGATTAACTTCCTGGATTTATGCAGTTTCTTCCCCAATGCGCAGCATGGCTTCCGGAAACACCTTTTTTTTTAGACCCCACTACTTATTCTTACTAACGACTTGGTTAAACATCTTGACACGGGCTTTTCTACTGACGCCGTGTCTCTTGATTTCGCCAGAGCTCTTGATAAAGTTCCACAGAATCGCCTTCCCTTTTAACTTTGTTCACTAAAACAGGACTCTCATGTTTTTGAATCGACCGAATTATTCCTTAGTCCTCGCTCTCTATTCGTTTTTTTCTAACATCAGATCCTTCTCTTTCTTCCCTGGTTCTTCCGGTGTTCCTCAAGAAACTGTACTTAGGCCTTCACTCTTTTTAATCTACATTAATGATATCTCACCTCACCTCTCGTTCTCTGTTCGTCATTTCGCTGATAACTGTGTTGTTTATAAAGTAGTAAAAACCTCAGACGACCCTCTCGTCATCCAAAAAGGCATTAACAAAATTACTGAATGGTGCCGCACATGCCAGATGTGTCGAAATATTAACAAAATTTTCATGCATCTGCGAATCACACGTTCTTCCTCCCAGCCCTTAAACGCATTAACACCCAACGGCACTACCATTCAGACTTCTACAGAGTACACCTAGATTGGTGTTTGTTATATACTAGTCGATGTCGCGAGATCTATAATATTTACGGAGTGGGTCCTCGCGACAGATGGAGCCGCTTGAAAAATAAAGAAGAAGACTGCTGTGTTCTGAAACCGCTACAGGTCTCGATATTGTCTCGTCGGCTCCGGAGTCTTGGTTTATAACAGTGGCAACGAGCCAGGACTATGAAGAGACGTACAGCGTGGAGGATCCTTCGTCCATCCTAAGAGCGAACCAGTCTGCGGGTTTTTCAAAGATGAATCACCAGCTGCCAGAGTTTGACGAAGACAAGGACAAATGGAGTACGTACCTCATCAAGGTAGAGGCTTACTTTGAGGGCAATGAGGTTACAAATGACGCGAAGAGACGAGCATTGCTCGTAGCGGCACTAGGTACCAAAACAGTTCGAGTACTCTGTGGAAGAGTGGCTCCACAAAAACCTAATGCTCTAACGTATGCTGAGGTGGTAGCAGCTCTAGATGCGCACTACGATCCGAAGCCAAACGAAATATCTGAGAGCTTTAGGTTTTTCAATCGTTGTTAAAAAGAGGGAGAGTCGATTTACGAATTCATAGTCGAAATCCGCAGAATAGCGGATAACTGCAATTTTTCGGCGATGTTGGACAGAATGCTCAGAGACAGGATCGTCTGTGGCGTGCGGTCAAAGAACCTTCAGAAGCAACTGCTGTCAAAAAAGGAACTGACATTAGCAGATGACACCAAAAGAATGACTTGTGATGAACCCTCGGAAGTCCTCAGGATGAAAGTCCAAGGAAAGAGGTCCGAAAAATTTCGCCCACGACAACAACACACAAGGGTTTGTGAGCACTGTGGAAGCCGAGAGCACGAAGGTAACCGCTGCCAGTACAAAGGAACGACATGTTTCCACTGCGGAAAATGTGGTCACTGGGCCCGGAACTGTAAACATCCTGGGCAACAGTGGTCATATTCCAGGCCGCATGTGCAAGCCAAAGCACTAGAAGCAGCAGGGAGTTCGTCGGAAGAAACGGAAACCGAAGACATGCAAATATGGAGCTTGAAGACCAAAACTGTGGATCATGTTCCAGCAGTGCGACGCAAGTTCTCTTGGGGCGGAGTCGATCTGCTGATGGAAGTAGACACTGGATCACCCGTCTGTGTCATCTCGCGGGAGGTCTACACTCAGCACCGTGAACGCTGGCCTAAGCTTCAAGCATCGCAGGTGAAACTGTCCTGCTACCGAGGAAGAATACCCGTGCTGGGTGAGCTACACATGCAAGTCTCGTACCGAGGCACCCTATTAAAGTGCAGTTTGACTGTGTTGAACTGGTGCGGTTCATGTTTGTGTGGACGTGATTTAATTTTCAAGCTGAACAAGGCCGGGACTTCTGTGCTAAGCTTTACAGGAAATGCCGTGCCGCTGAGTAACAAACCAGTCAACGTGGAAGATCTCGAGGCACTTCTCTGCCAGTTTCAAGATTTGTTTACTCCGGGCATCGGGCTGATCACGGGACCACCTGCTCGACTAAACCTAAAGGAGGGTACCACACCAAAGTTTTGCAAGGCAAGACCGCTTCCTTACGGTCTGAAAGATAAGGTTTCGGCAGAACTTGACCGATTGTTGGAAGTCGGAATTATTTCACCGGTCACACACTCAGAATGGGCTACACCAATCGTCCCGCTGCTGAAGAAGGACGACTCAGTGCGCATCTGCGGGGACTTCAAGGCAACCCTATACCCTGCGTGTGAAGTCGAGCAGTACCCCCTGCCCCGCATCGAGAATCTGTTCGCATATCTGAACGGCGGCGATTGTTTTAGCACCTTGCATCTACGGGATGCGTACAACCAAGTAGCCCTTGACGACGCATCGAAGAAGATGGCTGTGATCAACACACACCGTGGGCTTTTCTGCTACAACCGCTTGCCTTTCGGAATATCATCGGCACCGGCGATATTTCAGCGGACGATGGAGACCATGCTCCGCGGACTAAAAGGCGTGCAGGCATACCTAAACGACGTGGTATTGTCCGAACGAGCTGATGGCAATGTTTTACAGTTGAGAGCAATTCTACAACGGTTCAGGGATGACGGCGTGAAACTCCGGAAAGAGAAGTGTAGGTTCAAAGAACAGGAGGTTACGTACCTCGGACACCGTATTGACGGACAGGGCCTCCATCCCCTAGAAACGAAAGTGGAAGCCATCGTGCATGCACCGCGGCCCAAAAACGTAAGCCAGTTGCGGTCTTTTTGGGGAATGCTGACTTTTTACGCCAGATTTGTTCCCAATATGTCAACCTTGTTGACAAGCCTCTACACATTGCTGGAAAAGGGAGCTCGCTGGACGTGGGGTGAAGCACAGGATGCGGTGTTCCAGAAAGCAAAAGAAGCTCTCAGCTCGGCAAAGGTGCTAACGCACTTTAATCCAGCGAAAGAACTGCGACTAGAGTGCGACGCCTGATTGTACAGCATCGGAGCAGTTCTTTTTCACCGAGAAAGTGGAGAAGACAAACCCATCGGGTTTCGATCAAGAACTCTATCAGCCGCCGAAAGAAATTATTCTCAACTAGAGCGAGAGGCTCTCGCTCTGGTCTTTGGCGTAGCGAAGTTTAGAGACTACCCATTTGGACATGAGTTCACCCTGGTCACGTATCATCAGCCACTCCTGGGGTTGCTGAGATCCGACCGCCCGACTCCCGCTATGGCGGCGGCGCGAATTCAACGATGGGCGCTGCGTTTCGGAAGCTACCGCTACAAGCTACAATACAAGCCTGGCCAAGAAATTCTAAATGCGGATGCCCTGAGCAGGCTACCGCTACCGGCAGTAGCCACAGCAGGAGCGGAAACAGGTGCTGAAGGTGAGCTTCCCGAATATGTGCTTGCTATGGAGCAGTTAGAGGAGGGTGTCGTGACAACCAGGGAGTTGAAACAAATGACAGCTACAGACTTAGTGTTAGCGCAGGTCAAGAACTACATCATGAATGGATGGCCCAAATGTGAGAAGAGCCTAGACTAGAACCTTCAATCGATTTACGGAAGGAAACTAGAACTGTCGGTGGCACACGACTTGGTATATTGGGGCCACCGCGTCATTGTGCCTAGGGAGGCTAGAGGGCGCCTCCTACAACTCCTTTACGAGAGTCATCAGGGAGAGTCGGCTATGAAAGCTATAGCAACATCTCAATTTTGGTGGCCTGGACTGGACAAGGAAATAGAGTACACGTCAGCGACGTGTGACGCCTGTGTCAAAATGTTGCCCATGCCAGCGTCAAAGGCACCAGTTAACTTGACCAAAACACACGAAAACTGGTCCAGAGTACATGTTGAATATCTAGGCTCTTTTAGAGAAAAAGATGATCTTGGTAGTGGTCGACGCACACAGTAAGTGGATCGAGGCAGTTTTTTTGAAACAGGCCACAAGCACAAATACTGTGTCGTGTTTGCGAGATGTGTTTAGCCACTTTGGGATGCCCCACACATTGGTCTCTGATTATGGTACACCTTTCACCAGTGCCGAGTTCTTGAAGTTCAAGTGGAGATACAACATAACGCACACCAGGACCGCACCATTTCACCCTCAGTCAAATGGTCTCGCGGAACGCGCGGTCAGAACTATACAAGATGGGTTGAAGAAAATACAAAACGACGACATTACAAGCAGCCTGGCAAGGCTTCTGTTTAATTATAGACGGACACCATCAAGCTCGGGAAAGTCACCATCTGAACTGCTGCTAGGATATCAAATTCGCTCGCGACTTGATACATGTTTTTCCTCACACTCCACAGGATCTGCCCAAGACACAGACTGGACGATCCAACCTGGGGACCCGGTGTACACCAGAAACTATGGGACAGGAAACAAGTGGATTCCTGGAAAAGTCACGGCGACAACGGGAGCTCGCATGGCAACCGTCGAAACTCCGTCCAAAGTGATAACACGCCATGCGGACCAACTACGTAAACGGCCGCCAGACAACAACGAGGTCATCCCCGCTCCTCCACGATCGTCACCAGGCCCATCAGCCAAGTCGAAGGTGCATGGTGACTGCAGCCCACAACAACCACCGGAGACCTCGAGTGAAGTCTGTGAAAGTGCACCCCAACGACGCTCCACTCGAGTGCGGAAGCCGGTACAGCGCTTTCAATGTTAAGGGGAGAGGAATGTTATATAGTCGATGTCGCGAGATCTATAATATTTACGGAGTGGGTCCTCACGACAGAATGGAGCCGCGTGAAAAATAAAGAAGAAGACTGCTGTGTTCTGAAACCGCTACACGTCTCGATATTTTCTCGTCGGCTCCGGAGTCTTAGTTTATAGCAGTGTTCATTTAACCACTAATATGTCCTGGAATGTTCGTGTCAAATAGACAATATCATCTGCAAACCGCTCACTCGGCTATAATCGTCGCAATTCCAAGTTTGTCCCTTTTAATCTCCAACGTCTCCTTTACGTCACACTTATTCGCGTTACACTAGAGCATGCTTCAGTTATCTGGCAGCCACATCCTTTATCTAAGGCAATCGAACATGCTCAGAATCGTGCTGCTCCGACTATTTTAAATACTATCGCTTTTATGTTGTCAATGCGATGTAATCTCAATTAACTCTTGCTGGTCTTTCCGTTCGTCGCAGACTTTACCATCTTTGCTTCTTTCCAAAATTTACTATTCGGAACCATTACGAGTCTTTCCTCAGTCAGCCCCGCTATATCTATGCAACCCTTGATCATTCATGCAAGATTTCTCGCCCCTAGACCATTTCAACAGCGCATCGCCATTCCCACCTACCAGAAGCCGTTGAGGGCTGGAGTAGCATTCCCGATGACACAGTCACCATCACCGATAACGCTAAATTTAGAGTTGTTCAAAACCAACCACTCGCGTCTGTAATTCCCCTCGCGGCCTTAAGGGAAATTATAGACAAATAAAGAAATAAATTCTAACGCGCCTTGGTTTAACGAAATCATAGACGGTTGCGAAAACGAAAAAAAAAAAGTTTCGCTCTGCCAAGTTTGCGGCTAGATTTGCTGCGTTCCATAACACAGACTATGAGCATACAAATATGGTCAATAAAAATTACTAATATTTTTATAATTTAATTCTCTCCCTATCATGTTAGCAAATATTCCTAAACAGTTCTCGAGTGTCGTAAATCTCAGTACACAAAATAAAATTGTTCTTAATTTTTTTTATGAATGGATATTCCATGGACTGTCATTGCTACTGCGTTAAACATTATTATGTATGTCTTTTACACCCTCGGTTGTTAATCAGCTACGACAATATTGTTTGCCTTTTTTCTCCCCATGAATGTAGTAATAGTGAACTGAAGTCGTGTGGTTAGCATTATTAATAGTATATATTTTCCTGAACTGACGGACGCATTGGACAATTTGAAAATATCTTAAACATCTACAATTCAATAGTTAATTTACGAACATGTAGACTACCTCCTGTAATCGAATGGTTGCTTTAAATGAAATAACGAATTTTTGAAAATAAACGAGGTCTTGACAACTGGGTTTTTGGTAATTAGAGAAACACTGGGTTTAATATTCTCGATACAATTTTAGTTTACAAGACGGACACCATTGGTGGTCGCGTACCGCCATCGCCCGAACACTTCTGCTCTGAGTTCCGCTGTTAGATTACCGCGCGGCTCTCTTGGGCAGCCTGGTCTCGCCC
This sequence comes from Ixodes scapularis, assembly GCF_016920785.2. NCBI lineage: Eukaryota > Metazoa > Arthropoda > Arachnida > Ixodida > Ixodidae > Ixodes > Ixodes scapularis. The sequence goes on along the minus strand of NW_024609868.1, from coordinate 166,708,484 downwards.
ATGGCTATAACCCGATGCCGGATTGGGTCTGCCGCCAGCCAGTCGCGCCTTCATGGCGTGGGAATCCATATGCGAGACCTTGGTTGCCGAGGAGTTCCAATAAATCACAATCTTCTGAGAGCGCAACCTTGCGCCCAGCGAAATAAAAGAAAAGGGCAAAACACGATGATGCTTGCAGCGAAATAAAATAAAAGAGCCAAAACAGAATGGCGCTCGATTGCACTCCTAACCACGACGTATTATTGAACGATTCAAAATGTAAAGGTTGTTCTTTCGCATGCATCTAACAAACAATCAACCAATTTTCATAACAAAAAAAAAGTCATTTAAAAGTCTCCAAGACATCATCTGCTCGCAACTGGTTAATTTTCTAAAGAAGAATACCTACCTCGTTAGATGACAACATGGATTTAGAAACCATTACTTATGAAAGGCGCAACTAGTATCTTTCAAAACCTCCAAAACCTAAGGGTACTACTAAAAAGGAGAGAAAATATTTAATTTCAATCATTCTTTTTATATTTATTATAAAAACTATTTTCTTTTCCTGGATTTCGCAAACTCATTTGAACAAACAAATTAGACACGCTATATATCTTCTCGCACTGAACTTATCCATATGGTTTCGTCTCAATTCTAAAACGTAATATTTTCATTATTTTTATTTATATAGTTAAGATCGATTGTTTGGAACCCCCCTCTCGCTTTCAACACTTACATTACTGATATTTTGTTGTTTAACAATGTTCTTAACTATATGTGCACTGCGTCATTATTTTTGTAAGCTCCCTTGCCTTTTTAATGTATTACTCTGAAGGCATTTTAATAAAAGAAATTAAAGAACACGAATCACAATATAATATAAGTAATAAAGTAATCATTATAAAATAGCCTCCTTTTTGTTGCGTGTAATAGGTATATTCTGAAACAAAGGAGGTTATCCGATGAATCAATACTCCGGAATATGAAAAATCATTGTTCAACTTGCTAAGCAAGATTTCAATATTTTCTCTTAATGTTTATTGTGCGTCAATACCCAATGTTTTTCTAAAGAAAGAAAAGTCCACCTACTCCCAAATTCTGCTCGAAATGCTGTTTCCAGGATGTAGTGGCGTTCCACCCGAAATTCCTCTTGCTCCAGGATACCCGTGATCAGGTCGTGCGCAATGCGCTCTTCGTAGTTAAGTTCCGGATTTTCAAACAGCGTCCTCCCGATGTTATGCAGACTTTCGGTCCGATCTTGTACGGCGCTTTCAACCATTTCTTGGAAAGAGGTCATCTGCAATGAGAACGCAAGCTTTCGTGACGATTGATTCCACAATTATGCAAAGTGGGTAAGAGCCCTAAGAGAGTGGACATCGGCTGTACGAGGGGTGGCTCCAGCGCCCCTTCCTACGCCAAATAGCGAACGGTCGGCACACGCTAGCCGCGCGGATTCTTGAGCTCTGGCGAGCTGCAAGCGCTGTGTGCCGCTTGTAGATCTGGAGCCGACGGAGCGATCGCCGAGCGTCTCTATCCTATCTGTGGGAGAGTGAGCGGAGAATACAGAGATGTTCTCTGCGGTGCTTGCTCCGGACTTGTTTCATCAGTAGTAACTCGCAACTTTGCAGTTTCAATATCTGTGTTCTCGCACCCACACAAGCGATTGCGCCAGCAGCACTGGACGATTGGTTATATGAATATCAGAAGGATTCAGCCAAATTATTTTGTGCTTTGTGCGTTTAAAAAAAAGAAAAAGCTATCGTTCTTTTGTAAATGTGTTCCACATGGCGCACCCAATTTTCTAAAAATCAAGAACTAAGAATTATTGAAAGTTTGCGCGGCAATCAAAAAAAAAACACTAATTTTTCTGCAAACTACATTTGATCCACCCTTGAAAAATAATAATTAAAAATTTGCAGAAATATATTGCATTATTTTATCTTAATTTAAACACAAAAAGAACGCCTATAGCTAGGTTTATGTTGCAGCCAATTACCGTTGGAGGGTTTCTGTACCAGCGACTAGTGGTACTTGAGAAACTCGTCCACAGTGGCCCCCTTGGTCTCATTATCGTTTCGACACCATGGAGCACTACATAAAAAGGCTGTAAGCATTTTTTTATGCGTGACATGGCCACTATTGTCTGCGAATACTGAACTTCGCAGTTTGTTCGGTCTTTACGGTGTGGCAGTGGCGTCACCAGGAACATTTTTGGGGACGGGGGAGGAGAGGGTTCAGACAACTGGGATGCCGATGACTTGCGGTGCGGCGGAGGGCGAGGGGTGGGTGGTTCCTAATATTTTCTTAGAAATTAAATCACAGGCTCTGACGGATCCTGATGGAGAGAGAGAGGTAGTGTCTATCTGAGTGTCACGTGACCTTCGAGAGGCCTGTGCGTAGTGACGCTTTGTCACTTCACATGTAAGCGGCTGAGGTGGGTCATTGCGTCCGCTAAAGAACATCATAATTGCAAACAGGGTACAGCAATGCCTAGAGGAAAGAATCCGCCCATTTTGCCAGAAGATTGTACGCACTCTAAGTAGGACGCGCAGTGAACATGTACAATCAACCAAGTACAACACAGCGAGGATCGAACGCGCCGCAAAGTTAAGTTTTCGTAGGCAATATCAGCGACATCGATCATTGAACAGTTGACAGGTTGTTTTGTTTACAGCGCTCCCTGGTGTCTGAACGATAATGAGAGCAAGTACGGTAACTGTGACTGCCGTGCTTGAGTACCAGTGTTCTTTAAAGGGGCACTACACCACCTTTTTCCGATAATCTATTTATGGCCATAACTCAATATATATGTCCTAAGCCTCAAAAAAAGAACATTACATTCGTGCGTTGGCTTTTTTTTTTCTTTTTGCTAAAATCGGTATTTACGAACGATTATCTCGAAACTATCGTACAACCGAGAGCGCATCGTCAGACGAAGAGAAGCCCTTCTCCTCATCCAACATCGCCCTCTGGTGTATGCTATAGCCCCAACAAAATCAATATTTGATTCCTGTTTTTATTTAAAAACAAAAATCCGCCCCGCGTAAATGTAATTTTAGGCTTTTTTAGGACTCTTACAGCCCATAGATGGAGTTGCGACTATAAATAGGCTACAGCAATGAGTGGTTTAGTGCCCCTCAAGAGAGTAAGCCTCCAACGGCAATAACTCCAAAACAGCGACCGGAATAAACTTTTTTGGTGAAACCAGCTGAAGAAAGGACACCCAAGATGTATCAGAACCAAGTAGCTCAGCTTATTTCCTTAGTAATGCCACATGTTCTGGTAGATATGAAATTACCGTTTTTAAAAGCCTCATTGAATGCAGTTTGACGAAAATAGAGGATGATTATTTTTATATTCAAGCACAAAAATTTAATAATTTGCACTTTTTTATTTAAAACAAAAGCCTCACGAGTAATTTAGAAATAAAACACTTTCAATAGTAGAACGTTTATTTATTGTTGTTAAAAGTGCACAAAGAATGAAACACGATGCGCAAGACGTTTAAGCTAAATGCCTATTTTGAAGTGAATTAGAAATTTTCTAAAAAAAGCCTCAATATAAACATATGTGCAAAAACCCAAGTTGACTATTTAATATCTTGTTAAATATAAACTTAAAGAAAAATATACTTAATAAAAGCTAGTTTGCATGCGTTAAAGGTAAAAATATTTACGGCGTAGGAAGTTGTATTCTTTAATCCTGTGGCCCTCCAACTAGCGCCTACGCGCAATTGGAAAAGGCATTTTTCCAACCCCTCGCAGACGCGATTTTTTTTTTCACGAAAACAATGAAATTTTTTAGCTTGCAAAGGTAATGCTTTCCCCGTTGCGTAAATACGTGTTGCTACTGTATATAATAAGTCCATTGTAGTAAAAAATACAAATAACATTTCTATGATAATAATTCCGCACAAACACTACCCTAAAAAAATGCAGATGAATTAGCCGTTTTGATCAAATAGAATGATCCTTACAAAGCCACCGAAGGAGAAGGCTCCATAACAATTATTTCATTCAAGCAGTACGGTTTATTCATTTAAAAGTTTGCTATTTTTACTGGGAAGACCGCGAAAGATCATGGCAATTTCCCGTGATATATATAGTATACATACAGTGCAATCCTCTTATAACGATACCAAATGTAACGATGTACCGCTTATAACGATCACTTTAAAGAGGACTGTGCTTTTTCTTTGTTTTAGGTGTTTGTAAAGAAAAACACACCCATAGCGAAAGGATTATATTAGGCATATGGCTACACCAGTCAAAAATCCAGTTATTCGATCAAACTTTTGGCCAAAAATGAAACTAAAAATTAAACTAAAAGCCGACCGAACGATACCCAACTTGACACGCCATACGCATACTCATGCTAAACGGATGCATATCGAAATTCACCACGAGTTGCAGCGGTGCGCGGACTCAAGTCGACCGACCGATATTATCAGCATCACCGGCGTCGGTCGTCACATTTTAAAGATAGCGCCGGAAAAATTCACGCAGTGAAAACGCAAGTCTCGACAGTTTCGGTGCAGACAAACCAAAGCATACTGAAGCATTCTCGTCAAGGTTTAAACAAGTTAGGAGTCTCGTCCAGATCTACGATCTCTTCCCGTTCGCCACCTTTGCCACCCCGCGGCAACCTCGCGGCTACACGACCTTGATCGCAGCAGCCGCCGTTGACAAAGGTGGTCAGGGCGACGGCAATGACGACGAGCGAATTTGCGATGGTGTCAACGGCATCATCTGCACCAACATCGATGGTCGTCTGTCACCAATTTATGTTCAAAGAGTTTTCCTTGCCGTTCAGTTACTGTCGATTTCGTACATGCGATAAGACTGCGGGCACCACACGCGTAGCAACTGCAGTTGCGACGCGTGTGGTGCCCGCTACATATCCATATGGATATGTAGCGAATCAGAATCGCGCATGAAGCGTTGATTTTCTGCTCTTTATGCACGATTTATGAACTGCTTGTCCGTGTGAACTAATAAAGAAAATATTTATCTTAAAGCTGATATTTTGTGATGTGATGAATATGTTGCATAGCTGAGTAACTCGCTCTATCCTCCAGCAGGGAATATTATTTCGGGAATATTTCGAGGCCAGTCCAGATACAATGATAATCGGTTATATTGATTGAAATTGGAGGTTTTCTCATCGTTATAAGGGAGCTTCACTGTGCACGTTATTATACGGTATTTATAAAACGCTGACGGGGAGTTTTTTGTTCTCTCAAGTAGTGTGCTTGGAGACTGGAGTGGCTTAATGGTGCTTAGTAACCGCTATTTGGCTACACCCCCTTGACCATATTTTTTTTATAAAAACTGTTAAAATAATATTAGTCACACCTACCTCTGTACTACTTCCGGCTAGGCTAGTTTTTTAATACAAACAAACACGCTATCGTTCAGTTTATATCTAGGCAACACCTTTCTTGGTTACAAAATCTCGTAAAAATGCAAACGTTCAGGTCTCCGCTTTTTCTAACTTGTACGCAACACGAGAAACGTTGTCGCAGTGAAATTTGAAGATAAATTAAATGGTGGCTACTTACTGCGAGATTCGATAATTCCTCTTTTTCCGAGAGAAACTGTGAATCGCGACAAGAATATTTGTCGATTGTGAGCGTCTGGTTCTGTCCGGAAATATGCACATAAAAGTCGCATTCCAATTCCATTCAAAAACAGCTGTCACATATCCAAACCACACGTCATAATCACCGGAAATAAGAGCGGAAAGAGGAGCACAAGAAACAAATTTTATATTATTGGGTTGCATCCTGGCGAATTTCGTCCTCAGATTGCGCACCTGCACGAACCTTTCCGTTTCTTTGGGGGAGCGTGCTGGTGAGAGGAGGGGGGGGGGGACACACTACTGTTGTTGAGATACTCTTAGACCGTGATATTTGCGACTCCAGCTGATCAATGGTCCTCTCTCGGCAAAAATCTAAATCGAAAAAGTTGAAACGATTAGCTGGCAGAGAAATGAATTCCAGGGGTTTTCGCTGCTGACTTCTTAACTTGCCCCCGACTAAGTCGTCACTCCCGTGATTCCAAGTTTTGTTACAAACATGTTTGAGCTTTGTTTTGTTGCGCTTTGAGCAATCGAAACGCATTCCGACCAAGAGAAAGACGCGACAAGGTTACCTGAAAAGGAAAAAGATGCTGCCATCTCCAGTGCCGTAGGAGTGACCTTGCCCGTCCCCAGTAGTCGACCAAGACGTCTGAGCGGCGAATGGAGACTTTGGCGAGAGCGTTTCTCCTATGGTGAACCAGACGAATCTGTGCTCTGTTACTAGCCTCCCAACATGAAGCCTCTCAATGCTTTGGAAATCGAACCTTATGTTCGAAAAGATTATTATATCGTCAAGAGCTGTACTACCAGCGACAGGTCGAATAATCTTGACCATGATGACTTTGAAGCATAATCTGACAATTGATTTTCTGTCTAATGTCGATGGTGTGACCCCATCTACCGCTGTCGCCACTGAAATACACAACAAAGGTTATTGCAGCCTTCTTAAAATGTCCAATTAAGGGCTTTCTAAGAACGTGGTCTTACATCATATGCGGGTGTGTTTTGAGAAATTTTCTCACTTCCGCACCGTGCTGGATTGTAAGAGAATCCCTGTTGGTAGGCCAAAGTGCCTGAAATGTAGGATCAGCGCGTACTCTCATACCGATTAGGGGCACACTGTAAAGTTCCTCATAGGCGTTTCGCCGGTCGCTTAATCACCCACCTCAGCAGTGGTTACGGAGGGGGACCATCGAACAAGGCCACCTTCGACCGGAGTAATTTAGTTGATAAGCTTGTTGCCTGACGTCGATCACATCATGGTCGGCGAAGGTTTTCCTATCGACACCAGATGTGAAGCGAAACTGATAGCTGTGGTGAAGCCCCCCATTCCTACATGCCAAGACGCAGCTGTTCAAGGCTGAAGCTCTTGCGAATAAGCATTGAGCTTTGGCAAGAGTTAGCGCGAAAAGGGTTATTCAGAGATTTGGTCTTTTGAAGATTGCGCCCCTGAAGACGCCCTGGAACATGATGCCACTAGCCGATAACATGCTCATTATTGCACGTAGCTTGGCCAATTTATCGGTTTTTGTCTGTTACCTGTACTCCTCTTGTGAATAACAAGTTCATGTAGGTGTTGTTTGTAAATGCATTCGGTTCGAATACAATATAGTTAGGGTTTCGCGTTTCGATGAAATCTAAACGACTCTCGCAGTTTAAATTACTTCTCATTCAGATTTATCTGAAAAGCTCTTAATTTAGGGACTGTCAGATGTAAAAACCAACTGGTTTTTATCTTTGACTAAAATCCTAACACAAGTTTTATGATACTTTTTGATAATTTCCCATTTTGTTAGTAAGAATCACAAATACTGTTTACGAACACTTATTATAAAAGGAGGTAAACCATCTGACAATAGCGAACATGTTTGGCCTTTCTCTAGCCACTTATTTTCTGCCCGTACTCGGGAACAGTTTGTACTCCTAAACATTCATCGGCCACTGCTAAATTCGAGATACAGTTGGACTTTCTCGATACCTGCACGTGATGGGCAGTGTGACCGATCTCTTGACCAAATTTCTTATTATGTGAAAAGCTCAGCTCTTATTATGTCGTCTATAAAACTTTTATTTCCATAGGCATCTGCTGTTTGTTGTTCGGTACCATGACCAATGTCACTAAAAGTCGGTAAAAGAAAAAAAGATGAATTTTGTGCTAGCAATTCACGTCCAAAGGTGCTGTATCGCCGTTATGCCGGAGTCAGCTTCTTCGAAAAGAAGGATATGGGTTGTCAATAGTCTGCATCTTGTTGTTGTAGAACCGCTCCATCAGCTCCATCCGAGGCGTCGATCATGATGAAGAGAGGTGCGTCGCTTTTGGGGTGGCTGAGAAGGGTGACGTTGGCAATGATATTTTTCACTCTCTCGAAAGCTTGGTTGGCGGTTGGCGTCCAATGGAGTGGCGCTGCCTTTACCTTGGTGGCCGGCAGTAGGGCGTAGAGGGACTCGCAGCCTTGGGCGCACTGGGGTATAAAGCGTCAATAAAAATTGACCAGTCCGAGAAATTCTCGAAGTTTTTTCGCCGCCAGGGTCTGTGGAAAGCTTCGGAAGACTGCGACTTTTTCGGGTAACGGCTGAATTCCCGGGCTATCAACGTGGTGGCCATAAAATTCAAAATCGTTGACGCCGAATTTACACTTGGTCGAATTAACGACAAATCCGTATTCTTGGAAGCGCGAGAAGAGTTGTCGTAGATGTTCGGCGTGCACTTCCGGAGTGTTGCTGAATACAAGGATATCGTCGATATACGCGATGGTGAATGATAAACCTCGGAGGACTCTGTCGACGAATCGCTGAAAGGTCTGTGCAGCGTTGCGGAGGACAAAGGGCTTTTGCAAAAGCTCGAACATTCCAAACGGTGTGATGACAGCCGTCTTGGGAATGTCTGTCGGTTCTATGGAGATCGGGTAGAATGCCTTGATAAGGTCCACTTTGCTGAAGACCTTCGCGCTCTGTAGGATGCCATCGAAGTCCTTGATATGAGAGATGGGGTAAGGGTCGAGCAGAGTACACTTGTTTAATGATCGATAGTCCCCTGAGGGGCGCCAGTCCCCGGTTTTCTTCGGGGCCATGTGAACTGCTGGAGACCAGGCACTCGAAGATGGCCTTATAAAACCAAGTTCATGCACGTGTTAAAACTCGTTCTTGGCTATCTTGAGGCGGTCTGGAGCCTGTCGACATGGTCTGGTGAAAACCGCGGCCCATTTCGTGACGATGTGATGTTTGTTTGTTTGTTGGCGTTTTATGGCGCAAGGGCAACACGAGGGCCAAATAGCGCCAAGACCCTGTTTAGCTGATTTTATATGTAGTATGTTAGTGCTTATGGGTAAAACTAATGTGCTATGTTTAGCTAATATACAAATGGGTAATAAGGCCTATAGAGTGTAAAGGGCTCCAAAAATTCATGTATACTAGAGAAGTGACTTGAGGCCACTTTTTTGAAGGAACGTGAATAAGTCTTTGAGTGGAATCTGAGGTTCAGGACCTAACACCAAACACGGATGAAATGGAATGTTTAATCTTCTTAGTGGTGCTAAAAGTGGTTTAAGGAAAGGTTCCAGCTTCCTGCAAACAAACAGATGCATTACTGTAAGGTCTGAGTCACATATTTCGCAGGTAGGAGGTTCATTGCCCATTAAGAGATGTGAGTGTGTTAAGCGTGTATGTCCAATGCGCAGTCGTGTTAACAATACACTGTCATGACGCGAGAGGTGACGATGGTCCTGAAATTTATCTGTAATAGGGTGAAGGGTATGAAGCTTGTTACCTTCACATCTCTTCCATTGCCGCAACCATTTTGTCGCGACACTCTTGGACATCTCACCGCGAATGTCACTTAAGGGCAAAGGCATCTGTGTTCTGTCTTCGAACGGACCTTGTCGGGCAGTTTTGTCGGCAAGCTCATTTCCAGTGATGCCACTATGCCCTGGAACCCAGAGGAACCGAACGTGTCCGCCCATTGACTGGATTTCTCGTAACAGCGTATGAATATCTATAATAAACGTGTGTTTCTTAGGCTCTATAGCACAGATGGACATAAGTGCACTTAAAGAGTCGGAGCATATCAGTGATTTCTTGATCCGGGACTTTCTGATGTGCTTAAGCGAAGCAATAATTGCATATAATCCAGATGTGAAGACAGATGCTATTGGAGACAACTGGAAAGCATTTCTGGTGGTCCCAGAAACAAAGGCCGCTCCAACAGCATCGCCCATTTTAGAACCATCAGTGTAAAATGCCCGGTAGTCCTTGAACTCTTTAAGAATTTCTAAAAAACACTGTTGGTACACCAGAGGCGCAGTACATGGCTTTTGGAACTTAGTGAACCGCAGATCACAGGAAATGCTTGGGTCATACCAAGGGGGGAGTGGTGGGCGAAAAGTTGAAACCTTGATTATTGAAAACCTAGTGTCCGACAAAACTTGCTGCACACGAATTCCAAATGGTTGGGCGACTGATGGGCGTCGAGCAAACAGCTCAGTGAAAGATGGGGCTAGGACATGAGTGTAGGCTGGATTGTCCTTGTACATTGAAATTTTACCTGCAAAAAATAGACCTAGCAATTCTCTCCTAAAACATAGGGGCTGTTCATGGGCTGTTATGTATAGGCTCTCCACTGGTGATGTTCGAAAAGCTCCCGTGCACAAACGAATTGCCTGGTGATGAACAGGATCAAGCTGTCGAATTGTGCTTTGTCTAGCCGATCCATAAACAAAGCTACCATAATCCAGTTTTGAACGCACTGTAGCCCGGTAAATCTGCAGAAGAGACTCCACGTGTCCTCCCCAAGATGTGTGTGCAAGCACTTTAAGAATATTTAGTTTTTTTAGGCAGTTTTTGCGAAGATAGGCAATATGCTCTCAAAATGTCAGTTTTCGGTCAAAAATGACTCTAAGAAATTTTTGAGAGTCCTTACAAGTAAGTTGTGTACCATTTAGTGACAGTTCGGGATTGGGGTACAGTCCACGTTTCCGCGTGAAATGTACAATGGCACTTTTTTTCTGCCGAGAACTGAAATCCGTTTCGAAAACACCACTTGCCCAGTTTGTTTATGCAGAGCTGGAGTTGTCGCTCGGCAACTCGCAGAGATGAAGTCCTGATAGAAATTTTAAGGTCATCGGCATATAAAGAGTGTTCGATGGGGCGAGAAATTTCACGGGAGAGTGAATTTATCTGAACCAAAAATAATGTGACACTTAAAATGCAGCCCTGGGGAACGCCCATTTCCTGCATAAACTCGTCAGAAAGAACAGCTCCCCGGCGCACCTGAAAAGTGCAATCTGTTAAGAAGTTCTTAATGAACACCATCATGTTACCATTAAAACCCATTGACACCAGGTTACTAAGAATACCATGCCTCGATGTTGTATCATATGCCTTAGCAAGATCGAAGAAAACTGCCACCAGATGTTCACGCCTCACAAAGGCCGAGCGAACCTCCATCTCCAGAGACACAAGATGATCGAGGGTGGAGCGGTTTTTGCGGAAACCACACTGAGCTCGTGATAGTAAGTTTTTTGCCTCTAGGCAAAAAACAGGCCTTGAATTTATCATACGTTCCAGCACCTTGCAGAGGCAGCTGGTGAGAGCTATTGGTCTGTAGTTCTGAGGATTTTTGTGATCTTTGCCTGGCTTTGGAATGGCTATAACGACTGCTTTCCTCCAGGATGTTGGGAACACCCCCGTTCCCCATATTCTGTTATAGAACTTCAGAAGAGCAAGTTTGGAATCGTGGGATAAGTTAGCAATCATTTTATAGTGTATGTTGTCTAAGCCAACTGCAGAATTCCGGCAATGCAGGGTCGATAGCTCCAGCTCTCGAAAAGATAAAGGTTTGTTGTAAGGTTCCTCGCTACTGAGTTTTATTGGCAGTGGTTTTCTTTCTACTTGCGTGCAATAAGCTAGAAAAGGTTTTTGGTATGAAGACTTGCTGGATACTACTGAAAAAGTATGTCCCAGCGGATTTGCCTGGCCTATGGGAGAGCACACTTGAACTGTTCCATCTTTGAGAATAGAGAGTCGGGTATCATTATATAAGCCCTCCATCTTCCGGACTTTGTCCCAGATTTCTTTTGTTGATGTGTCCTGGGTAACCTCCGAGGTGTACTTGCACCAGGAGTTTTTCTTCTGGCTTCTGATTATGCGGCCGAGCTCAGCTTTGCTTCTTTGAAGGGCGATCAACCACTCAGAAGTGGGATACATCTTGAACTTTCCCCAATACTTATTTTTATTTTTCTTGGCTTCTGTGCATTCTGGAGACCACCAGGGTTTTGGGTATTTTGGAAACCGTGATGATGTTTTTGGAATTGAAACTGTTGCTGCGTCAATTATGACAGTTGTCAAAGCAGACGTGGCCTCATCGATATTAAGTGCGGTGAAACCATCCTCGGGAATCTGGGCCTGTTCACTCAATTTCGTCCAGTCTGCCTTCTCAATGACCCACCGAGGCACTCTTTTCGTAACACAAGGAGTAGCGCACGAGTGTTGGATGACAATGGGAAAGTGATCACTGTTATATGGATTGTGGTGAACACGCCAGGACAATTTCGTAAAAAGAGAAGCTGAACAAAATGATAAGTCTATGGCAGAGTATTTTACAGGTAAGCTTAGGGTAATATGGGTAGGAGACTTGTCATTTAAAAGATTCAGTGAATTTTTGAGCAAACAATTCTCCACCGCTTTGCCTCTAGAGTCATCCAATTGACTTCCCCATAGTCTGTTGTGAGCATTGAAGCCTCCAAGAAGCAGGTAAGGGCTTGGGAGTTCATTTACAAGCTGTTCTAGCTCTGTCAACGTGATCTGTTCATTAGGTGGAAGATAAAGAGAGCATACAGTTACCGTGATACCGATGTAAATACGTGCAGCAACTGCTTCCAAGTTTGAGGTTAAAGGAATCTGCTCTGAAGAACACGATGGCTGCACAATGAGAGCCACTCCTCCACCTCTCACATCCGGAGGACGGTCTTTACGATATACTGCGCATCTGCCAAATATGAACAAGGCCAACTCGGAAAGGAAGGTTTCCTGAAGACAGGTCACCTCTGGGTCTAGGGCCTGCATCAGATCCTTTAAATCTTCAATGTTTGAGAGTGCTCCTCTGCAGTTCCACTGCACAATAATCACTGGCATTATGCTACGGCGGTCCTGTTATGCGAGGGCTCTGTTTCTTTTTTGGTTGCTTGTCAACTTCCATAGGGGTAGCCTGATCCGCAGGATCAGTGCAGGATTCAGCCATCCCTCCTTGAACACCAGGGGTTTCATGATGCGAGCAGGATGCACCACGATTATACTCGGATGCATCCAGAGCATTTGATTGAGGTGTACTATGTTGTTTTTCATGTAGTATGGGAAGGGTGAACACAACCTTTTGGGAGCGTCCAAATGAAGGTGATTTGTTAGATTTCACCTTCTCCTGAACCTTGGCGTTGGGAGTGGCCGATGTGCTGGCAGCGCTCCCAGAGTGATGAGAAGAGGAGGATGGGGAGCCCCGAGGTGCCTCCTCTGCACGCCGTCGGGGTTGCGAGAGACCACTGAGACGCACCGACGTGTCGGTTGTTTGCGTCATGGGAGTCTGTAAGGGTGTGTTATCCACCCTTGGTTTTGCAAGGAAAGGGGGGCTAAATGGGGCCACAATATCCTGAGCGGGGCATTGTGTACCCACAGAGGTCTTTGGCGGAGCAGCCCCCCTGGCTGCCGCCTCAGCATACGTGCCTCCTTGCAGGAAGGAGAGACGCTTACGTGCTTCCTGATAAGTCAAGTTTTCCTTTGTCTTTAGAGTTATTATTTCCTTTTCTAGTTTGAATTTAGGGCACGAACGAGACTATGCCGGGTGAGGTCCTCGGCAATTCAAGCAGGTGTGTGAGTCACTAGAACAGTTGTCTGTGGGGTGATCGTTGCTTGCACATTTGGCACATGTCGTTTCTCCTCTGCACGTGGTTGACCCATGGCCAAAGCGTTGGCAGCGGAAGCAACGTCTTGGATTGGGGATGTAGGGCCTCACTTTGCAGTTAAGGTAGCCAGCCTTGACTGCGGAGGGGAGACTTGTTGAGTTGAACGTTAAAACTATATGTTTAGTGTCCCTTTCCTGGCCATCACGACGAAGAGTGATCCGTCGAACAGCGATGACTCCCTGATCTTTAAGACCTTCAAGGATCTCTTCGTTCGGGCTTCCAAGTAGATCATCCTCGGAGATGACGCCCTGCGTGCTATTTAGAGAGCGGTGAATGGTAACAGAAACGGCATAGTCTTGGACTTCGTTGAGGGCGAGTAATGCAGTACTCTGCTCTGCAGTATGGACTTCAACAAAGAGGTCACCAGAAAAAAGCTTCTTTGCTTTGAAATTTTTTCCAACTACCATCTCCAAAGTCTTTGCGACTAGGAAAGGAGAAAGTTTTGCCAGCGGTTTGTCCTCGTTGTCTGAGTGCATAACCAAAAATTTTGGAAAAGTTTCCGGCGCCGTGGTACGATTTTTAAGAAGTTTGTCCTCGGTGCGGGCCCTTTTCAGAGCCCGATCAGAGTTTTTGTTTAGCTTGGAACCCGTAAAGATGGGAAAGGGAGTTCAATGCCCGGGTGCACCGCCCACCACGGAGCCCAACAAGGGGGTAGGTAATGTGCCATAGCAAGAAGGGCTTGGCTGACACAATTACTCTACCAGTGCTGCCCGGGCACTATACCCTAGTGTGGTTGCAGGGACAGGACCTGTTTCCACCCAAGGTTAGCCCTTGCCGCCAAAGAGGGGTGAAAAGGGAGTAAGAGAAATGAGAGAAGAAAAATAAACAGGGAAGGTAAAAGTGAAAGGTCGGAGGGTATAGTAGAAGGAAAGGCGACTAGGCTGAATCATCCTGGCCGGGCCTTACCAGTACTCCCGTCTACGAGAAGCGGGGGCCAAAGTGGTGTGTTGCCTCACCCGGGGGGCCCCGAAGGGTCCAAACCTACCCCGGGTTCGGCTCAACCACCAGGATGCCCTTTTCCCCGGACACGGGCTCGCCACGCACAGCCAGACGTGGGTGGGTTTTAGCCACTTTCTACTCAGGGTCTGTGGTGTCGCCAATGTGGCTGGGGTCCGTGGTGACGCTACTCACCAAGCACCTAGCACCTAATGTGCAGGCGCCCCCTGCGGAGCTCGGGGTCCATGGAGATGCCACTCTCCAGCGATGTGATGTGTAACGGTATGTCGGATGGCTTGATATGGAGCAGGTGGGAGGGAGAAACACGGCAGGAAATTTGTCGGCGATGGTTTGCCAAGGAGAGCTAGTTTCTCTTCGTGGAAGAGCTAGTTTAAGAGGGGATTTTGACACGATAACTTGGACACTCAATTCCGTCTTGGTGTCAAGAAGTTGGTTTGTCCTCAAGTCCGCGGTCAGTGCGAATCACCGCAGAAAGTCGGCACCTATGATAGCCTGCCGAACATCCGTGATGATAAAATTCTGGTGGAATGTCCGGCGGAGTCCGATGTCCAACATCAGGGACCTTTGCCGTACGCTTTAATCGGGGATCCGTTAAAAGCCTGGAGCGTTGGGGACACTTGGCGGCACCGGCGGTCTTCCAGCGTGGGAAGTACCACGTTTATCTCAGCCCCGGTATTTACCAGGAAGCGGACCTTTGTGTTGCGTTCCGTGACGTAGAAAAGCCGGCCTGAAGTTGGGCTTTCGACGCTGGCGGCCTTCAGCGCGTGCCCATGTCGTTTCCCGAGTAGTTACACGGTGGGCGGCATGCTCTGTCTTGGGATTCGTATCTCTTGTGGTACCAGCGCACTCTTCGATGGGGGGACCCAGCTCTTCATTCACTGCGGCGCCTGGCAGCGTTAGCACGTGGATTGACCGTCAAGGATCGGAAAGGTTGTGATTGGAGGTTACGAATCTCACGACTGAGCTCGCTCACCCTGGCCTCTATGTGATCGTTGAAGCTGAGCAGTGGAGCGAGCTGGGATCAGGTGCTGGTCACAGTAGTACAGTGCGTTGAGGAGGTCTCTTGACGCACCGCTGAGATGGCAGGGGAGCCCACGTCCACGATTTGGTCGTCTATACGAGCAAGCGTGGAGATTGAGTCGGTGGCAAATGTGCTCAAAATCATCCGTATATGGCTTGGTAGGCGTTGGTGAAAAGGTTCTTTAAATATAGATGTGTCCATCGTTGTGGCTTTGTCCCCAAAGAGGTGCTCCGTGCATCGCAATAATTCCGTAGGTTTGCGGCCGCCCAGCCCCTTGGCCGTCAATAGCTGCTGAAGACGCCGTTGCTCAGACTCTGTGGTGCGACGAATCAGTTCTTTCCGTAGAGTCTCGTAGGGCTGATCTGCGGGTGGAGAACGCAGAATGTCGCGAACCACGAATGCGGCTGACTGCGGGAGGGCCGCAACGATGTAGTCAAGTTTGGTGGAGGATGAGGTGATCCTGCTCTTGCAAAAAATTGATTCCGCAGTCAGGAACTACACCTCGGAATCTGACTACCAGAACTCCGGGAAATTGATGTTCAGAGTCGTCGCCCCAGTGTCGTCGGGGCTCCGGGAGAGCCGCCATCGTCTCCGGGGCTCATGACGGGGGCACAGAAGCTGGACTCACCCAAAGAAGCAGGGCTCCAGGGCAGCGTAGTTTGGCGCGGTCGGGGGTAGCTCGGTCCAAGGTCACCAGTATGTAGGAGTGAAGGCTGGATGGATCACAGCCTACATATTTATTTACAATATTTACAGTATCCTTTTGACTAGCTCGTCGAGGGGCCCTTCGCCGAATCCCAGAGTCCGTGCAGCTCGTAGTCCAGGCACCTCGTGTCCTTAGCTCTTGCCTGTCCCATGACCTTGGCGCCGTTCAAGCGCAGCATCGCTGCTGCTAGCTGCCGCTACAAATCTCTTGACGCTTTGGACGTTTAAACTATGATGGGTGTTCTGACTCTGCTATCACAAAATCTATTGAATGTTTTCATTCTTTGAATGTTTTATCTTTTTGCGTGAAAAGCCGAAACTTTTGTTTTATCGATTTTTAAGAGCAGGGTAAGCGAAGACTCACTACGTGAGTTCCTTGATGGACCTGAATAAATTGTGAACAAATAAACATTAATTATTTTGTGAAAGTTTGTAGGATATGAAACAATATAAGTTATATTGGTTATTATTGCATGAGTGTCCTGACACCTGTTATGGCGCGTTCACACTGGAAGCGGATCCGGAAACGCGAAGCGGATCCGCGCGTCTTCAACCGCAAAGCGGCTAGGATCGAGCGGTTGGAGCGCGTTTTTGCCCAACCGCTTCGGGACCGATTTCTCCCAACCGCTTTCACGAACCGCAAACTGGTAACCAATCACAACGCGACGATGACGTGGCGTCAGTGACCTTCGAAACAAGATGGCACCTGCTGCTGGTAAAGCGTCCAAGGCACTGTAGTCCTAGCGTTACAGCAGACAAATCAACGGAGAAACGTGAGGTTCACATCCGTCACTTGTGTCTGCCGCGAAAAGAATTGACTCGTAATTTTAACGGGCTTCGCACCGGTGATTTGGTTCGAGTAGGAGTTTGTTTATTATTCCGGGTGCCACAGCCCGAAGCTCGCTGACTTGTTAGTCTCTGTCCGTAGAACGTCGGAACCCGCCCCTGATCGACTAAAACGTCACCTTTTCTACCCTCAATAGTTGCGGGAGCTATTGAAAGCTTTCGACACCGTGTATGACCAAAAAAAGGCCGACAGAGACGTCGATAGCCTGAGTGCGTAGCCGACGCACTACCGCGGAACGGGAAGGGTACCTGCGCTAGCTCCACCTAAAGGGAACACACTCAAGGAATAAAGTGTACGTACCAGACGCTGCAGAGGTAATCCATACGGCGTTTACTTGAGCTTGAAGTCAAGCAAACAGTAGACCCGATCGACGTGCGAGTGACGAGAGTTCGCCACCAACGAAGCCACGACCGGTTAGCACCAAACACAATCCCCCGCACCACGGTTCACCCCACCGCTCACAACTTCGAAAATGATAAGAGCGAACGAGGAGGGGGGGGGGGGGGGGGGGGGGGGGACTGGCCATCTATCCGGAAAACAAGGTCAGCTATTTCTGCGGGAAGGGTCCACTTCGAAAAAAAAGGTCGGGGGCATCCTGTTCTGAGTCAGCAAGGCGCGCCTAGCTGGGCTTTACTTGTGGGCAAAGTCGAGGGAATCACAGGCGAGTTTTGCGGGTCCATGCCTCTTTTTTCGCTGCCTGAACTCGAGACATCAGTGACGCTACCTACTCCGTCACGGTTGTATCTAATCGGGGCGTGTAAAATCGTCTCGTATTGCGTTCAGGTGGTACTTATTCATGTGCAGTGGGGATGACTGCGTAACGCGGTGAGCGGAGCAGACGCACGAAAACAATTGACTAGTCTTCTTACTGCAATTTTCGTTTTCTTTACCTTGGGGTATGCGTATGATCTATTGCAAGAAGGTTTAGTACGGAGAAATATTTTCTTATGTATTTCGGGAGAAGAAATATTAGCAATTTAATTCAAACCAATGTGCTAGATACAGTGTTGGACAAAATACTCGATAGAAGTATTTAAGTTAAGTTACTAAATACCTGCGTCTAAAGTATTTAAAATACTACTGAAGTTACTTTCACTGTGGAGTATCTTGGGTAGAGTACAAATACTTAGAAATGTATTTCAGTTACTTTTGAAGATACTTCCGCATTCCTTAATTTGTATCGACGTCACGGACAACGACAATTATGCAGCTACGCAAATCTGGGTTACCAGAATGGTTTATTAGCACGCAACAGCACAAAACGGAAAGAAAGTATCGAAGGGCTATTTTATGCAGTCCGACTCTAAAGAGCAAAATATTGTCATGAATGATAAATGATGAGACGGCGAATAACTGAAGAAACTAAACCTTTAATGGGGCGAACTTGTTCCCAAAACAAAAGAGAGAAAGGCTAGCGCCGCAGGCGTCGATGTGACAGCAGGATCGACCGCTGGGGCGAGACTGACTCCGGACCGCCACACGGAGCACCTTTTGTACCCGCGTGTGTTTCTGGAACATTCGGCGTAGAAAGTTTGGCGCGTAGAACACTCGTAACTCAATCGGACTACAAAATAATCGAACTCCCCAGAATGCCAAGTTGAAGAAATAAATAAAAGAGAGGTGCGCTTTCTGGTATCCAACCCGGAGATTCCGAGCGAGAGCCTCCGCGCGAGAGCCAAGCGCGGTAACCGTTCGGCCACGCGCTCGGTAGGCAACACACGTGGCGATATCACTGATAGATCTTACAAACATTTTTAAGACAACAAGAAAGAGGTCGCTTTAGCTATTGGGGAGGAGATCAGACCGTGGCGCCCAGAGCGGTTAACTTTAGAAGTGCATGAATGGGGACAACAAATACAATGACTCAGCGCTCGGCTGACTTAACCGAACGCGGCGTCAGCGTTCGGCTGGAGTTCGTGTTCTCCGGTGACGGAGAGGAGGGGCTCTTTTGTTACCACTCCGGCCTGCATGAAAAATGCAGCATGCACCCTGCCCAGCTCAGCACAAAAGCCCAAGTGGGTCAAGTTCGCATCCTCTGACGACTGCTTTCGGACAAGATCCGGCACTTAACGTCACTTCACTAATTGTGGGTACTTTTTCATTACACTATGCCCCGCGCTCTGTTAAAAAAGATGACACGAACATGCCCAAAAGGCCTGCGGGCATGTGCAGAGGCCTTGTGTTGGGTAAACACCGAGGTGTGGGGATGACAAACGGGTCAGAGCGCTTCGCCAATAGTGACTTCGCTGAATATCAGATCCTGCGGCGCACCTTAGACGCATCGCTTAACTACAATCCATATTCCCTATACGAGGAGTTCACTATAAACGAACTGGGGACGCGGATATGAGTTATTAGATAACAAAAAGAACCCACATAATAGCCACGGCAGTGGTCGCATCTTCTTCAAGTAGGTTGCGTTCCGAAAAGCGCTCAACGTTGGGGGACACTTTGTTGGCATTTTGAGAGGTCACCCAGTTCCTAGTTCGTTTCCTGCACCGTTCTCTGTTTATCAATGTTCGCTTACAGACAGTGTTCGCGAGACCAATAGTTGCCGGACCGACAACACAAAAAAAACCTCGACGTTTTGCCTTAGCGGGGTCAAATATACAAAAAGCAAAACAAAAATGTGTGTCAACTCCACTTCTCATTTTCTTCTATTTGTTATTTCTTGACACTTAAGTCTGCACTGAACGAACTATTTGCTCGATGGATATGTTGTCGTCTCTTAATACCTCAGTCTCGGGTTCTTCACTAAGATGTTCGATATACACCAGCTTACTCGCGCCCTTGCGTTCTGTTCATGAGGGTACCATCAAGAGTCGCGAATTCATTTCTGGACAATTTGCGAGATTTAGTATTCGCTAATGTTTCCTCAACCATATTCGTGAAAATCTGGACCGGAGAAAATAAAGAAAAAACCTATTAAATGTAAACTCGCTGCCAATAGTTGGCGTTGCAAAGTCTTGTTTCGAGGCGCACGCGGCCATGTTAATAGAAGTACGTTGCGTTACATCATGCAAAAAGTGGAGATTGGCTGGCGGTGTGAGATTAAAGGGGTGATGAAATGATATCGGGTCGTGCGCGGCTCTTGGATTAAACGCGAGAACTGCATGAACAGTCGACTTCGGCTCGTAAGAATCAATGCCTCGGCGGACACTCGGGTAGTCACTCGTGTCCAACCACTGTAGTGATGAGGATAGCCGAACTCTAACAATGGCTCGAGCTCAGCACGCGTTTTCGACTTTGCCAACGCCAGGGCGTGGCTATGATTAACGTTGGCGGCATAGGATAGGCACCAGGCCACGTGGCCGCTTGTTCTGGTTCCGAGTTATGGGTATGAACAATGTTGTTATTTCTCCAATCTTTCGGCGTCATCCATTGTCTAAAATGGAAAACTAAGACAAGTTTATTCAGTTAATAATCTTAGGGGTGATTCTAAATAGTATTTAGCGAAAGTAAAAAAAAAATAATTAAGGAAAATGAACAAACACAAATCTTCAAACACAGCTAGGTGACTAGTGCGCGACCGAAAAAATCCGCCTGGTCCGGGTACCTAGCTCTCTTTGGAGATTTGTGTTTGTCCTTTGTCCCTCTTGTTCCCCTTCTCCAGGGATTATTTTCATTATTCTTGTCCAGCTCACTTGCACATTTGCATTTAATTGCATTCTAATTATAATTAATGACTCCTTTAAATAGTTTGAGGGGCTTAAATAGTACGTCACAGAATTCTGGCCTTATTCAGGCTCGAACACTCGCGCAGAGTGAGAGCTCATTGCGCGCTTTTCTGCTTCATCTGAACTGGTCTCTTGGAGCAAATACAGTCAAAAAAAAAATATTCGAATCTTAATTTTTATGATATCTAGCCAGACTTGTGCCTATCTCAAACACTCTACTCCAAGATACCGTATCTTAAATACTTTTTTAAGTATATTGGTATCTTGCAAATACCTTTGATGGAGAGTATTTAATACTCTGTTGAATTACAATTCCGAGTATCTTGTACTCATTATCTTAAATACATTTTTGACATTCCGCCATTTTCCGAGTTTTTCGGTATGAAGTGGGGTGGGCGTGGCACGGGCAAACGTGAAGATTCTTTCGAGCAACCCAATCCTGTTGCTAGGTCCGATTAGCTACGGCGACTTTAACTGAGCTCGTGAAAATATCGCTTTTTTGCCGACTGTGACTCATATTTCAGCCCTAAGGTCGTACAATGAAGGTTCGCCCCTCGCGATTCCACATCAAAATGTCCAACGAGACGAAATGACCAACGGGTCAGAATGTCCAATATTGGACATTTCGTCTTGGTGGACATTTCGTCTCGTTGGACATTTTGACCTGCTTGGACATTTTGTCTGGTTGAACATTTTGACTCTTTGGACATTTCGACCCAATTGGACATTTCATATGTCCAATTGCACCCTTTCCCCTCTCGTCGGAAGAACGCCAACTAACGTACGAAACGCCGGTCATTTCGTGGAGCTTGTTTCAGAATTCAAGGTCACCACCGAGGACAGTCTAGTGTCATTCGATGTAATTTCACTCTTCACAAGCGTTCCAGTGCCCCTGGCTGTTGCCACAGCCAGGAACGCTCTCGAAAAGGAGAAAGACCTGAACGAAAGAACCTGCCTTAGCGTGGATGAAATATGCTGCCTCCTTGAATTCTGCCTTCACAGCACCTACTTCAGCTTCCAAGGAGAGTTCTTCAGCCAGACCAGCGGAACCGCAATGGGAGCTTCTATTTCGGTTACTACGGCAAACCTGACGATGGAAGCAATCGAACAAAGGGCGCTGCACTCATTTCCGGCTAGCCCCAAAGTGTTCCTACGGTACGTCGATGATTGCTTTTGTATCCTAAAAACATCAGAGGTGGACAACTTTTTAGCTCACCTCAACTCCATCGAGCCGGCCATCCAGTTTACATTAGAGCTTGAAAAAAACGGCACCTTGCCGTTTTTGGACGTGCTTGTCAAGCGAGTAGGTGAAGACATGGAGTTCACTGTATACAGGAAGCCGACCCACACTGGACGTTACCTTCGGTTTGACTCATACCACCCTTCGAGTCACAAGGCGTCGGTGGTTGCGACCCTGTTGTCCAGAGCTCGGAACATCTGCTCCTCAAAGGAAGATAAAGAAAGTGAAGAACAGGCTGTCATCGCCGACCTCAAAAAGAATGGCTACACCAACAGCTTCATCAGCCGTGTTGCCCGTCGTCTTGGTCGCAGTCTTGAGCACCCACAGAATAGCACGCAGTCCTGCCCTAACATCCGCGTCTGTGTACCTTATATAAAGGGAACTAGCGAAACTCTGGCTCGTACGCTGGCCAAAGAAGGTATTCAGGTGGCTCACAAACCTGTTTCGACACTTGGGCGCCTAATGCCTCGTCCGAAAGACCGTCCAGCGAGAGAAAAAGCACAAGGCATTGTGTACCAGATTCTCTGTGCTGAGTGTTCCGCTTCATACGTCGGCGAAACAAAAAACCTCAAGGAAAGAGTCCGCCAACATAAGAATGACGTACGAAAATTTGATCGAGAGCGTAGCGCTGTTGCGGAACACTGCGAGGACAATGACCACCGCATCGACTTTGAAAATACCCGAATCCTGGATGTAGAAACCAACTGGCGGCAACGACTCTTTATTGAGTCATGGCGCATACAGACCACACCAGGAAATATTAATCGATCCTCCGGCACCTTGCCCTCAGCATACGTCAGTGGTCTACGACATTTAGAGAAAACACCAAAGAAACAGGCCCCTACCATAGAGGAAAACGAAGATGCCGATCCTCGTTTGTAAATAACCAACTTCGAAGAAAACGAAGGTACCGCACCTAGTTTGAAAACTAACCACCGTAAAAAAACGAAGATACTGCGCTACATTCACCGCAGAAGAAAAGAAAGAAGCTGCTTCTTTTTTAAATAGCCCCCCTGAAGAAGGTGCCGAGCCGGCACCGAAACGTTGGGACCCTACGATTTTTTAGGGATTGGTTGGCGTTTGCCCTTTATTCATTTATAACATTTAACCCAACCAGGCAGACGTCTGCCGAAATGTTCACCTTCAATTGGACATTTCGTCTCGTTGGACATTTTGACTCTTTGGACATTTCGACCCGATGGGACATTTCGTCTCGTTGGACATTTTGACTCTTAGGACATTTTGACCCGATGGGACATTTCGTCTTGTTGGACATTTTGACTCTTCGAACATTTCGACCCGATTGGACATTTCGTCTCGTTGGACATTTTGACTCTTTGGACATTTTGACCCGATGGGACATTACGTCTTGTTGGAGATTTTGACTCTTTGGACATTTCGACCCGATTAGACATTTCGTCTCGTTGGACATTTTGACTCTTTGGACATTTCGACCCGATTGGACATTTCGTCTCGTTTGTACATTTTGACCAGAACGCGTTTCCCGGTCTGCTTCCGCCTCAGGGTGGTATCTTTACTTCCGTAAAACCACACCTTTGGTTTGAGGATTTTTTCTGGGAAAACTTTATAGAAAAAAAGGCGCCTTTGGGAAAGCGAGGGGCGAACCTTCATTGTACGACCTTAGGGCTGAAATATGAGCCACAGTCGGCAAAAAAGCAATATTTTCACGAGCTCAGTTAAAGTCACCGTAGCTAATCGAACCTAGCAACAAGATTTGGTTGCTCGAAAGAATGTTCACGTTTGCCCGTGCCACGCCCACCCCACTTCATACAGAAAAACTCGGAAAATGGCGGAATGTCAAAAATGTATTTAAGATAATGAGTACAAGATACTCGGAATTGTAATTAAAGCCAGAGTACTAAATACTCTCCATCAAAGGTATTTGCAATACACCAATATACTTCAAAAGTATTTAAGATACAGTATCTTGAGTAGAGTATTTGATTTAGGCACAAGTCTGGCTGGATATCATAAAAATTAAGATTCGAATATTTTTTTTTCACTCTATTTACTTCAAGAGAACAGTTGAGATGAAGCCGGAAAGCGCGCAATGAGCTCTCAGTCTGCGCGAGTGTTCGAGCCGGAATAAGGCCAGAATTCTGTGACGTACTATTTAAGCCCCTCAAACTATTTAAAGGAGTCATTAATTATAATTAGAATGCAATTAAATGCAAAGGTGCAAGTGAGGTGGACAAGAATAATGAAAATAATCCCTGGAGAAGGGGAACAAGAGGGACAAAGGACAAACACAAATCTCCAAAGAGAGCTAGGTACCCGGACCAGGCGGATTTTTTCGGTCGCGCACTAGTCACCTAGCTGTGTTTGAAGATTTGTGTTTGTTCATTTTCATTAATTATTTTTTTTTACTTTCGCTAAATACTATTTAGAATCACCCCTAAGATTATTAACTGTATAAACTTGTCTTAGTTTTCCATTTTAGACAATGGATGACGCCGAAAGATTGGAGAAATAACAACATCGTTCATACCCATAACTCGGAACCAGAACAAGCGACCACGTGGCCTGGTGCCTATCCTATGCCGCCAACGTTAATCATAGCCACGGCAAAGTCGAAAACGCGTGCTGAGCTCGAGCCATTGTTAGAGTTCGGCTATCCTCAACACCACAGTGGTTGGACACGAGTCACTACCCGAGTGTCCGCCGAGGCATTGATTCTTACGAGCCGACGTCGACTGTTCATGCAGTTCTCGCGTCAAATCCAAGAGCCGCGCTCGACCCGATATCATTTTATGACCCCTTTACTCTCACACCGCCAGCCAAACTCCACTTTTTGCATGACGTAACGCAACGTACTTCTATTAACATGGCCACATGCGCCTCGAAACAAGACTTTGCAACGCCAACTATTGGCAGCGAGTTTACTTTTAATATTTTTTTTTCTCACGTCCAGATTTTCATGAATATGATGGAGGAAACATTAGCGAATACTAAATCTCGCAAATTGTCCAGAAATGAATTCGCGACTCTTGATGGTACCCTCATGAACAGAACGCAAGGGCGCGAGTAAGCTGGTGTATATCGAACATCTTAGTGAAGAACCCGAGACTGAGGTATTAAGAGACGACAACATATCCATCGAGCAAATAGTTCGTTTTTAAGCCATATCGCATTGACGGTGCCAAAGCATTCATCGTGACATCATGGCCAGTGGGAAACTACATGCGTTATTACTCTGGTGCAGTCTCGTTTAACGCTATAGATGTTTTGACTCGATGGACGTTTTAACTTGTTTGATGTTGCGACTCGGCTGGATGTCCTGACTCGGATGGATATTCTGACTTGATGGATGTTTTAACTTTATGAATGTTTCGACACGAATGCATGTTTTGACTCGTTGGGCGTTTTGATTCAAGGGATTTTTTACTCGGATAATTTTTGACACGTTGAATGTTCTGACGCTGGTGTCATATGTTGCAACCGATGTTTTGAGTCGGAGGATGTTCTGACCTTATGTTTTCACCAGAAGCGCATCTGCACCCCCACTCCAAGTAATAAACATTCCAGCCACCTCAGACCCCGCCCCCCGCAAGAAATTCCTGGCTACGCCAGTTATGGTGTAGCTCAAAATTCGCAGTGTTAGCACACCACCCCGAGTGGAAATATTTTGATGCAGATCTTAGCTTGGGCCCGAGTATTGCCTGAGCACTCGATTTGGGCTCGTGGTATTTAATAGCTCGAAAAGCATGCCAGGCTAGTGTTCAATCGCCGCAATGACGAAAATAGCCGCACTCTGACGATGCCTCGACCTCAGCGCGTGTCCTTTGCGTTGTGAACCCCCTGCGCGTGGCTGTGATGAACATTGGCGGCATATAATCATCTCCAGATAACGTGGCCACTTGTTCTGTCTGTGAGTTGAGGATGTGAACGCTGCTTAATTTTCTTTCATTCTTTGTGCGACTATCATTGCGTGGGAAGAAAAACTAACGCGTAATTTATAGGTTCTAAACTTCAGCGATTAATGTTAAGCGGTATTTGCGCAAAGTAAACAAATTGTTGCGCTGCCCTTTTAAAGGCACACTGCAACAAAATTCTAGTGCCTATTTTATTGTCTCAATATCTCCCACGTTCGGGCACAGCAGCACCGCTCGGCAGAAGTACGGCGGCAAGCTGCGTGCGTGCGTGCGAGCCCAGACGAACCGGATTTCCCTCCTCTCCCTGCCTAATCGGCTCTTGCGGGGAGCGCAGAGGAGCAGCTAAAAACGGCCAAGTTATGAAGGGCGATTCACACCCTTGCATCCAGTCTCAGACCGAGTGTGAGGGTTGCTATGGCAACAGCTTAATCGGCCTTGCAATCATATTTAAATGTCTCAATTTTTTTCCGGTTTCCACGTCTCTTGGGGTTCGGCCAAGCTAGCGGGCACGGAGACAGAAACTAAATATCAGCGCGTAATATTTTAACCCGACGACGCGGAAACCTCCTCCACGTACGGGGGCGACCCGCGGTGCCGAAAGCGTGCGAAATGTGAAGTCTTTGGTCCAGGGCTTACTACTGGTGAAAGCCGCTAAAACTTCTTTCCAGCCGAAATACAAAATATAAAAGGCGCGAACCGAGTCAATTTTTTTATAAAAGTAGTTTTTATCCAGCATTTTAGATCACAAAAGAAACAAATGCGGTACGAAATTAAAAGTAGCTCTAAAGACGAGGACAAGTAGAAGACACAGACAAGGACAGCGCCTGTTCGTGTCTGTGTCTTCTACTTGTCCTCGTCTTTAGCGCTATTTTTAATTTCGTAATGTATAACCAACTAGGCCGTCGCATGATCCTTGTGAGACAAATGCAGCTTAGAAAGTACGGAAGTAAGAAATGAGCCGTCGACATACCCGCCACCGAGCGGTGGAAAAGGCGGCGAGTAGTAGAAAGGTGTAGTGGTAGCAGGCACCGACGAGCGGCGATCATAAAAAGGTCCCGGATATACGCGGCGGCGCTGCGATCGTATACGGGCTTGAGGATCCGACCGGTTTCGAGCGTTCCGACGGCCTTCGGCGAGAAGGTTTGGCTTGCGGTTCGGCCTTTTGGCGGTATGGCAGCGCGAAATGGCTCCCTTTCTGAACTGATCTTTACCCCGTGTTTGCTGTCATTTGTGGCCAATAAAGTGTCATGCCGAGTTAGTATTTAGTCGCGCAGCGAATGGAATGCGAGCTACCCTGGCTGCCCGCTTCATACAGCCTAGCCAGAACATGCTTTAGTGGTGCCCCCTCAAGCCGTTGACACGGAGTGCGGCAGCCGTGAGCGCTCGCTTAGCTCACTACACCTCCTCTAGTTCACGGCCACTCAAGCGGCCAAGGACGTCATAAAGGAGGTTAATTATTTGCTTGTTTTTGGAATTTTGAGCTGCCTCTGACTTTTAAAATAAAGCGAAATTCGAGAAAAGGAAAAGTTTCATTAAGTTACTACGATCAGTGCGCTCAGGATCGATGAAATTTAATAACCGATCAAAACGTCGTCGGAGGGCCCCTTTAAGGTCGATTCACACACTTGCATCGAGTCATACCGTATGCGACTGCAGCCGCTTTTCTTCGCGTTTTACGACCGCGCCGCGCAGCAGCAGTAATTGCTGTAAGCGGCTTAAAACCCCGTTCCAATAGCAATCTGTAAAAGGATTAATGTTGCAGTCGCATTCGGTCTGACTCGCGCAAGTGGCTGAACTATTGACCACGCCAAGTGGCGGAGCTCGTGACCACGCCAGTCCCCAAGCAGCCTTGCCCGTGCTGGACCGATGGGCCTTTTGCAGAAATATCGGTTCGAGAGTATGTGGACCTGGTGTTCTTTCTCCTCCTTCTGGACGAGCAGAGAGAGAAGGTTGTTATGTTGTATCGAATTTGGGGTAGAAGACAACCCACGATGGGGACAAAGGCGAGTTTGGAAGAGCCGTATTTGCTTCTGGTCGAAACCTCCATCGGGTCCAGAACATCCATCGAGTCAAAACATTCATTAAGTCACATGACACCAGAGTCAGACCATCCATCGTGTCAAAACATCAATCCGAGTCGAAATATGCATCGAGTCAAAAGGTCCATCGAGTGAAAACATTCACCCGTGTCAAAATATCCATAGAGTCACAACATCCATCCTAGTCAGAACATCCATTCGAGTGAGAACATCCATCCGTGTCAGAACATCCATCTAAGTGTGAATATCCATCGAGTCAAAACGTCCGTCGAGTCGAAAGTCCATTGCTGAGTTTACATATTAAATACCAAGTTAAAAGTTATAACTGGAAAACTGTAACACCCAATTTAAATAGTGGTTGTCATTTAAAAACACGTAAAATAAAAGACATATTTCGCGAGCTCGATATTTCGCGAATTCTGACAAACCTGCAGTCGCTGAATATGTCGCCATTACTAAATTTCGCAAGACGGACTTCCGACCTATATCAATATTCTAATTCAACGTGACATCTGGTGGAGTAAATATCACGATTGCATGAACACCTTTGAATGCTTGCCTTAAGAAATTTTTAGAGAAAGATCAGCTTAAGCTTGCTGCTTCCGTAATGTTGACATTTTGACGAAATGTTTTGTGAGGCCAATTTTCGCAATTCGTAGCAAATTGATGAATTAAAAAACAAAAATTAGGTGTGATCTCTAAAATTATGCTGTTAAGAGAATCGATTCACAATTGAGTAATGCAGTATTTTGTATACGCTGTTTATCCTCAGAGTGAAACTAATTCGTGGAAGCAGAACACTGATAATAGGAAAATATGCCCCCTGAAAAACCTTTTATTGCCCGTGGAGCGCGTCAGGGGCCGATTCCTACAAACACTTACTAGCTTAAGTAACTAAAATTCATCGACAATTTTAAGTCTTTTTAGTTCGCATCTTCAACGGGAGATTTTCGTCGATAATATAGGCAGATTAGTTGTTTAATTTTTTAACACAAAGTGATCATAGTTATTTCGTGATACATCTCAGCACATGCGGCAGTGAAATACCGAAACTAAGGTGGGAATATATAAAGAAAGGGCCACTTTACCTGCCTTCCGACAGCGCGTGACCCAAAGATATTACGCCCCTGCCAGATCGAAACGCGACAACTCGGCGCGCACCCTGGCAGCACACAGTGAAATCCATATGTTTAGGTAAAGACCGTAGCGAAAGCAAAATTGCTACTAAAAGTAGCCGTTGCAAAGTCTTGTTGCGAGGCGCACGCTGCCATGTTAATAGAAATTCGTGATGTTACGTTGTGAAAAAAGTGGAGACTAAATAGCGGAGAGATATTAAATCGTCGCAGGGGCTTACTTCATAGAATTCTGGCCTCATTCTGGCTCGAGCAGTCGCGCAGATTCAGAGCTCATTGCGCGTTTTGCTGCTCCACCTGATGCTCTCTTCGAATAAATACGGTAACGAAAAATATCCAAATTTTAATTTCTATGATATTTAGCACGTTGGTTTCGATTAAATTGATAATATTCCTTGTTCTGAAATACATAAGAAAGCATTTCTGCTATCTAAGTATTAGGTCATATGTATACCGAAAGATTAGAAAGTCTCCCAGTAAGAAGATAAGTCAGTCGTTTTTTTACGTCCACCCCACACACCGCGTTATGGAGTCATGTCCGGTGCGCATGTGTGTCCCACCTGAAGTCAGAAGCAGGGCGCCAAGACCACATTGTAGTAAGCACTTTTTATACGCCTCGATTAGATACAACAAGTGTTGTAAGCGTTTCAAAAAACGCTCGAAATATGTCACAACTGTTACAAATAAAAGGAACACGTTACTGACCTACGTTACCTCCAAATAAAGGAAACGCGCTACCGTTACCGATAAAAGGTAGCGCACTTTACTCTTGCGTTACCTTTTTTATTATTAGGAATTAACTCATATTACTCCTTCGACGTTATGCCTTAGCCATTTTTCGAGAAACATTATGGCCATTCAGAAACTTAACACCTCATCTTTTTTACTGCACTGCCTAAATACTCACGAAACAGAAACGTATAGCAAAACTCAGAAGACTCATAAATGTATATACCTTGGCGTCTGGAAACACGAAAAAAAATTAAGTGCATTTTTTCTAGTCTCGAGAAGAATATGTAACAAATAACGAAACTACGTTACACGTTACTCGAAATAAGTAACGAAATTACGTTACCCGTCACCGTTTTGAAAATGTAACGAGTACGTTCTGCCGTTACCGAAAAAAGTTACGGGTTACCGGTATATAACGCCGTTACTTGGAACGGCTTGCCGCCAACACTGGTATAGCGCTGGCAGATTAGGCAGCGTAACTATGGTGTCTGGACCGCGTCTCCCACTGGTGTGTTTAGCGTCCTATCCCGCCCATACATCAAAAGTGGTCCCCAAGTGGCAAAAAATGACGTCACAGAAGCCGGAGTGTCATGCTGTTGCCTTTCGCGATCCTGGCGGTTGGTCGTAGAAATACTGGCGAAAACCACAGGCGAACTCGAGTGTCGCTGTCTTCATGGCGTTCCATGCTCTAGCTTCCGTAAACTGTCACAGTGGAGAGCCACCTGGAGCAGAACAGGCGTCTGCCACATACACCACAGCTATTGGGACGCCGCCAGGTTCGCGACGGGCGAGAGCATGACACTTCTGTGACGTCATCAGGCGGAAATCGAGGGACCACTTTTTTGGACCTGGTAAACACACCAGTCGGAGATGCGTTCAGGCACCATAGCGTAACGAACAGGTGTGTACTGGACTCTGATGCAATGATCAACGATATAACTCATATTGTTTCTTACCGTGCAAACTTTCATGAAATAATTAATGTTTCTTTCTTTCTTCCTAATTCACTAGTGCAAATATACTCCAAAAGCCGGTGGAAATCATATTTCAAAGACTTCTACACCTGCTTAACATAACAAAATCTATAAGAAAAACACATGGACGTTTCGCCACCCATACGCTGGCGTCTTCAGCATACACTGGCCACGGCGAAGACGGTTTTGTTATGTTATGTTAGGTAATACTTTTTGAAATCTAATTTCCTTAGTTTCATCAGTGTACTCATGTAGCGAGTCCTCCCTCCCCTTGCTCTCAACAATCGATTAATCAAAAGGGCCAACTTTTCACTAAAAATAAAAATAAAACATTTATCGATTCACGTAGGTCACGGAATAGCAGAGTCAGAGCATCCATCCTGTCAAAACATCCATCCGGGTCTCTAAACATCCACACAGTCAGGACGTTCATTCGAGTCAAACCATCCAACGCGTCAATGGAGTCATCGAAACAGAACATCCAAGAATAAATGTTTTGACTGGATGGATGTTTTCACGCCTTAGATATTGTGACTCAGAATTACGACTAGTTAGGTCACAGCGGCACAATGGGCAAACAGGAAGTAGCTGCCATTTTGGGCGTCGAACGGGAGGTAGATGCCTTGCTCGCACGTTGTTTTCTCGCCACTTAGTCTCGAAACCAGTCGAGTTTGTAAAAAGAGGATTTGACGTCGCGTCCATGTCGTCAATCGGTCCAGCTCCCGTGAAGCCATCGCGCTCTGTGATGTCCAGTCTTCGAGCGCTCGCTGGAATCGGTCCTTTGAAACAAGGAATATCGCCATCCGTCGAAGATACAAGCGTGCGATTTTCATTAGCAGATTGAGCTGATCGTATCTAACTTATTTCTGAACGCGAGAAGTATCTATAAAGCTTCGATTCAGCATCCCTTTAAGAGTGAACAGTGTGTAGACGCATCCGGCACTCACGGACGGTGCTCGGGATGAGTGGCCGGATGGTCATCAGAAAAAAACGTGTCAAATCGAACGGTGTTGTTCATGGTTCTAACCACTCTCAAAAAAACATTCCTAAACTTCTTTTTTTTTCTTTTCTTGGCGTTGCGTGACCTACCGTGGCCCACGGCGGCTCTATTTCCGCGTGGACGCGCCGCCAGCTCCTGTGTTTTCTGTAGGGGCTGATCTTGGTTTAATAAAAAAAAAAGTATAACTCGTTGAACCGAATAATGTTTATTGGTTACAAATCCAGATGCGGGCAAATTGTGCATCCTTCTCGTCGTGTAGCCCTCTGCTCTTGGACGAGACTCCCGCGGAAATAGAGCCGCCCCGCAGCCGGAGCTCTCGCCACCGAGCCGGGGCTCTCGGGTGGTGTTGGATATCCCCGGGTTGCAGCAGTCGCACCAAGGGTGAGCAGTCGAACTTGCGTGGGGACTGGTAGCAAACTGCCACGCTTCATTTACGTGGCGTACAGAGGGACGCTTGCAGCACGCTACATGCCGGGTAATAGACGCGGGCCCCTCGAAGCATGCGATTTGAGAGCGCCTCTCGAGCGCTCCTGCCCATGCGCAAATTATGCGGCTCTAGTACAAAAACGCACACATAATTCTCGCTTTAAGAAAAAAATGCCGTCTTCCTCTGCGATGTCAAGTTGTTCCTTTCTGACCATCCCCGAGCGTTTTTACGCCCTTCCAAAATAGTGACCCTGTAAACCATGCGTATGCAGGCCGCCCCATTCAC
Organism: Ixodes scapularis; assembly: GCF_016920785.2. Classification (NCBI taxonomy): domain Eukaryota; kingdom Metazoa; phylum Arthropoda; class Arachnida; order Ixodida; family Ixodidae; genus Ixodes; species Ixodes scapularis. Next base: position 166,676,043 of record NW_024609868.1, on the reverse strand, counting down.
GACACCCGCGGTACCCTCAATTTGACCAGATTTCTCGCTTTATAACTTCGAAGACACAACTCTAATGAAACAAATTTTTCGCACATTTTGTTGGCACACTTAAAAAAGCTTAAATTGGAAGAGTTTTTTTTAAAATTTGAAGATTGCCTTTTTCAATTGATTTTAAAAATAATCCGTATTTAGTAAAATAACCTCATTTTAGTGTTTCTCGTAAGTTTGTAGCACTAAGAAGGAAAACAATATTTAGCGCAAAATTTTACAAAATACAGGGCAACACACGTGCAAAGTTTGAAAGTCGTAGCCTTTATAAATGTGAAGAAGACAACAAATTGTGAAAGTTAAGCTTTATTGCGCCCTGTGCCGTGTTTGCGATTTTTCTTTGCAAATTAACGACGTTGTTACTCCGTAGGAAATACCTGGGATCAATCCTTCCCTCGCTGATTTCGTCAGTAATTATCTTTTGACCCGTAGACCCAGAAGTTGTTTTGGCCATTGACTCTGGCTAGTCTATTGACCTTTTTTTTTTTTTTTTTACAGAGAGCTATGCTTTGTAATTTTACAAGAAAAAAAGAGCTGTGAAACACTTTCGACGAAAAGTTAAGATTGCTACGTGCAGGTTTCGATTTTTACGGTCCATTTTACATCAAGCCTGGTGACTTGGACCAGCCTATATATATATATATATATATATATATATATATATATAACGGGCATGGTGGCGGGAGGCCGAAGGCGTGGGTATAAAACTGAGAATAAAAAAACCCTTAGTGAAAAACAGCAACAACGGACGATTTAATCTTTGACGTTTCGGCCGGAGTCCGGCCTTCGTCAGGAAGACTATATATATATATATATATAGGGTGTTTCAGAAAACGCAGGCCAAATCGCTCCTGAAAAAACTACTTATCATAACAAAAAAAGGCTTGTGGCGTTTGGTCCTGGGCCAGGGGCCCATTTAAGAAAATTATTAAATTCCCGGATAATTTACTTGCTGATTATTTTTGCGTAATTAACTTTTTTAATATTGTGTTTAAGGGCATGGTTTAAATTAGAAATTTGCTCAGCATCATCGAAAACCACTAAACCAACAAATTGCAGAACGATAGAAGGCACGCGAAGCTTTTTACGGCTTCCTGAAAAACCGCACAAATTCCACGCGTGTTTAAGTTTCGGTTTGTTATCGGAGCGCATCTCCGGCCCGACGGCACCGCGCCCCGCGAAGAGATAGTGCAACCAACCTTTGCTGCGCTGTCATCGCGCGACTCAGCAGAGTCTGGTTGCACTATCTCTCCACGCGGCGCGGTGCTGCCGGGGCCGAGATGCGCTCCGATAACAAACCGAAACTTAAAAACCCGTCGAATTTGTGCAGTTTTTCAGAAGGCCGTAAAATGCTTCGCGTGCCTTCTATCGTTCTGCAATTTGTTGGTTTAGTGGTTTTCGATGATGCTGAGCATTTTTCTAGTTTAAACCATGCCCTTAAACGCAATATTAAAAAAGTTAATTAGGCAAAAATTAACAAGTTAGTTATCCCGGACTTTGATAATTTTCTTAAATGGGCCCCTGGCCTAGGACCACAACGCCACAAGCCTTTTTTCGTTGCGATGAGTAGTTTTCGCAGGAGCGATTTGGCCTGCGTTCTCTGAAACACCCTATATATATATATATATATATATATATATATATATATATATATATATATATATAACAAAAGTGGAGGAGATCCAGGAAAGGCCTTTCTTTACTGCACCGACGTTTCAAGCGGGGACCGTTTTTCTTCAAGGTGAATGGTTGTGAAATGTCCTCTTCTTCTTGTTGATGTTCGTGTGGAAGAGGAAGAGTTACTATGAAGGGTATTAAAAATATTCAGAACAGGAGCAAAACAATTATCATAAATCTTTGAAATTAGTAATTATAAACAATGTTAATCCCAATCAATAAAACAAAATTAATTGATTTGTAGTATTTGGCACAGTCTTTGTTACAGCTCCTAACCACAATCACCCCCGAGCAACCGGAGCGCACACAAAAGTAGCAATGAGGATGTGTTCGGGATTAACACCGCTTCGAGAGCGGAGATCTAGACAGCGCAAGGGTGCCGTGGCGGTTTTTTATGAAGTATTTATGTCATATTTGAATTATGCTTACGCGCCCAAGAATTTAACGCAGCGGAAGGATTACCACGGGACGCACGCTCACGAGGATGTTCACGAGAGGCGTGGAACGAGCTCACGATGGCAGGCGCCTTTGGTGCAACAATGTCATCGATGCGCTCGGCTAGTACAGTCCGTGCAAAACCAAAATATTTGTGTGGCCTCGGCCCTACACACAGCGTGGCAGCCAAGTGAGCACGCCTGGACTTGCGTTAATACCACAAGCAACCGAATTGAATTTGTGAAGGAAAAAAAGCCTCCTTCAACTCTCTGTCGTGATCAGAGCTAAATCCAGATTCCAGAAGGATGACACGTATTTTTTCAATGATATGCTCTTTAAGATGCACGTGTTTTGAGAAGGGGAGCGTGGGTAAGGACTTGATATGAGACTTATGATTGTTGAAGCGCAACCGAAATGAAGTACTGGTTTGTCCTATATAATCCATGTTACATAGTTTACAGCGCAAAAGATAAATAACGTTACGCGTACCGCAGTTGAGGTTTCCAGTGATTTTGAAAGAAAAGCCAGAGTTCGCGCTAGTGACAAGATTGGTGGTTTCGACATATCCACAAATTTCACACCTGGGCGTCTGGCAGGGTCTATAACCAGAAACGTCAGAAGTTCTATTTTTCGAGTGCACCAATATGTCCTTAAGGTTTCTACCTCGTCGATATACCACGCGTGGTGATACCGGAAAAAGGGTGCGTAGTTTATCGCTTTGCTGCAAAATACTGTGATGTTTCCTGAGAATATTGTTTAAATTTGGAAGGCGGGCTGAATATGTAACCACCAGGTTGGCGTGCTCGTTTTGTGACATTTTGGGTTGGGGTTGATTGATAACTTGCTCTCGGTCGAGAGCACGTGCTTTTTCAATGGCCTTATCGACAATGGCTGGTGGATAATTCTGCTTGGATAGCACGAGTTTCAGATTGCTGGCGTTGCGTTCGAATTCATCTAAACTGGAGCATATTTTCCGGAATCTGTGAGCTTGAGAAAAGGGAATACTTGTTTTGCAATGTTTAGGGTGGGAGCTCTTGAAGTGCAGGTACTGTTGACGGTCCGTCGACTTCCTGAAGAGTTTTGTTGTAAGAGCATTCCCGCTGATCTCGACTGTCACGTCACGAAAATCAATGCTCGTTTTAGAATAACTGTGCGAAAACGTAATACTGGGGTGTAGACCGTTCTCCTTCTCAAAACACATGCATCTTAAAGAGCATAGCATTGAAAAAATACGTGTCATCCTTCTGGAATCTGGATTTAGCTCTGATCACGACAGAGAGTTGAAGGAGGCTTATTTCATTCACAAATTCAATTCGGTTGCTTGTGGTATTAATGCAAGTCCAGGCGTGCTCACTTGGCTGCCACGCTGTGTGTAGGGCCGAGGCCACACAATTATCTTGGTTTTGCACGGACTGTACTGGCCGAGCGCGTCGATGACCTGCCATCGTGAGCTCGTTCCACGCCTCTCGTGAACATCCTCGTGAGCGTGCGTCCCGTGGTAATCCTTCCGCTGCGTTAAATTCTTGGGCGCGTAAGCATCATTCAAATATGACATAAATACTTCATAAAAAACCGCCACGGCACCCTTGGGCTGTCTAGATCTCCGCTCTCGAAGCGGTGTTAATCCCGAACACATCCTCATTGCTACTTTTGTGTGCGCTCCGGTTGCTCGGGGGTGATTGTGCTTAGGAGCTGTAACAAAGACTGTGCCAAATACTACAAATCAATTTATTTCGTTTTATTGATTTGGATTAACATTGTTTATAATTACTAATTTCAAAGATTTATGATAATTTTTTTGCTCCCGTTCTGAATATTTTTAATACCCTTCATAGTAACTCTTCCTCTTCCACACGAACATCAACAAGAAGAAGAGGACATTTAACAACCATTCACCCTGAAGAAAAGCGGTCCCCGCTTGAAACGTCGGTGCAGTAAAGAAAGGCCTTTCCTGGATCTCCTCCACTTTCGTTTTACGTTCAACCGGCCCGTTGAACCTTCTTACCGTGTATATATATATATATATATATATATATATATATATATATATATATATATATATATCCCTGGCACGAGGAGATCGAAGATGACGAAATGAAAAAGAAGAGATGGAGAGCTCGTGTGTCGAATCAAAATGGGAACGACACGTCAGATCGCATCGCTTGCAGCTTGCAGATAATGTAAATAAATGTTTGCTTGAACGTAACCATGGACGACTACCAGAGGTCCCTACATTGGTGCCAAAACCCGGGAGGAACGACTGAACGAAGGGAACCTGGTGGTTTACAGCAACCTCAAGCCAAGCCAGAACAATCAATGATCAACGACGTCCTCAAGAAGAAACGGAATACGCATCGGATGCAAGTGACACGACTTGTCGGTGAGGCCCGACGCGTTACTACTTTCAGCAACGCCGAGCGTCAACGACCTTGAGGTTCTAATCGAGCGTATTTATCTGGCCCGCGACCAACTGAACTACTTGGACGCGGCGATCGAACCTCTGATTACGGGGCAAGATGCAGAAGCAGAGTTCACTCTTGGGATCGAGTATTCGGACAAGAAAGTCACGTACCTCACCGACTTCAAACAAAAGATGAAGAGCGCGGAGTGCAGCCACCCAGTAAGGGGACAATCAAACCAAGATCGAAATGGAGGGTCCTCGGTGACATCAAAAATCAAACTCCCAAAATTGAAACTAATCCAATTCAACGGACACCTAAAGAACTGGCAACCCTTCTGGCAGCAATTCGATACCGCCATTCATCAAAATCCGGAACTTTCGCCATCAGAAAAGTTCAACTATCTGCGATCAGCGCTGACCGGCGATGGAGCAGCCGCCATCGGTGGATTACGGCAGACCGCTGAGTGTTACGCGGACGTCATCGAGCTCCTGCAGCAGCGGTTCTGGAAGCAAGAAACGCTTATCCAGGACCACATGGAAGGTCTCATGGGCATACAGCCAGTGCCACCACAACGGAACACTCGAGCCTTAAGGCGTTTACACGACACTCTACAGGCGCATATCAGAGGCCTTAGAGCGTTGGGAGTGAGCGAAGAGGCGTACACAGTTCTTTTGCGAGTTCTACCGAGGGATATCACTCTGGATTTCAACCGGAAGGTGTCGGCGGAGGAGACGGGCAATGCCAACGCTGCAAGGGCATCAATGACAGGCGCCAGTTTGGAATCCGCCCCACAGCAAGTCCACCTGAGGGCTCTGCGGTCTCTCCTTGACTTTCTACGCATCGAGGTGGAGAGCCGCGAAAGGACATCAAAACACCAGCTGGAAGACGTCGTCGGTAAGCCCAGACCTCCATCTCTAACGCATGATTTTGCGAAGAGGTCAACGATCAACGCTCAGACTCGCAGCTCTACGGCGGCGGCATTGCACGGCAGCGTGGACGGCTTAGATTGCTTCCTTTGCAAATCAAAAGCGCACGGAACGCCGGAATGTAACGCAAGAATCAGGCTAACGGAGAAGAAGCGTAGGTTGCAAGCAGGCTGGAGACGCTTCCGCTGCACGAAGGTTAATCATATGCAAGACAATCTCGAGGAGCGCCCTGCTGTGGCAAATGTCGAGGAAGGCACGCGTCCACCATGTGCGACCCGAATTACGCGCCGGGACAAATGTCCACCAGATTGAATGAGACGGAACCAAAGGACCCGGCACGGGTCGCAATGCATGTACATACGTGGTAGGAACAGCAAGACGGCAGTGCTCCTACAAACGGTTACTGCGTGGGCAGAAGGTACAAAGAGAAGGAAACTTGCCCGTATTATCTTCGACAGCAGAAGTCAGCGCTCCTTCATAACTGAAGAGCTGTCTCAGCGACTGGACTGCAAATTGCTCGGGACAGAGGTCCTCACATTTGGCGTGTTTGGGGGAAAAAGCACTGAACGTACGTTTCGCAGGGTTCAAGTGACTTTGCGAGACCAACTCTACAACAAATGTATGATATCGACGCTCTCGAGACACCTATCATATGTGAGCAGGATCTTCCGAGCCCAGATGAAGCCATCGTGGCAACATCAGAGGAACTCGGCTGTCCCGTGGGAAACAACATGACCCGACTAGAATAACGCGGCGTCGACATACTGCTGGGATCAGACCACTACTGGGGGTGCATCATAGAAGGAATTCACCGACTGAGCGGATGCCTGACTGCAGTACAAACTGCGTTCGGTTGGGCAGTCCAGGGACGGACAGGCTCAGAATCGACCATCGTGTGTTGCTCCCAGGCGATCGTGCTGATAGCAACGCTGCAGGATCTAGAAACCACATCGGTTTTCCGACATTTCTGGGAGCTAGAAAGCGTGGGAGTTACCGATTCGCCAGCAGAGTATCCCTCCCACAGCGCCGTGAGACGAGAGTTCGGAGTCAACATTACCAAAACCGCCGGTAGATACGAAGTGGGCCTTCCATGGAAATCGGACGTAAGACTGGCAGACAACATGGAGGTGGCAAGAAGGAGGTTGGAGAATCTGCGTAAGGAGTCGACCAAAATTCCCGATCTCCTACAGAAGTATAACGAAACAATTCGGCAGTACCAAGACAACGACATGGCGGAGAGGGTCTATGGAGAAACAGAGAACGAAGGTGCAGCAAGGGTGTATTACATGCCCCACCAGGCTGTTCTCCGCGAGAACAGCAGCACCACAAACTTAGGATTGAGTTTGACGCTTCCTCCCACGGCGCAAACTGTAAATCCCTGAACGAAAAGTTGGAGAGTGGACCGAACATGAATCCAGATCTCGTCGCCCTACTTCTGAGGTTCAGGATGCACTCAGTAGCGTTAGTGGCAGATGTGGAGAAGGCTTTCCTGCAGATCGGAGTCAAGGCGAAGATCGTGACGCACTGCGGTTCCTCTAGTACAAGGAACCGCCGATCTCAAAGCAACTGGTACCAGAGATAAAGACCCGGCGAATGACGAGGGTGACTTTCGGTGCAACTTCAAGCCCGTTCCTTTTGGCGGCTACCTTCCGGCACCATTTCGCGGCGATGGAGAACACATACCCAACAACGGCCGAAAAATTAAGCAAGTTCGTGTATGTTGATGACCTGTTGACCGGAGCGAGCAACAAAGACGAGTCTAAGAAGTTATACGCCGAGGCAAACGAAGTGTTTAGGTAGGCCGGTAAGAGACTCCACAAGTGGGGTTCAAATAGCGCATCTCTAGCGGAGGTGTTCGAGGAGGGCGGCGCAGGCCAAAAACAACTCGGACAAGTCGCAAGCGTGCTCAAGGTGCTCGGAGTGACTTGGGAACCCAAAGAGGATAGTCTCATGTTTTCGCCGGAGCACGTGATGCAGACTGCTTGCCACCAAGAAAATACGAAGCGCTTCGTGCTGCGAATGACAGCTCGCCTTTACGACCCTCTGGGATTCTTGGCACCCTTCGTTGTGAGAGCCAAGATCCGGTTCCAGGAAATCTGGAAACTAAACCTGGACTGGGACGATGCGCTACCAGATCACCTGCAAGACGAGTGGACCGGTTGGTGCAGCGAACTTGTCAAGCTAGAAAGGGTCAAGATCCCAAAGTTTTACGACAACGGATTGCAAGGCAAGGTGACCCACCGATCATTGCATATCTTCGCCGACGCCAGCACCGCTGCCTATGAAGCCATGGTCTACCTTCGCACTACCGACGAACCAGGAGCGACGACGACGACGTTATTGCTCACAAAAGGCCGAGTTTCACCCCTCAAAACTGTCACGCTGGCGAAATTGGACTGATGACCAGCTTGATCGCCTCAAGGTTGTCCAAATACGTTGAAACCTACCTTGAGATTGAGGTGAAGGACGTTCACTTCTGGACAGATTCAATGATCGCGCTTTACTGGATCCGGGGAGAGGCCTCCCGATGGAAGCTGTTCGTCAGGAATCGAGTGCGAGAGATCCAGAGCAATTGTGAAGGCGCGACGTGGCACCACTGCCCAGAATCAGAAAATCCTGCTGACCTCATGACACGAGGTCCGAGTCTGACCGCACCCCAGTTGGTCTCCAGCTCACCATGGTGGCGGGGCCGAGTTGGTTGCCACTGCCAGCGACAGAATGACCCATGGAACTGTGCGGAGAACGCCCTCGAGACGCCCTTGAGGAGAGGGGATCGATAGCAGAAGTGTTTAAAGTCACAGTAACGCCCATTCCAGAGTTGATCGATATCTCGCGATTCAGTTCTGCTCCCAGGATCAACAGAACAACGGCTTGGATTTTTGGACTCCTCCACAACGTCAGGTCAACTGAAAGACGAACGGGACCACTGACAGCCGAGGAGATCGAGGCAGCGCGAACTCACTGGATAAAAGAGGAGCAGCGCTCCGCGTTCGCTACCGAGCTTCGCTGCGCGACCAACGCAAGCCCCCGCTTGGTTTTCCCCTCCAAGACTTCGACACTTTCATCGATCAGAGGGGGATTCTTCGCATTCGAAGTCGCCTCCAGTCCGTCAACTTGACGTATTGCAGAAGGGTTTGGATTTGGGCTAGTTGGTTGAACATGTTTAGGGGTTAAAAGCGCTAAAAACGATGGACGAGTAGGAGGGACACACACCACAGAGACACACACCACAGAAGCGCTCTGTAGTGTGTGTCTCTCCTACTCGTCCGTCGTTTTTAGCGCTTTTAACCCCTAAACTTGACGTATGACGAACGAAACCCGATCGCCCTGCTCAGGCAGCATTGATATTCGACTTTTCTGGCAGTCGACGCGCACCGACAGCTGCTGCCCGCGGGGGTCAGAGATACTCTCGAGCAGCTCCGTAACCAGTATTGGATTCTGCGGGGCCGAGAGCTGGTGAAGAAAGTGATACGTGCCTGCGTGACCTGCCAGCGATTTAGTGCGACCCTCGCGAATATTACCACGGCACTCTTGCCGGAAGCCTGGGCAAGCCGAGCGGACCCTTTCGAGGTAATCGGCACGGACTTTGCGGGCCCCCTCTATGTCAAGGGCAAGGACCTCACATGCATGTCCTACGTGGTGCTGTTCACTTGTGCAGTCACTCGGGCCGTGCACCTGGAGTTGGTTTCAGGCCTGTCGACCCGGAGCTTTCTCTTTGCCTTCCGTCGATTTGTGTCGCGCCGAGGGCTGTGCCGCGTAATTTATTTCGACAATCCGTTGACCTTCAAACGAGCGTCGAAGGAACTCACGGAACTGTGGAAGACGTTGCTCCACCCAGACGTGGTCAACTCGGGTATCCAGTGGAGGTTTATTGTCGAGAGAGCCCCATGGTGGGAAGGATTTTACGAGAGGCTTGTGGGATCGGTAAAGGTGTCTTTAAGAAAGGTTATTGGAAGGAACTGTCTAGACACAGAGGAATTGACCACCGTTCTGATTGTGGTGGAGGCTGTGTTAAATTCGCGGCCATTAACGTTTTTGCACGACGGGGTCGGAGAGGGCACCCCGCTCAGGCCGGCCAGTTTCCCAGTTGGGAGGCGGCTGACGACACTTCCGCCGATGGGTGGGGACACGCTCGCCTCCACACCGGAGGCGCTTCGCGTGCTCTGGCGGCAGCGAAAACAACTGCTTAACCGACTTTGGGGAACATGGAGGGAAGAGTATCTTCGAGAACTCAGATCAGCGTACGCCACTCAGAACAGGCAGTCTGCGCCCCTCAGAGAGGGTCACATTGTTATGTTAAAAGAGCCGCTTCCACGCCTGCTATGGAAGCTCGGGCGAGTGGAAAGAGTGTTCCACGGCCGAGATTCTTGGATCCGGTCGTGTGAGATCCGAGCGCATCGCGGCACTATTTTGCGAAAACCAGTGCAGCTTGTGTGTCCTTAGGAGTTAACGGGAGTTTAGAATGGACTCCCATTCATTCGGTGGGGAGTGTGTTGGAACGTCTAAGTGGTTCGTGGCAAGCCATATCCCTGTCACGAGGAGAACAAAGACGACGAAGTGAAAAAGAAGAGATTGAAAGCTTGTGCGTCGAATCGGCATGGGAACGACACGTCAGATCGCATTGCTTGCAGCTTGTAGATAATGTAAATAAAAGTTTGCTTGAACGTAAACATCGACGACTACCAGAGGTCCCTACAGAAAAAATGTATATATATATATATATATATATATATATTTCGTCAAAAGTAAAAATGGTTATCGGACGTGGTCGGCTAAACTTCCCTGAAAACATATGCAGTATTTAGTCGAATGCCAATTACCGCTATGAACGAAAATAAAGACTCACAATTTTCCTAGAGCGTATGCATTATTGAATTAAATATAGGAAGTGGATATTCTGCCGGCAGCCGGCACAATAACCCAGGGGGAAAAGTGCCGGCAGTTGTCCCCCATTGGGTCTCGTATAAAACGGATTGTGAACACAGCTGTTTGAAACTGTGGTTTGCTCAGTGGTAAGGTGTTTGCCTCGTATGCAGCAGGACCCTGGTTCAATCCCCCGTGGAAACCATTTTTTTTTCTTCTGACTTCTTTTTTTTTTTTGAGGCATTAGGTGATATTTACGACACCTCTTTTTTAGAATGTTTAGAAAAAAAAAGAAAACACGAATGTTGTTGACGAAACACTTTCTTTTTGGGGTGAATGGAGGACAGCGGGGCTTGGGCCGCCGGCAGGCCGCCGCGAAGCGGTGGTACTGGTGGGCCAAATAGGTCAATATATTTCTAATGAGCAGCCGCAGATTGTCGCCGAGAAGCGGCGTGAACCCGGGCGGGGGGCTGTGTTAACGAGCTCCCCACTGATACACGCGCCGTCCGTAAGTGCCGGCATTTTTTTTTCCCGGGCTATTGTGCCGGCTGCCGGCAAAATAGGCTCACCCTTAAATATAACGTGGAAACGCGTTGGTACGTTCCCCCACATTCCGGCTTGCTGTCGTGAGTAGAGGAGTGCAATGACAAGTTTGGAGTGGTAGCCTTTCAAAATGAGCTAGGGATGTCAAGCAGCGGTTTTTTAGAATTACTCACTTTTTATCTTCGAACAATTTTTATTCAGTAGGGATTCAAGCCTTACTTGCAAAAACAGGACATATGCATCGGCTCGTGTATTGCTCCTGTTCTAAGCGATTTATATTTAGCACAACTTGACAGTACTCTTAACAGCCGGCTTCAGGGATCAAAGGTAAAAAAAGTTTTTAGGTACGTAGATGATTTCTTAGTTTTCATCGCATCTGACACAAACGCGTTTGGAGCAGAGACTGTCAAAACCCTGACCACTTTTAAGGAATGTTTTTGTCACACTCGAGGTCACGCATGAGATACCTGTGGACAACACTATTCGCTTCCTTGACATCAGATTTTTATTTCTCGACGACCACATATGTTCGTGTTATGAGCCACGTGCGAATAAGCCGTTACTCCCGTTTCATTCAGCCCACTCCAAGTTGGTCAAAAGAAGTATCGTTAACCTGTGTTTCACCAATACACTAAAAAAGTCCTGTGAGCATTTCATCCCCAGTGGTTTTGATCAGCAAGTTTGGCGCTTGCTCGCAGCAGGGTACCCTAAACACATTCTTGTTGCGGTCGCGGGGGGCCTTCTAAGAAAGCGTTGTCTCGTGGAAAACAATGGGAGCCAGCTGGCAAGACGAAAAGGAAAAGTTGCTGTGATACCGTACACCGAGGGTCGCACAATTTAAAGAAAGTAGCAATGCGATCAAATGTAAAGGTAGTGCTTCTTTTCACGAATGTGAAAAGAAGCACAGAACGAAATTTGTCGACTGTACAGATGGTGTGGTTTATCGCATTCCGTTGTCCTGTGGCGGGCACTACGTCGGGCAGTCGGCGCGCTGCCTAATTGATCGGCTCCGCGAGCAATATAACGACGTCAGAAAAAAAAAAACGGTGGCTTTCTTGACTTGCATTGCAGGACATGCGGTTGTACCCCACTGTTGGATGGATGCGTAAAAATTGGGAAATGCAAGTCAGCGTCAACACGCGAAATTATAGAAGCCGAGCACTTTGATTATTTAGGAGACACGTGTGTTGCTATGCCATCGATTGCGTCATCGGAGAAGGATTTCTTTTTTCTGCGAACGAGATATCGTTATTTTCCAATTATGCTCTGTGATGGTCGTTTTTCCTTTGCTTGGGTCGTTTTGTTTGTTGTCATTGTGACGATGGTTGAGACTATAAATACCGTAACACGTATTCAATAAACTTCAGTTGAAAGTTGCGCCTTGTTGTGTCCTGTTTTCTTCTTTTGTCCTCGTCCTTGCTGCGCACAAGATTGTAGAAGTTGGTACGTTGTCTAGGTATTTTTCTGGACAATGATCTATTTTTCTGTCTCGTAAATGTCATTCTAAGCCGTTCTCTACGCACTTAGGGATTTATGTCTTGTCTACGTATATTATTTAACTGTAATTATTGTATTTTAAGACAGTGCTCATATGCGCCCAATATTTGTTTTATGCGGAAAGAAAATTTGCATCTTTGGTTAAGAAGTTTTAGCAAGTGAAAATATTGAACACACGGCATACGAATAGCCGCCAGTGTTACTGAATATAATTAAATTTTTGACAGAGCGAAACTGTTTTTTCACGTCAGTGAGCTCGGCACACGCCGACTGGACAGCATGGCTAAACCGCCGATTTTTTTCTACCAGGTCATGTTCCTGCTGCTGTCCTGCACAGAATCCCGCACTCTTGGCAGTCATCCTGACGGTACAATCAAGAGCTCCGGAAGGAGCGAAGACAGCTTTATCTACGGCGCATCATTGCATCTGGGTTGTCGACACGTGCCGAACTTGGGGGAGGTGCCTCTTGGAACAGCTTCAGCGGCAACAGCGCTGCAATCGCTGCCCATAAAGACCAAGCCTGACCGGACCAACGCCAGTGGGCTCGGCACACGCCGACTGGACAGCATGGCTAAACCGCCGATCCTTTTCTACCAGGTCAGTTGGGAAAATCCGACATCGTTTAGAGGCAGTTATTTTGTAATTGTCTCGTCGAGCCCACGGTATTGTTTGTTTCTGGTGAAGAGATGTGTATGCGTGATTAGCCTCTTGGTTTGCGGTGACGTTGAGTCAAACCCAGGCGCAAAAACTGATCATGAGATTCTAATGAAAATTAATGCTAATATCCAAATACTGCTACAGCGCACTAATGGTTTAGAGGAAAAGTTGGAAAACTTGACCACGAGGGTGATGTTGAGTGAAGACCGTATGACGGCCCGGACTGAGGAACTTCAAACGCATATTCAAGCCCTGGAGCACAAGTTAGATGAACTGGAAAATAGAGAACGAAAGAACAACTTGGTGATACATGGTCTGACGGAGAGTTCGCAGGAAATTTCGTCCTCGTTAAATACTACGGTAGTCAAGGAAATATTCGAAAAACATTTGCAGGTATCGATAACAAGTATAGAGCGGATCCACCGTCTAGGAAAGCACAAAGAAGGCTCACGACGCCCCGTCATACTTAGACTTATGGACTACCGGGAAAAACAGCTGGTACTTCAAAATTCTGAAAAATTAAAGGGCACAAATATATACATTGGTGAAGATTTTTCATACCGTGTTCGCTCAGTCAGGAGACTTCTTTGGAACAGCTCACGAGCCAACAGGGAAAGGGGGGAAAAGGTGTATTTGTCATATGATAAGCTGATGATAAATGGTGAAGTGTACATATGGGATGACCAGATAAATGAAAAAGTGAAACAAGTACAAACTTCCAGCCAGCGCCTCACTCCCTGCGCATGACACAGAGAGTAAGAAAATAAAGAACTAAGACTGGTATCCCTAAATGCACGAAGCTTAGTTAACAAAACTGACCAACTAGAAGCTTTAATTTATTGCTACGACCCGCATGTTTTTCTGATAACCGAAACCTGGCTGAATGATAATATTCTTGATAACGAAGTCGTACCACCAAGCTATAGGTTAATTCGCAGGGATAGGTGCGGCAGAGGTGGAGGAGTAGCTATAGCGATAAAAGACAACTTGGTTTTTCAATCCACGGAACATGTTGGTGACAGTGAAAGTGTGTGGTGCAAGTTGGATTTCTTCGGAACTTGGATAACTGTTGGAACGGTATATAAAAAGCCAGGATCATCCTCTGAGGACTTAGATAAAATCCTGGATTACTTGATCGCAAACACTAATAGTCGAAGTAAATTGATAATTGGAGGAGATTTTAACGCTCCGGACGTCATTTGGTCAGATGATGGTGTGGCTGTCCAGGACACGAGGATGTCCGACTCGCTTCTACAATAGACCCTTTCCGAAATTCAGTGCCATCTGGTGGCTGAACTGGCGGTTTAACTTTTGCCATTCGAATGGCGGCAATGAACCCGTAGCCTGCAGTATTTTATCGGGCACCGTCACTTTTGCATGTCAACGGCAGACGAGAATAAACTTTTCGCTATACAGGTTTTTCTGGATCATCTTTTCCAGTGTGAATTCGCACAACGATGCAACCAGTCAGAACGAAGCGCCAACCCAGACAGACGCCTTCATAAAGTTCTATAAGTCAAGGGCTTTCGAAGTCGATTTTGTGCCACGGACAGGTTCACTGGGCTCAAATTAGAGAAATGAACACTTACGCAACGCTTGCATTCAATTCCGATTTCGCAACGTGCTAACGTCTAGAATGTATAGGCCTCGAATCCTCAGCTTAGGAGTATCTTCAACATGTTCCTTCATCAGTAAATAGAAAGACGCCATTGGTATGGCAGATATGCCATTTTTTAGATGGTGATGATAGTGATCAAAGTGGCCAGACTGAATTTCGGAAAGGGTCTATTGGCTTTCAGTCGCGGTCTACGTCAAGTTGTTACGGAACCTACGCGTGTTACGGACACTACATGTTCACTACTCGATCTTCTGTTTGTTAGTAATCATTTCGATGGTTGTGAGGTTTCTGTTCAGGACGGAATATCCGACCATAAGTTAGTATTTTTAAAATGTGATATTTCTGTTACTAAGTCTAAACATTATGAAAAGAAGATGTACTATAATTTTGGTAGGGCAAATGATGAATCCGTTATTGACATTCCTGAACAGTGCCTCGATAACTTCAATCAGCGGACTGAGGTAAATGAAATGTGGCTGAGCTTTAAGTGTATAGTGGGCCATTGTCTTGCTCATTTTATTCCAAAAAAGACAAAAAAGATAAAACGCCGAAACCCGTGGATAACACGGGAAATTCTGCACGTCAAACGGAAGCTGAAAAGGCTTCGGAAGCGTCGATCTGATTATGTAAATCAGCAGGCGAGGCCACTAAAAAGCTTAATAAAATTGGCTAAAGAAACATACTATACAAGGACGTTACCTGAATGTTTGCTATCTAATCCCGAAAAGTTCTGGCGTTACCTATCTCCTAAAAAAAGTGGTATTAAACATATATCTATTGACGGCAGCCTGGTGAGTGCCGATAATAGCAGTTAAGTTCAATCAGTTTTTCCAGTCTGTATTTACAAGAGAGTCATGTCAGAACATTATTATTCCACCCGCAGATGACATGAGCAGTTTTATATCTGAGGAGGGTGTTGTTGCACTACTACTTTCACTCGATGAAAAAAGTCCCCGGGACCAGATGCTTTGCCGAATGCCTTTTTTAAAAGATATGTAGAATGGGTGGCCAAATACCTTGTACGAATATTTTCTATATCAATCAAGGATGCTGCATTACCGAATGACTGGCTAGTCGCTAGGGTTGTCCCTATAAAGAAATCTGGCAGAAGTGACTCAATTGATAATTATCGTCCTACCTCCATGACTTGCACGGCCTGTAAATTACCAAAACATATCATAACCAAACAACTCGTTTCTTTCTTAGAAATGCATAATGTTCTAAACCCCAACCAACATGGTTTCCACAGTGGCCTGTCAACGGTAACCCAGTTGATTGAATTTTACCATGAATTAGCCACTTACGTTAACAACCGTACGCAGGTTGATGCAGTGTTCATCGACCTGTCGAAGGCATTCGACCGGGTACCTCACCGCAGACCAATTAAAACATTAATAGACCTCGGAGTTCCCTTTTCTTTGACTAGGTGGATCAATGCATATCTTTCAAACCGTCAACAATTTGTGGATATAAATGGTACTTACTCAGGACTGTTAGATGTTCATTCTGGGGTGCCCCAAGGTTCTGTTTCAGGGCCCCTACTTTTTTTAACTTACGTTAACAGTTTGTTCCCATCCACTGAAGATGTACCAATTAAGCTAGGAATGTTTGCCGACGACTGCGTTATTTACAGTCCAGTTGTTGAAATACAAGACCAGATAAAAGTGAGTGATGCGCTGGCTAACATTGCGTCTTGGTGTTGGGAAAATAACATGAAGATTAATATTAGCAAAACTCAGTACATGCATATTACAACAAAAAGAACTGTCTTAAACTTTAGCTATGAGGTTGCTGGCGTAGTATTGACTCAAGTAGACAGTTACAAATATTTGGGAGTGATTTTGTCTTGTGACCTCGGGTGGAAAAAGCATGTGGAGTTTGTTAAAAAGCGGGCAACTAACAAATTGTGGTACCTGAAGAAAACGTTGGGTAAAACTCCCCCTTCCGTTAAAATTCTTGCGTATAAGACAATGATTAGACCTGTGTTAGAATACGCGTCTGCAGTGTGGAGCCCATGGCAGAGCTCTCTGGTCAAAGAACTTGAAGATATTCAATCGCTAGCAGCGCGTGTAGTTTTTTCAGATTTTTGACGAACTACGTCTGTGACCGAACTTAAAAGGAGAGCCAATGTAAGCCCTCTGTCAAACAGAAGAGAGAGCCAACGGTTGAAGCTGTTCTTTCAGATTTTCAAGAACTGTATAAAAATTGATGGCTCCGTTTACTTAAAACCAAAAAGTTTTTACTCGGAACGCTTGCATCACTCAAAGACCGTAGCCCCTATTAAAGCTCGAATAGATAGCTATAAACAATCTTTTTTTGTGCATACAATTGATTTGTGGAACAGCCTTCCCGGTGCTGTTGTCGATATTGATTCACTCTGTTCTTTCGAGAAAGCCTTAGATATTATTTTGCAGTGCTAAGATTGCTTTTATTGCTCTTATGAAATTATTTTTACTGTCTTTATTTTTTATTACTGCTGTTACATTCACTGCTATACTGTTATTGTTATTACTAGTATTACATTTGGTTACTGTATTACTCTTGATATTGTTTCTCTTCTTTCGAATAAGTCGTAGATATTATTTTTCGGTGCTAAGATTGCTTTTTGTTTAGAACTGTTGTGTTTATAATTTGCATGTGTGACACTGTATCACCCCACTCCTGCCTTGGCCCTATATGGGCTGGCAGTTTTGATAAATAAATAAATGAATAAACAACAAACTCGAGAAATGACAAGATACTTCCCCCAGACTCCGCGGAGGTAAGGAAAACATCATTTTCATGCCATATTTTCTCCAACATGAGCCTCGATAAACGCACATTTTTCTTCCACATCAAAACTTGAGGCCGAAAAACACCGAATTTGTAGAAAAAAAATTGAGTCAACAAAATATAAACCCAGAACACACGAAACCCTCGGCTTCTAGTGCTCCCCGTTTTCAGGGTAATATTTCTTCTAACTCAGGGGTGTTTTATTCTGGATTTATTTATTTTCACAAATTCAGTATTTTAGTGTTCATTTTCGACGTTAAAAAAAAATCAGTGTTTATTTCTGTCTCCTAAGCTTAAAAAATATCGGGCACGGGCATGTGATTCCGCCACTTCCAGACAACATGTGCGGCACCGGAATACTTGAAAGGCGACCTGGTAAAGATAAGCGAAAGAAGCGAAGCAAGGCGTCTGGTTCCCGAAGAAAGAAGAAGCCTCACGGAAAGCTCAGTGCCGACTGCGTTCAGGATTAACGCAAATAAAGTTCTAGATAAACACTTCTTTTCGGGAACCGGTGTTTTCTCTCCTTATTCAATGACAGCTGGGATTCGTGAGCTTTTTCGCTTCTACGGATTTTGATAAAACCTGCTCAAAGTAAATTATTGGCGCTTATCGGTACCTACGAAAACACGGGGCCCTTTTTATAGCACACAAAAGAAACTAAAATAGATAGCGCTAAATTTAAAACTCAGCCTCCTCGTCATGTTCTTATTTTGTGTGCTTATAAACAGCTAATTGTTTGGATTTTGGCGCGCAGAAAAAGTCTTACACATTGTTACACGTACAGTCTTGAAGCGGATACACCCCGTTCAAGGCTTCGAACAGTCAACATTCCTATGGCACGTTTTTCTCATTTACTGATCAAGCCTCTTGGTAACCCCCATAACTGATCCGAAATATAATGTACAAAATGGAAGACTGCATAACAGAGTGTACTTTTTCTAAGCAGTAAATATCCCGGAATTGCCGCCGTAGCGGATAAAGACGTGCGTCCTCTGTACTATTCTGCACACCGATTTCTGCTCGATGGGATAGAGATAATGGAAGGACTAGCGTATGTCAATTATGTAATGGGCACCGTACTTTATATGACCGGAAGTTGTTTAGGGGCACATAAAATGCAACCATATTGTTACTATAGCAAGAACGAGTCTCCCCAATTTATGCATCCAAACATGCATTACATTATTTGTTCAATAAAGTTAGCGACCTCACCATTTACCTGCACGGTCGGGCGGCACCCGTACAAACCGGAAAAAGTAGAAGTGAGCACCGTTTGAGCATGAACTTACCTTTTGGTGTTAGGATCAGTCGTATAGAAACGGCAAGAAACCAAGAGCACAATAGCAACCGAACGAAATGACTCCTTTCCAAGGTTATTTGAACTTGAATTTGGCTCAGGATGGTGCTTTTCACTAACCTGCCTCAGAGTGCAAAAGTTTAAGACGTGGCTCTCGGCGAATTCGGGGATAGCCGAGTTGCCCGCGAAGATTTCAGGCGAGCTGAAGTAACAAAAGGTAGGCATCTTGTGGACGCGATTCTGCTGACATTACGCTGACAGGTCACTGATAAACAAGAGCCCTGGCTTGCCTCTTACCCTCTCCTCCTATCGAGGAAGGCTCAATTTGCATTTCCTCTCCTCGTTCACCGAGATTCAAAGTTTTTAAAAGCATAAAGAAACAACGAGGAGATTGCCGCACAAATGCAATCAGATTATGTGCGATATGGCTATCCATTTTTTTTTTTTTTTAGGGGCGAAGCTCCTTAGGGGTTAGCCATGTCCATATGTCCGTCCGCCGTCCGGCGTGCCCCTGCTCGTGGGCTCACGAGCAGGAGCTCACGAGCTCCTTCCTGCTCGTAAGTTTAGCAGCGAGAGCAAGAAAAAAATGAAAAAAAGGATGAAAGGAAAATAAAAAATAGGGGGCCCTGAGATGCCCTCCCATATGTCTTCTTAAAAAAAGAAAAAGAAGAAAACCCCACATTCTTCTACTGACATGAATGAAAACGGCACCATCAGCACTACCTATGACCAAAATCAGTATCAAGAAAAAGAAGAAAAAAAAGAGTATGGGGTTCTGAGTTGCCATCCCATCTGTCTTCTTAAAAAAAGAAAAAGAAGAAAATCACACATTCTTCTACTGACATGAATGAAAACTGCACCATCAGCACTACCTATGACCAGTCATGTACACGTTACTAAAAATAAGTAATCGATTACAATTACTATTACTCTTAGCTAAAAAGTATTCGATTAGATTACTTGATTACTCGACACCAAAAGTAACTGGACATTACTTTAAGAAGTAATCGTTACTTTTCTGATTACTTTATTGTGCGAAGACTTACAACTTTAGCGCTCAGAACAATGAACTACCTCCAACGTCGAAGCCTTGCTTGTCGCAAAGACCACGTAGGGGAAATATGGGATCTTGACGTGTATTTGAACTGGCTTTGTTATATTTTGCATCCGCTTTAGGCATTCTTTAGTTCTGGCTCTCCTAGCTAGGCTTCGAGTAGGTACCACTAACAAGTTTTTTTTTTCGTAATTCTGTGTGTGTGCGCGAGGGGGCTAGTTTGAACAAAGGACTTACAAAGCTACGTTCTGCTCCCTCAAGCTTCGTCCTGAATGGTCTTTGTCATGCACTGGGGCTTTCCTGGGGCTTCCCAATCCCAGCTTTAAAAAAAATGACATTTTGCAAAAGCTTTACATACAGAGAGGTTAACCTTGTTTCCTACAGGTCCGCAGAAATCTTTTTTTTTTTTCTGTTGGAAAAAGACCCAAATTTTATTTCTGTCATTTCAGAAAAAAAAAGGTGTGTGCGGGGGGGGGGGGGGTCCCGTGGGAAATTAGTAACGGTTACAAGTAATTTTTATTACTTCAAAAAGTAATCCGATTACTCTTGTGATTACTGCCTAATAAAAGTAATCAACGGATTACAAAATTACTCCAAAAAGTAAACGATTACAAGTAATTTGATTACTTGTAATGCGTACGGTACAAGTCTGCCTATGACCAAAATCAGTATCAAGAAAAAGAAGAAAAAAAAGAGTAGGGGATTCTGAGTTGCCATCCCATCTGTCTTCTTACAAAAAGAAAAAGAAGAAAACCACACATTCTTCTACTGACATGAATGAAAACGGCACCATCAGCACTACCTATGACCAAAATCAGTATCAAGAAAAAGAAGAAAAAAAAGAGTAGGGGGTTCTGAGTTGCCATCCCATCTGTCTTCTTAAAAAAAGAAAAAGAAGAAAACTCACATTCTCCTACTGACATGAATGAAAACGGCACCATCAGCACTACCTATGACCAAAATCAGTATCATCAGCACCACCCGAGCTTCGCCCCAATCAACATCATTGACCACGTGGAGATGCGGTATTTGCATGCATTCACTATGGTTCGTTGCAACGTAAATTATGATATGGGTTTTGTATTTTCGGAGTCTATTTTATCCCACACGTTTGGTGTTTTAGGTATCGATTTCGGGGTCAGATAAAGACGCGGTTTTTATTGGGGATAATTTTAAGGAAGATAGGACACGGGAAAGGGATTCCACGACCTCCAGAGGACATACAGGTGTCTTAAATAAATTTCCCAATATCGGCAGAAAGCATAATAAGGGTTCCAAGAAGGAGGTAGCCTCCGGCACAGTTGAGTTGAAGCTCTCTTCCGGATTAACACAAATAAACCTGTAAATACCTCTTGCCCTGAATTCTTTATATATATATATATATATATATATATATATATATATATATATATATATATATATATATATATATATATATATATATATATATATATAAAGGCAAAAGGAAATCGTTTTTGTTTTTAATTAAGGTTGGCTACAACGTTAATATTGCGGTTTTAATGATATTTAGCGAAACAACGAAAGCCTAAACACATCATAACCAATGCATCTTATCGCGGACAAAATATGTTATCCTCAGTTGATGAAAACTCTGATATTAACAAAAAACTGTCTATTTAACAAACATAAGAAATTATTTTGCAACACGAATCACAATTGGCCAAGAAACTTGGGGGAGAGATACTCCTCACCACAGCTTCAGCGGGTGCCCCGACCACAGCCGGACTCGACGAACAAGGATGCACACAAAGGCGGGCCGACCGAACTCCTCCACAGCCGTAAGAGGTCCCATCTTTGCGAGTTAGTGGGCGTAAGACTCCACAGCCGAAGGGGGTCGGAAATGCCGATTGAGCTCCAGAGGCAGGTTCGTGAGGTTCACAGCTTGGTATCCGGGCGCCGATGACTTTGCGGGCTTGTGGCAGCTGTTTTGTAGAACCAGATTGGACCATCTCAACTGAACAACTGTTTATTAAAGTTACACACCGAAAGTTACATTGTTACAAAGACAATTTAGAGCAGAAGACGCGTTAGTCGCGTCTTTCCTTTAGGAGGACCCAACACAAAGAGACCTGAGCCACACCCCGGCAACTCAGAGATTCCCCCGTTTCTCTCTCGGCTGGTCATAAGGAACATCAAGCCAACCACGTAGTCCAGACATTCTCCGAAAAGCTCCCCGTCCCTGGGTGGGGTTTCCAAGCTCTGTGCCCCCTCACCCAAGGTCAAGTGATTTGTGGTATCCCAGGTGCCGCGTGAAACTCTATCCGAAACAAGCTGCTTTTATTGTGTTTAACAGCATTCTGTAGCCATCCAGGCAAGGAATCCCAGTGAAGTTTCTTAGCACCATTCGGGCGGCTCGAAGCCTAAAGCACACATGAGCATGACGAAAACAAGGCATACACAACACAGAATATATTGCGAACGAATTTCACAAGAGCGGCTAAAACAATGCAAAGCTCGTACGAAGCCACGATCACAAGACCAGGCAAGTACAAGACAAGTCAGTGAGCAAAACAAAAGTACGCAAGCACATAAAAAAAAAAAAAATCTTTATGACACTAAAAGTAAACTTCAGTCAATACGTGCAAACCATTACAACATTCCCTGAACCTGGCTCTTCCGGTTAACCGCTGCCAAACACCGAAGCTTCAGGCAGAACGGTCCGCGGACCAGGTGGCCGTAAACATGTCAAAGACCGACATAGACTGTGCCACTAGACATTCCGAGCGGGGCTCTTCGTTAGCCACTTTGAGGGAAAGCCCTTATCCGGCTCGCAGCGGCGACCAGCGGCCGATTGCACTAGGGGACTCGCGGAGGGGTCCAAAAACAAAGTAAAGCTAAAACAACAAAGCCGCGAAGGCATAACTTTGCGACAATGTATCCGCGGGCGTATCTGAGTCGGCTTCGCACGCGGCTGCCAAGCAAAGATAGGGGTTCAAACTTCGCCGGTCCAGTTCTCTCTTTTCTTGTCCCTTGAGGAATGTTCCACTTCATACTTGTTAGTAATTATGTGTTCTTGTTTAGAGCATTCCATAACAAAAGGTGTCTGTAATAGAAGCGGTAGCACACTGCTTCGAGTGAGTTACCCCTTCGTCGCCGTCGCAGGATGCGTGGTATTTTGTTTGTTTGAGGGTGTTTCAGGATCAAGTTTCAGGCGCTTTTATTTACAGCTCTAAATTCATCTTCTCGCGTTTATTAGCTGCAATGTTCGTCGAAACGCCGTTTAATACAACCCAATAGAAATAACGAAGTCATGCCTAGGAAACGATCATTGTCGTGCCAGTATGTTTTTATGTAAAGTTTAATAATTTCGCACTATGACGTTTAGAAAACGTCGCACGTGAAGTTCCTATGACTTTTTACACGAGTCTCAACAATATATTTTTCAAGTTTTGCCCATATGTGTACAGCCAGAAAAGATTAAACAATGACTACGCCTTATAGTCATGTCCTTCAAGTCGCAAGCTCCTCCTCAGTATTACCCTTGGTTGCATACGACTGTCACAACCCGGCCAGGTGGTAACAGCGCTGGTCGCAACTGGAAGAAATTCGCACCTACACTATCTGAAAGGGCGTGGGCTCAAAAGACGCGGATGCGGACCGATTCAAGAACACTCTAACAAACGGGATAACATAACACATTTACTTCAGCGATACTTCTGTGATGCCTTACTTCTTTCACTCAGACCAAAAATATAGAACTTCAACACTGCATACAATATGCTTATAACTAAAGAGTACAGGGCTTTACCAAGCGGAGGTCGAGGGTCTAGAGCATACAATAAAGTGCTATAGACTGTACCGCACAGTGGAGCAGTCTATCACGACGAGACTTACTAGGTGGAGCCGAAGTTCCTTAGTCGGACGTCACTTCTTCCGTTAAATTTAGCGGGGAACTGAATTCATGTACAAGTCATGGGAAATCACTTTCCCCGCTAAATTTAGCTAGAAGTGCACGGACGGACGGACAAAACGTTTGGGATCGCAGTGCTGTTAAAAAGTATTTCATGCTTTAAAACAGTTTCCAGAGACTGCCTGGCACCTAGGCATCCTTATGTATGACGCTCTTGTCACACTGGTCTACAAACACTGTCTGCAAACTTGTTTTAAGCATATGAATGTAGGATGTAAACATGCTTGGAGGCACACATAATTCTGTCATTACGTGTGCAACCAAATCTTTTTTTCGTTGTTACAGCGGCTGTCGGCTACGTTCTTCATCATCGTCGCCTCGTTGTACTGCTTCTCGCTGTGAAACGTGGGGCATCTCCTCGCTCCGACGGACGATGCCGGCGCCATTCCCAGAGAGAAGTTTGTCGGCAGGCCGGATAAGCCTCCCAAGACCGCGAACCCCACGTGAGCGGCGGACCCCGTTAGCATCCCGACAAGACAGCGACGACAGCCAGGGATGTATCTTCTCATGGGAGGTACCCATCTGGGAATAAGGGGGAAACGTCGCCAGGAGGCGCAGGCGATAGACCGCCTAGCAACGCCGCTCACGCTGGATTGGCTGCTCGTGAAGATAAAAGCTGCCGCCGTCACGCATAGGAACGCGCGGGAACTTCGATTTCGCATTCGGACGGCGCGTGTATCACTGGAGAGCGTATTAAGCCAGCCCATCGCCTGCCTTCGCGCCGCTGCGCAGTGACAGTTTTAAAGGGATACTTCAACAAAATTTGAAATATTCCCGTCGTGTTCAAAAATAGGTTGAATATGATGCACAATATCCGTAAATGACAATCGCACGTTTGTATTTTGAGCCTGGTGGCTGTATTTTTCGTTATAAACGGCCCACTCTGGCAAGCGCTAGGAGAAGGGCCAGCGGAGACCACGTGACATCCAACGCAATCGTGACGTAGGTCGTCTCAAGACGAGCGAAGCTACGGCGAGGCTGACGTCGAGAGGATGGCCTAGTCGTTCCAGCCACCGAAGCGGCTGCTTTTGTACGAATTTCGAGTGACGGGATAATCTTCTGTAATCTTGTAGGGGGACAATAGCGACTTCTGCGACACACAAAAAGGCATTCTCGGGAAGAGGAGAGTTTCTCCTGCCCCTCTTTTCTCGTCGTGGCCGGAGGCGGGACAACCTCCGTCACTAGCTGTCAAGGTTCCTAGACGGGCATTACAAGCGAGGCGTTAGCGACACCCACCAGGTGCTCTTTGCTAATCGTTTAATTCGTTTTAAAATTCCTTTTCGTGACTTTTTTAGCAAGATATCGGTATGTTCGATGGGATACTGCTTTTTTGAACACATATAGACCAAAAAATGAGCGCCGAAATTTCGTTGTAGTATCCCTTTAAGCTGCTCATTACAGAACTATTAACCCACTTGCCACTCCCGCCCCCCCCCCCCTTCCTTCCTTTCCCCCCCCCCCCCCCCCCCCCCCCCCTGTACACGCCGCTTCGCGGCGTCCTGCCGGCAACCCAAGCCCCGCTGTGCCTAATTGCAACTCCGTAAAGGGAGTAACATATACCATTTAGTTCGGGCGATTCGTCGACAACATTGGCTTTTTTTCGGTGTTAAACGTAGCAAAGAAATGCCGTAAATATCGCCAAATGCCTCGACAACACAGAAATGTTCAAGGAAAAAATAAAAAGCTAGCCCATAAAGTGGATCGAACCAGGGTCCCGCTGCGTATGAGGCAGACACCTTACCACTGGGCTACGCCACCTTTTTTTTATTTTTTATTTTTTTGTGTAAAACGTAATTATTTACAAAAGAAAGGCCGCCAACTTGGAAGCAGCAAAAGGAAAACACCTAAATGTGACGAGCGTGACGCAGCACGTATGATTAAGGGGTAATTGTCATTTACAAATTACAGTGTCTATATTTTCGGCTCTTTTCGCCATGTACATTTTTAAACAGGATTCTATTGCGGGCCGCTGAGCAAAGTCAGAGATTTCACTGTGCTCCAGCTCGCTGCTGGTGTAAGCAAGGCCGTCCAGAAAGTGGTTCCAAGCGGGCTTGCCCTTCTCAGCCACCATTAAATGGACCACTCGAGACTTCCAGATCGCGTGCAGCCCGAGTAGTAAAAGCACTTCGACACATTTTTTTGTTATCACCAGCTTGAATTTCAAGAAACTTCATAGTATTCCGGTCCGGCTTTGTGTCTATGTTGAACGCGTGGCCGAGCTCCGGCCAAAATATCTTAGCGTTTGCACAGTACATCAACACATGTTGTAAAGCTTCCGGGAAAGTACACAATGCGCAATTAGTGGTCCACGGCACAGAGAACCTTTTGTCTTCGAGCCTTGTCTTCACGGGTAGAACTTCCATACGGAATTTAACTAAACAAAATCCTTGGTGCTTGTTTGTGTGGGATATTTCCGCACACGTTTGAATACCGGCGATACCGCGAGAGATCTATGTGGGAGGTGATACAACGGAGGAGGTATAACTAGATTGATGGTATCCCAGTAAAGTTTTCCTTTTCACCTGCATGCGGTCCCAGGAAAAACGGCTTTGGAAGAAATCGGTCGCGTTTTCGATTTCCTTGTAAAATCAAAGTACAGGAGCTCTCAGAGAAGCCTCCACCGTACTCACTTGCCAGGCCTGCCAGGTACCGCCCTCCTAAACATTTAAAGGACCGTGCCGTCCCCGGATGCACTTGTCCCGGAAAACCAAAAAAAACGTTGGACTTCCAATTTCAACTCTAAATTAACGAGCCCCAGCCCTCCCTTGAAAAGACTCAAAAACAAATTAGTTCTGCGTGTACGTTCAAACAATGATTGCCAAATGAAGGTGGCACAAAGCCAATTAAATTTGTGAATGTCTGATCAACGAGAAGGCACAATTTGTGCGGCGTGCCATACGCTAGAAAAAAGACAGAATTGCAAACGAAAGATCTATTGAACAAAGAGAGGTATCGTCCGTACTATTGGCTCATTTTCCCCTGTACGCTCTTTAAATGAATTCCGTCCCGGCCCGTACTTATCAGTTCAGTTTCAAGCCCAACCCCGAGGTAATTAGTGACTGAGCAAGGCCAGTTCATGCCCATATAGCACTTAGGTGTTGTCGCCCATGGGCCTAGCCAAGACCCAGTCGATATTGAGGTGTTCATTTTTGTGGCAGATATGCCACAGAACTCATTTATATGCTTCACAGCGAACTCCAACTTTCGTTTAGAAGTGCATATAATGGCGACGTCGTCTGCATAAACAAGTATCTTAGTTGGTAGCTCATCTAGATTCGCGCCCTGGATATACGTATCGGCTGTGATTGTTTTACACTTGGGCTCTAAGTATAATACAAACAATAGCGGTGACATTGGACACCCTTGTCTGACTGATGTTTTTACCCGGACAGAGGCAGTCCTGCGCCCGTTAACTAATAAATAAGTGGGTATGGCTTTATAGCATAATTTATTGTATCTAGTTAGTCGATCTCCTAGGCGGCAAAGTTCGGGCACAGCGAGGAGATGAGAGTCTGACACCCTGTCAAAAGCTTTGCTTAGGTCTACTTGGAGGACTGCTATGGGGTGTTGCCGCTCCTCCGCTGTCTCACAAATAATTCTCATTGTATGCGCGTTCGATGTGATGGATCTGCCTTTGAACACATAAGGCTGATGGTCTCCTACAATAACCCCTAAACCATGATCAAGGCGTTTATTCAGAATTTTTTCAAGAATCTTATAATCCGTCGTGAATAAGCTGATTGGCCTGGGGTTGTCCGCATTTGTAGCGCTGGAGGCCGCGTTTTTTTTCGGAAGGACGGTCAGTGCTTGACGCATCGATGGAGGGAGAAAGTTTCTTTTTAGAATGTCTTCGTATACATTGCGAAGCATGGAAGTTAAGAGGCTTGAAAACTTGTTATAAAAAGCTGACCCTAGTCCGTCCACTCCCGGAGACTTTTATTTTACGTTTTACGTTAATTTTACGTTTATTTTTTCCGATATGTCACGAGGAATTTCAGCCATTACTCAAAGAAACTTCTCTAAAGTTCTTTCGTCGGCATGTTTACGCTCAGTTGGCAGCTCTGAGAACGTATCCAGAAGTTCCTCTTCAATATCGCTCTGCTCTAAAACGGCCTTGTCCCCGGTTTTTAGTGATGTTATTTTATTGTTACGAATGGTGGATACGCTCTTTAGTTTTGAATATTTTTACCGGCTCTTCCTCCGGATGCAAGGAGCGAAGCCGACATTGGACCATTGCACCTTGATATTCCTTCTCCAGAATTGTAAAAAGTTTCACCTTGCACTCTCAAATATCGCTGGTGAACAGGCCAGGACTTAAGTTTTCTTCGCGAATCAAAATGGAAAGGGTCTCTTCTAATGCGCGCTTCTCTGCTCGCGTGCATGCAGCTTTATCTTGGCTGTACCTAAAGATAATTTAATTTTGCTTCTTCTTAAAAAAGTCGCAACTAATTGCGTCGACTACGCAAGCTTTGCTTGTTTCATGAATAACTTCCTTATTTTTTTTTTAACAAGTGGCTCATCTTCTGGCAAACTCTCATTCATTTCCCATGTACTCCACCCATAGTCTTTTTTTGCTGTGGGTCTAGTTCTACCCAACCGAGCCGATACCAATGCGTGATCAGAGAATGCAAGGGGTCTGACCGCGTATGCTTCGGCACTCGTCAGACATTCACTTGACGCGTACACTCGATCCAGACGCGAATGACAATTTCCCTGCCAATGGGTATAACCGGGAGTCGGCGCCGTCACCATCTCTGTTACGTCCTGAAGCTCAAAGTCCCGTAAGAATTTCCTTAGCTCTCCAAGGCTGGAGTCGGTGTTATACCCGTTTGAACAGTCTCCTGCATTTAAGACACAGTTAAAATCACCCGCTAGTATCGTGTTGGCCGGCGTGTCTAAGTATTTCAGCAGACTAATAAACAAAACTTTACGGTCGACGGGCGAATTGGGGGCGTCAACACAGATTACTGTGAACAGTTCGCGATGAAACAGCAGTTCGACTGCGCAGATCCGGCCGTTCTTGTCACCTTCCCACTCTGGTAGGATACTGAAAGTACTTTTCTTACGAATAAGAAGAGCCGCTCCTCCGCTATGAGCGATAGCGTTTGAGTGAAATAAGCTAAAATGTCGCTCCACAAAGCAAACCATCTCTTGCACTTCTGAGCTGTATGCAAGCTTTGTTTCTTGCAAGAACACAATATCTGCATTTTGCTTCAGCAGCACATTTAAGACCCATTGTTTACGTTTACGATCTATCAGACTAACGCAATTAAATGTTACAAATTTTAACTGTCCCATCGTGAGCATATGAGTGACGCGGCACCAAAGCCAGCCCACAGGAAACTACGAGCCAGAGAGGGGAACGAGAAACCCGCGCCTACCGTAACATTTGTGGTGCAACCCTATTCGACGCTGAAAAAAGTTCGGACGGTTGATCTGCTAAGAGGCCTTTTTATCTAGGTTGTCCCAAAGGGTCCGTGACTTGAGCGACCTTAACCGTCCGGGCTTCGTCGATTCGGCTTTCCAGCGTTGTTGGACTGGTTCACCGACTAGCTCTTCCTCAGTACTGTTCTCTCGTTCAAGGTGTCGCTTGCTTGGAGTAGTTGCCACCTCCATCGCTTCAGCGTCCTCGGCCGAGTCAACCGGTGTCACATAGTTCTGCGCCGCCCTGTGCTGCATTGCCACGTCAAGGGTCTGCTCCTCCGTGGCCTCTGTCTCGGTAGCGGGTCTCGCCTTGTACCTGTGCTGGGACGTCTCCGAAGGAGCGTCCAAAGGGCGCTCCATTTCAGGAGACGGGATCCTGGCGGCGGCTTCAGGCAGTTCACCGGCCCTCGAAGTCCCGGGTACGGTGCTCTCATGGGTATCCGCGCTGGCAGCTTGTTCCGCCTCTCCTTCATCCATCACCAGGTCGGAGTTCTCGACAAAACGCGGGCCGGCCGTGGCCGCTGCGTACAATCTGACGCAGTCCGCCTTGGTGTGGCTGAACCGGTGGCAGTCCTCACAGCGAGGTATGCGGGAGTCCCTCCTGATATGCTCGCATCGGAGGCATAGCAGGGCACGACCGGGCACCGAGACGAGGGCAGTGCCGCCGAAGAAGCGGAGCTGCTGAGGGATGCGCTCTTTGGTGACGCCCTCCTTCAGCGTTATCCGGACTAGCCTTGTCGTAGACTGCACGCCCTGGAATCCTTGGGCCCGCCACATCTCGCGGGCTACCCCATGCGCTTTGCCGCACTTCTCCAGGGCTCGGCGAACCGTCTCGTCGGATGCATGGTAAGGGACCCAGTGAATCATCAGGCGAATCTCCGAATTTTTCGGGTCAATTAGGATGCACCGCTGGCCTTTTATGGGCAGTTCCACCGAAGCGAGGAGGCGGTCCCTCGCTGTCGTTGAACGGAAGGTGGCTAGCCATACATGATTCATTTGGTAGGCGCCGATTGACGCCAAGGCGCCCAGAAGTTCCAGTCGTTCGAAGGCTTCTCGGAAATCGTCAATCCGATACGGCCTGCCGGTAACGTCGCAATGCAATAATAAAGAATTGATTGTGACTGCTTCAGAAGGAAGAGAGTGCAGAATTATCTTATAATCATTGCTTGCCGAAAAACCGCGGCCAGCGGGGGCCGTTATTACTGCTTCATCGGAGCCTGCCATCCTACCGTCCACACACTGCGAGCGTCGGCGATAGAATCCGACTAAGCTACGCTACCACTTCGGAAACTCGTTGTAACCGTTGCCTATGTTGACGGCAGCAGCATTCATCTACACGAGCCCACCAATCCAGCGTGAGCGCCGTTGCTAGGGCGTGCGCCCAACTATACGCCACCGGGAGTTACTGGGAGTCGTATATGGGATCAGCAAGATCGAGGGGTCGCGAGGCGCGTGGGGCAATCGGCGACGGAACGGAGTGAGACGGTAGCGTCGGGACCACAGTGGTGGAGACGTGAGAAAGAGACTCGCCCGAGTGGAAGACCGGTCTTGCCAGGGCACCGAGCCTGCGACTGGATGGAACTTGTTCCCCGTAAAGGCGCTAGTTTCGGAAAAAAACAGGGCGACCAGCTCTTGTGTAAGGCCTGGCCACACTAGCGGCAACAGCTCTGCCGTTCGGTGCCGCATCTCCACGCAAGGAAGCCACATTGGCCTCCGTTTTACCGGCGTGATAGTCACGTGACAGCACTTTATCTCACGTTTCCTCCGCTGCTCGAGATCGCGCGCGCGCCTCCGCCGGACTTGTTGCGACTTTGTCCTCCCCTCTTCGTGGGGTTCTTCAGTTTCGGCTCTCATCTTTAGTATATATCAGTGTGGTGGCGATCAGCGTGAACGGGGATATCTGGTGATCACCGTGAATGTGATCTTACTAGTCCGATTTTGTGACGACGCTGCGCTCTGAAGGGAAGGATGCGCAGGTTCTGGGTCCGGCCGAGTTGGCGTTACCAAAATAACGAGGGACAGGGAAGTACTTTGCTGCCCCGGCTGCGAGCTACAAATGAAGGCTACTTTTGAGAGTGTCACCAAAATCAACACATGCGTCACAATGCAGGCGACATGAAACAAGTGACACAGAGAAACTCACCTGTTATTCCGCATTCCTCTCCAATAATTTCCCAGCGATTGTTCTTAGCGTTCTTACACAGCTTCTCGCTACGTCTTGTTAAACAGCTAAAGAAATAGTCGCACAGTTTCGAGGAAGCGCTCCCTTAAGAAAAGCTTAGAGGTTAATAGAGATCACAGACGAAGCGATACCGCAATACTGTCACGAATGACAATTGATGAGGCAATGATAACTGAAGAAAACTAAACGTTTAATGGGTGAACTTGTGCCCAAACTAAAGAGAACACAAAGACGAAGAACAGAGCGTCGCGGGCGTCGAAGTCGGCGTAACAGCAGGTTTGAGCGCTACGGCGAGACTGACTCCGGCTTGCCACGCGGAGCAGGTTTTGTACACGCGTGGGCTTCTGGAGCATTCGGCGTAGAAGGTTCGGCGCGTATAACATTCTAACCTCGAATCAGCAAGGCGGTTCTCGAATTGACCAGAACATAACATTACAGTGTCAACAAAAATGTGTAGCCACGGCCCGGAATTGAACCCTGGTCCTTCGCGTGGGAGGCAAGCGCGATAACCGTTAGGCTACGGCCGCGCTGACTACTTAGCGCGCGGCATTACTCCCCACTTAAAAGTGCATCGCCCCGATGCAACACAAAACTAAAAAAAGCACATAAAAAGAATGGCAAACTAAAGAGTCATGTGAAACACATAAGGTCCACAGTCGTGGTGGGCGGCGTGATGCTTTGTTCCGTCGGGCATCACCTCGTAGTTCAGCTCCCCGAGGCGACGAAGTACCTTGTATGGGCCAAAGTACCGTTTAAGAAGTTTCTCACTGAGGCCGCGGCAACGGATGGGCGTCCACACCCACACCCTGTCTCCGGGCTGGAAGTGGACATCCCTGCGACGAAGGTTGTAGCGGCCCGCGTCGACGCGTTGCTGGTCTTGAATCAGAAGTCGAGCGAGCTGGCGCACTTCTTCGGCCCTTTGAGCAACCACGTGGCCGTCGTCGCTCTCATTATCAGCTGGCTCATGGGGCAGCATCACGTCCAGCATGGTCGTTAACTTCCGAACGTATATCAGCTGGAAAGGTGTGAGCCCAGTGGTCTCAAGAACCGCTGTATTGTAGGCGAACGTGACGTATGGCAACACCTCGTCCCACGTCTTGTGCACTACGTCGACGTACATAGAGATCATGTCGGCGATTGTCTTGTTGAGTCGCTCCGTCAGCCCGTTGGTCTGCGGGTGGTACGCAGCGCTACGACGATGGCTGGTGTGACTGAGCCGGAGGATTTCTTGGGTCAGCTGTGCCATGAACGATGATCCGCGATCTGTAATCAGAACTTTGGGAACGCCGTGCTGAAGTACGATGGACTCGATGAAAAACTTGGCGACTTCAACAGCTGTCCCCGAAGGAAGGGCTTTTGTTTCCGCGTACCGCGTGAGATAATCGGTGGCAACGATTATCCAACGGTTCCCCAGGGTCGACGGCGGAAAACGACCAAGTAGACCCATTCCGATCTGCTGGACTGGTACAGTTGGCGGGGCGATTGGCTGCAGGAGACCTGCCGGCTTCGTCGGTGGTTTCTTGCGTCGCTTGCACTCGTGGCACGATCGGGTGTAGAGGTGGACAGTTTTGGGGAGCTTGGGCTAGTAATACTTTTCACGAATACGGGTCAGCGTCCGGCTGTAACCAAGGTGTCCGGACGTCGGGTCGTCGTGACATGCTTGAAAGATCTCCTCCCAAAGGTCGGTCGGGATTGACAGCAGCCACGGCAAGTTGTTGTCCCCGAAGTTCTCTTTGTAGAGTAAACCTCGTCGAATGGCAAAGGTTGGCAGGGCTCGTGAGAAAATGCGTGGTACGGTACCCCCACACCCTTCCAGCTGCTTGATTAAGGCGCGAAGCTCCGGGTCGTCTCGTTGACGTCGAGCCATGTCGTCGGTGTTCACTGCTCCTAGGAAGCACTCGTCGTCATCGTCGTCACTGCTGCCGGAAGGTGTTTCGACAGGGGCCCTGGACAATCAGTCAGCGTCGCTGTGCTTGCGTCCTGACTTGTAAATCACAGTCATGTTGAACTCTTGTAGTCGGAGGCTCCATCGAGTGGGGCGTCCTGACGGGTCCTTGAGGCTCGCAAGTCAGCAGAGCGAGTGGTGGTCCGTGACTACGCGGAACGGACTCCCGTACAGGTACGAACGGAACTTCGTGATTGCCCATACGACCGCAAGACATTCCTTTTCAGTCGTGGAGTAATTTCTCTCCGATTTAGACAGCGTCCGACTTGCGTAGGCGATGAGTCGCTCGGTGCCCTCTTGCACTTGAACCAGTACCGCTCCAAGTCCTGCATTACTAGCGTCCGTGTGAATCTCGGTTTCAACATCCTGATCAAAGTGTCCAAAGACAGGAGAAGTCTGGAGTCTTCGCTTCAGCTCGTCGAATGCCTGCTGCTGCTCCTCGGCCCATCCGAACTTCTCGGCGTCCTTCGTGAGTTTTGTGAGCGGTGCGGAAATCCTTGCGAAATCCTGAACGAAGCGTCGATAGTATGCACAAAGTCCGAGGAATCTTCGCACGGCCTTCTTGTCTGTCGGCGCTGGAAATGACGCGACGGCGCGAGCCTTCTCAGGGTCTGGGAGGACGCCTTCGTTACTAACCACGTGGCCTATGAACTTCAGTTCGTCATAGGCGAACCGACACTTTGACGGCTTCAGAGTGAGTCCGGCAGTTCGGATGGCTTGGAGAACAGCTCGGAGTCGTTGCAAGTGCTCGTCGAAGACGCTGGAAAACACTACGACGTCGTCGAGGTAGACGAGACACCTCTGCCACTTCAGGCCTGCCAGTACTGTGTCCATGACACGCTGGAAAGTTGCTGGCGCCGTGCATAGTCCGAAGGGCATCACGTTGAACTCGTACAGTTCATCCGGCGTGACGAATGCTGTTTTCTCTCGGTCCCGTTCATCGACTTCGATCTGCCAGTAGCCGCTGTTCAGGTCCATCGATGAGAAATATCGAGAGTGGCGCAGACGGTCTAGAGTGTCGTCGATGCGGGGCAGTGGGTAGACGTCTTTCTTCGTCACCGCGTTCAGCTGCCGGTAGTCCACGCAGAACCTTAGCGTTCCGTCCTTCTTCTTTACCAGCACTACTGGAGACGCCCCAAGGCTGGTTGAAGGCTGGATTAGGTCGTCGTACACCATCTCTTGAACTTGCTCCTGAATCACCTCCCTTTCTTTAGCGGAGACTCTGTACGGCGATCGATGCACAGGGCACGCGTCGTCCTCGATAACGATGCGGTGCTTCGCTACGGCGATTTGGCGCACCTTCGACGACGTCGCAAAGCAGCCGCGGTATTCGCCGAGAAGGTTAATCAGCTGTCGTCGTTTCTGGCCCGGAAGCTTAGGGTCAATGTCGAGCTGCGCTGGCGAAGTACTCTCTTGCTGAGGTGGCGAGGATTCGTCAGTAATGGCGACTACTTCGGCGGAGTTTCGAAGTTCCTCGACCCGTCCCACGGCTACACCTTCTGTGAGGTGTTGCGCTTCATTTCGGATGTTCGTCACGAGGACCATAGTGCGGCCGTTCTGAAGTTCAGCAACTCCTCTTGCGACGCCTATTCCTCCTCCAAGAAGCAATTGGAGGCTTCCTTCGAGCAGAACTTCACCGCAGAAAGTTTCGGTGATACCGACGGGTACGAAAACACTCGACCGCGGCGGTAAGTTCACGTGGCTTGCGAGGACTCGGATCGCAGCGGCCGTCGCTATGGGTCTCTCCGGTGGTGGCACAGGTTTACGTAGCGTCAACCGGTTTGCTCCGAGGTCGATGACGGCGCCATACTCGCAGAGGAAGTCCATTCCAAGGATAACGTCCCTCGAACAGTCTTTCAGAACGACGAACTTCACAGGGCACGTCTTACCGTAGATCTCGACTAGCGCAGTGCATCTCCCGACAGGTGGGATGAGGTGCCCGTCCGGCGGTTCGTATTTGAGGTCCATCCCGCGGCGTCGTGACTTTCCGAAGGCGGCGGGAGAGCCTCCCACTCAATACTGAGTAGTCTGCTCCGGTGTCCACGAGTGCTGATGCGTCGTGACCGTCGATGACGACGTCTAGGTTATTGGACACCGTTGCAGGGGCGTCGTTTCGATCTCTGGCAGCGTTCGAGTGGGGGCCCTCCGACGTTAGTGGAGGATCTTGGCGTCGGTCGTCTTCGGCAACTCCACCTCCAGGGGTTGCCGCGCCTAGTTTTCCCGGCGAGGAGCGAGGGGTGACAGGCTTTCACGTGGGCGTCGGTGCATCGGCGAAGCTAGATGTCGTGGCGACGGCGATCGGAACTCTCGGCGGGACGCAGGCTCGGGGGACTGAGGTCGTCGCAGGTACTCGTCGATCTCCCGAGGGCGTTCACCATAACGGGGCGTGGGTCATTCGGGGGGAACCCCCGCAGCCCGAGTCGTCGGTACGGGCATTGGCGGTAGGTGTGGTTTGCTTCCCCGCAATGGAAGCACAGAGGGCGTCGGTCGGGCGTTCGCTACACGTCGGTCTTCCGAGGTGCGCGCGGCTCTTGGGCGGCGTACTTAACCTGGTCGTTGCGGCAGCGGTCGTGCTGCGGCGCAGGAGACTGACGTCGGGGCGGCGCAACATAGGCTCTAGGAGGAGGCGGTGGCCGTCGGGCCACTGCGGCGTAGGTCAGGGTGGGCTCCTCGGGTGCAGCTACGCTGGCAGAGCCTCCGGTTGAATTTCTCGCTGAACTTCTTCGCGCATCACTTCGGCTATCGACAGAGAAACCGGCTGGTTGGCAGCAGGCAGCAGCTTCCGGAGCTCCTCCCGGACAACGTCTCGAATGACCTCGCGGATGCCCGGGATACTGGAGGCAAGATCGCAGCTAGACGGCGCGAGGGCAGCGAGGCCGGGCGGTCGATTGCAGTGGCTGGCTCGGGCTTGCAGGGCACGTTCGATGTTCGTCGCCTCAGTGACAAAATCTTCGACTGTTGTCGGAGGGCTACGAACAAGGCCGCCCTAGATGTTGTCTCTCACGCCCCGCATGAGGATTCGAACTTTCTTTTCTTCCGTAGCCTGAGGGTCGGCGCGGGCGCTCAGACGCAGAACGTCCTGCACGAAGCCGGTGACGCTCTCGTTGGGGCCCTGGGTTCGAGTTAGAAGTAGGTCTTCGGCTCTCTCTCGGCGGTGTTGGTTGAGAAATGTTGCCTTCAGCTGGTTCTTGAAGACATCCCACGATGTCAAAGAAGGCTCGTGATTTTCGTACCAGTACCTGGCAGTCCCTTCGAGTGAAAAATACGCGTTTTGCAGACGCTGCTCGTCGTTCCAGCCATTGTGGCGGGCGACACGTTCGTACTGGTCAATCCAATCCTCGACGTCTTCGTAGAGTTCACCGTGGAAGGGGCAGCCGTCCGTGGTCCGACGGGCATGAAGATGACGGGAGAAGCGGCGGGGGCTAGTGACTGGTTGGCCTTCGTCGTCTTCTTCGGCTTGGGCTTGTCCAGCAGCAAACCGTACTCAGGATCCTCTCCCTTGGTGCGGCGGCTGGTCCGAATTTCAGGTTCCGCGTTGAGTGGTCTTCTCACCGAGCCGGTAATCGCACTTGCACTGCGGGCCCTTGGAGGGAAACGCTGGACGGGCATGCGGTACCCTGCGCCTCCACCAAAATGTCACGAATGACAATTAATGAGGCGATGATAACTGAAGATAACTAAACGTTTAATGGGGCGAACTTCTGCCCAAAATAAAGAGAACACAAAGGAGAAGAACAGAGCGTCGCGGGCGTCGAAGTCGGCGTAACAGGAGGTTCGAGCGCTAGGGCGAGACTGACTCCGGCTTGCCACGCGGAGTAGGTTTTGTACACGCGTGGGCTTCTGGAGCATTCGGCGTAGAAGGTTCGGCGCGTAGAACATTCTAACCTCGAATCAGCAAGGCGGTTCTCGAATTGACCAGAACATAACATTAAAGTGTCAACAAAAAATATGTAGCAGCGGCCCGGAATCGAACCCTGACCCTTCGCGTCGGAGGCAAGCGCGATAACCGTTAAGCCACGGCCGCGCTGCCTACTTGGCGCACGGCAATACGCGGCTACGCTCCCTTTCAACGTAAAAGACGCGCCGATTGGTTGGTTGGTTGATTTGGTGTTTATGGCGCAAAAGCTACTAAGGCCATAGAGCGCCAAAAACGAGACTATTGCTGGAAAAGGTTTGGAGAGAAAAAAGAGGCTTTAGTAGCCAGTGATTAGATAAAAGATGGTAATGGGGTACCAAAAGTTAAAAGGGTGATGGGCATGATCTGTAGGTTAAGAAAGCTACAATCGTTGTAGAAGGCCGATACTATCTAAAAATTTGAAAACATTAGTATATGTCACAAGAGAGTCATCACTTCAGAGCAGAGCTGGGTGTAGTGGGACTTGTTCTTGGTGCAGTTGCGAAAAATACAAAAGCCGTTCTTCAAGATAAGCAGGACATTTAACTAGAATATAAAGAATGCTTAAGGCATTGTCACACTGCTCACAAGTGGGGGCATCTTCCCCACGAAGGAGGTAGCCATGAATCAGATGAGTGTGACCAATCCTGAGCCGGCAAAGGACAACCTCAAAAAATCGTTCCTGGTGGCGTGCACTCTGCCATTCCCTCAAAAGAGGTTTGATGATGTGCAACTTGTTGCCGATTTCTTGGTCCCATTCAGCCTGCCATTTTCACTTAACCTGACGCCTGAGAAGGCCTTTGTAGTCTGCATAAGGAATGCTGTGGAGGTCAACCGTTCGCTTTACACAAGTTCTTGCTGCGTGATCTGCTGCCTCATTGCCCGGAATGCCCACGTGGCTGGGAATCCAGCAAAATACAATTTCGTATCCCTGTCTTGAGGCAGCAACAACCTTATTTCGCAGTTCAAGGAGCAGGAAGTGCTTGAGGGGTGTTAGTGAAGACAGTGCATGCAATGCACTGAGGGAGTCGGTGTATACGAAGGATGGTTGGTTGGTTGGTTGATTTGGTGTTTATGGCGCAAAAGCTACTAAGGCTATAGAGCGCCAAAAACGAGACTATTGCTGGAAAAGGTTTGGAGAGAAAAAAGAGGCTTTAGTAAACAGTGATTAGATAAAAGATGGTAATGGGGTACCAAAAGGTAAAAGGGTGATGGGCACGATCTGTAGGTTAAGAAAGCTACAATCGGTGTAGAAGGCCGATACTATATAAAATTTGAAAACATTAGTATGTGTCACAAGAGAATCATCACTTAAGAGCAGAGCTGGGTGTAGTGGGACTTGTTCTTGATACAGTTGCGAAAAATACAAAAGCCGTTCTTCATGATAAGCAGGAAATTCAACTAAAATATGAAGAATGCTTAAGGCATTGTCACACTGCTCACAAGTGGGGGCATCTTCCCCACAAAGGAGGTAGCCATGAGTCAGATGAGTGTAACCAATCCTGAGCCGGCAAAGGACAACCTCAAAAAAGCGTTCCTGGTGGCGTGCACTCTGCCATTCGCTCAAAATAGGTTTGATCATGTGCAGCTTGTTGCCGATTTCTTGGTCCCATTCAGCCTGCCATTTGCACTTAACGTGACGCCTGACAAGGCCTTTGTAGTCTGCATAAGGAATGCTGTGGAGGTCAACTGTTCGCTTTACACAAGTACTTGCTGCGCGATCTGCTGCCTCATTGCCCGGAATGTCCACGTGGCTGGGAATCCAGCAAAATACAATTTCGTATCCCTGCCTTGAGGCAGCAACAACCTTTTTTCGAAGTTCAAGGAGCAGGAAGTGCTTGAGGAGTGTTAGTGAAGACAGTACATGCAATGCACTGAGGGAGTCGGTGTATACGATGGAGCGAGAGAGCTTTTTATCAAGTATGAAACCTATGGTAAGAAGCAGACCATGGAGCTCTGCTGTAAAAATAGAAGCAGAGCAGTTGATTCGCCTAACAAGCTGAACTGTTGGGCCAATCATTGAACACCCAGCAGCAGATTCCGTCTTTGTACCATCTGTGTAGAAGCTTACATATTCGGAATACTGACTTTGCAGTGCTAAGAATTCCTGAAGAAACACACCATTAGAAATATCAGCTTTCTTGTATCGCGTGAGTGAAAGGTCACACTTATTGACAGGGAGCTCCCAAGGAGCTCCCGCAACAGTAGACTGCACTACCGGGGGCCTCCAATCGAGTACCATGTTCTCACTGGCACTTTTCAATCTCAAGGAGAAGGGAGGCACAATTGTGGCTTTGTTTTGAAACACCCTTTCAGAGCGCATGTCTTCCACAGCCATTTGCGCAGGGCGATCAGAGATGGACCTGACTCTCAGGGAATACATAAAACCCAGTGAAAATCTTCTCTTCTCAAGAGACAGCTCGTTGGCCTCTGTACACAGACTTGGCACAGGAGACGTGCGAAAGGCACCCGTCGCCAATCGCAACCCAAGATGATGAATAGGGTAGAGCATTTTTAGAATGGAAGGCCTAGCTGAACCGTAAACAATACTGCCATAGTCCAGTCGTGATTGCACTATCGAGCGATATATCCTCAAAAGGCACGTCCGGTCAGAACCCCAGGATCGGTGGGACAGGACTTTAAGAATATTAAGTGATTTGTGAGCTTTTAATCTTAGATTCTTAATATGGGCACCAAAGGTTAGTTTGCTGTCAAATGTAAGACCCAGAAACTTGTGCTCAGGCTTCACAGAAACTGCGGGATTGTTTAGTGCAAGAACAGGTTCTGGAAGTAGTCCGCGTTTCCGAGAAAAGCACACACAAACTGTTTTATCTGAGGAAAACTTAAACCCATTTTGATTGGCCCAGGTTGATAGCTTATTGATAGTTAGCTGAATTCGTCGCTCACACAGTGACAGATTGCAAGACGACACAGAGATCTGAAGGTCGTCTACATAGAGTGAATATTGCACCGATGGGGGGATAGCCAATGCAAGGGAGTTCATTTTGACAATAAACAAAGTGACACTAAGAACGCCTCCCTGAGGAACGCCATTTTCGTGGACAAACACTTTAGATAAAGCTGTTCCTATCTGAACACGAAAGGTGCGCCTGCTGAGGTAGCTCTCAATGGTACGAGGCATTCGACCACGGATACCCATATCATACAAGTCCCTCAGTGTACCAAAACGCCCGGCTGTATCGTAGGCTTTTTCGAGGTCAAAAAATACAGATAGGCAATGTTGTCGATGAACGAAGGCCTCACGCACGACTGTCTCCAGCCGTACTAAATGGTCAAGAGTGGACCGAGACGAACGATAGCCGTATTGGTTCACATCTAGATGTCTATTTAGTTCAAGCAAATACATCAATCTTCTATTAATTATTCGTTCGAGTCTTTCCAAAGCAGCTAGTCAAAGCGATAGGCCTACAATTAGCCGCACAGGATGGATCCTTACCGGGCTTGAGTATGAATATGATTGTTGCCATTCTCCAGTCCAATGGAAAGTAGCCCTCAAACCAAATACGATTAAAAAGGTATAAAACAATATCAAGTGTGGAAGGATGGAGATGTTGAAGCATATAATAACGAATACCATCTGGACCAGGAGCCGATGACTTAGAGTTTTGGAGCACTATGTTCGGTTCGTGTAAAGTAAAGGGGGCATTATAAGCTTCGCGTTCTCCACCGGATGTTGTCAGTACCATACTTTCAGCTTTCCTTTTATGTTGCAGGAAAGCAGGCGAGTAATGCTACGAGCTGGAAATGAATTCAAAATGCTCGCCAAGGATGTTGCCCTGCTCTTCAAGATTGCTTGGGCATTTTTCATTTCTGGAAAGAAGTGGAATAGTGAAAGCATGATTTAAGCCATTTACTTTATGAGTCCTGTCCCATACTTCCTTTGAAGAGGTACTACGATTGATAAAGGACGCATATCTTTGCCAGCTCTCGCGTTTCGCTTTTCGACGAATTTACCTAGCACGAGCTTTCATTTTTCGGAAAGATATCAGGTTATCCCGAGTTGGATAACGTCTTAGAACAGTCCAAGCTTTGTTTTGCTGTTTGCGACTCTCTTTACAGTCTTCATTCCACCATGGCTTCGGTCGCCTAGGGAGCTGTCGAGAAGACCGAGGGATTGAGAGTGACGCTCCAGTGAGAATATGGGATTTTAGAAGATGGCTGAGCTCATCAATCGAAAGCTGATCGAGGCGAGAACAGGCCAGGAGTGACGACTGCTTAAAAAGGCTCCAGTCTGCTTTTTCAAACTTCAAGCGTGAATGGCGCGTAGGTGAAGACTGCTGAGTGTTGTTACATTTTAAAATAATGGGAAAGTGGTCACTTCCATGGGGATTCTGATCAACAGTCCATGAAAAATCGGGAAGCAAATTTGCACTGCCAATAGAAAGATCGATGCATGTAGATGACAAGGATGAAGGACTAAAATATGTAGGATGGCCAGTATTAAAAATGCATAATGACTGTGAAAATAATATGGATTCGATTATCTTTCCACGTGTATCTGTATGATCACTTCCCCAGAGGGTACTATGTGCGTTAAAATCACCGAGTAAAAGAAAGGGCTCTGGAAGCTGGCTTAAAAGAGAGTCGAGATCTTGTCGCTTCAGAGAAAGAGAAGGTGGAAAATACACTGAACATAAAGTCATGGCTTTATGCAACAAGAGACGAACAGCGATAGCTTCGAGTGGCATTTGAAGCGGAACATCTGCACACGAAATATGTCTTGGAAGCACCACCACAACGCCGCCACAAGAAATGGACGTGCTAGGGCGCTCTTTACGAAACACACTGTAACGTCTCAGAAAGTTAGTGTGAGATGTATTCAAGTGTGTTTCCTGCAAGCATAAGGCAGATGCCTTAAACTCTTCTAAAAGGAACTTAACATCTGCAAGGTTAGTGAATAAGCCACGGTACTTCCACTGAAGAATTACAGAGCCCAATTTAAAGGATAAAAGATTTCATAAATGAATTAAAACAATTCTACATGTGCTACACACTAAGGAGGAACCACCGGCTTTTTTCCTTTTTGTTTTGATTTAGCAGTTTGCCATGCCATGTCCTCCTGATCCGAGGAAGGAGCTGAAGAGTCGGCAATGTCAACAGCTCCCACTGCATCCTGAACCGTGGACGCAGGTTTGCCAGTTCCGACGTGGTCGGAGACCTGGACCACGAGTTTCCGGCCACGGCCAGACCCCGCCGAAGAAGTCTTCGACGTACCAGGCCAAGAGCCTCCCACATTCACGCTTTCAAACTCTTTTGACATTGATGAAGCAGCAGGTGGGCCCTGTTGCTCCCTAACAAGGCGGGCCGCTTCCGAGGGATTGGAACGACGGCCTCGCTTTCCATCTTGAGAAGAGCCACTGGCACGAGCCTGCCGGTCAGCCGGAGGTCGTTCGTGAATCGACTGGGGAGTCTGTGTGCTCCCAGCGTTACCTGGGGCACCCTGATTCCCCGTAGGTTGTTTCGGGGCCTGAGAGGGGCCTGCCAAGTCCTCAAGAGAGAACTGAGTGGCCCTGGACTCCGTGCGTGGTGCAGGGCCCCGGCGCACCGCGTCGGAGTAGGTACCTTTGGAAATGAAGGAAAAGCTTTGTTTTGATTCAGGGTACGATAAGTCCTCTTTGGCTCGTAACGTAAGGATCTCCTTTTCTTGTCGCCACAACGGGCAGGACCGAGAGTAAGCAGGGTGAGGACCCTTGCAGTTTGCGCAGGCAACCGAACCTTCACAGATGTCTGCCACATGGTCGTAGCTCCCACACTTTGCACACGTCTCCCTCCCCCGACAGCCACGCGACCCGTGACGAAAACGCTGGCAACGGAAGCATCGCTGTGGGTTCGGGACGTACGGTCTGACACGACAATTCAGGTAGCCAGCTTTGACGAGTGCAGGAAGTGTGTGACGTTCAAACGTCAGGATAAGGTGTTTAGTTCTCACCTCTGAACCGTCACGCCTCGTCATAATGCGTTTGACCACCACTACTCTAGATGCCCGCAGGCCTTCCAAGATCTCATCTTCACTACTCGAAAGAAGGTCATCTTCTGAAATCACCCCTCGAATGGTGTTGAGGGTTCTATGTGTGCTCACTGTTACCTGTATGTCACCTAGGGATGTCAATTTTAGAAGCGTAATGCTCTGGGACTTTTTGGCAACTTCTACAAGCAGATCACCAGAATGGAGTTTCTTTGCCTTGTAATCAGCACCAATATGACTGTCCAGAACCTTCGCTACAAGAAACGGTGACATCTTAGAGAGAGGTTTGTCAGGGACCTCGGAGGTGGATTACCATGAATCTGGAAAATGTTTCATCTTCTTTATCTTTTACTATGACTGTTCGTTCGGGACGATGCCTCTTAGCGGCACGTCCAGAACTGGGGGTTTTGGTTTGAGGGTTTGCCATAAGAGGCGAAGTTTGTTCGGATCTTGTGGTGTGCCGCCCACCACGGAGCCAAACATGGGAATAGATAACGCACTATAACAAAAAAGGCTTTGCTGGAGACGTTATGCTATTAGCACTGTCCAGGAACTATAACCGAGTGTGGTTCTGGACAAGGGGTCTGTCTCCACTCAAGGTTAGCCCTTGCCGCCAAAGAAGTTGAGGAAGGAAAGAAGAGAAATGAGAAGAGTGAAAAGAAGGAGAAGACAAGTGTGAAAGAAGGGAGGGGATAGTAGAAGATATGGCGACTAGACTGAATCATCCTGGCCGGGCCTTTCCAGGACTCTTGTCTATGAGAAACGGGGGCCGAAGTGGTGTATTGCCTTGCCCGGGGGCCCCGAAGGGTCCAAACCTACCCTGGGCTTGGCTCAACCACCAGGATGCCCTTTTCCCCAGACACGGGAAAGCCACGCACAGCCAGACGTGGGCGGGCGAACCCGCACGGCTCAGGGTCCGTGGAGACGCCACTCTCCAAACACCTGCTTTCACAGGTGCCCCCTGCGGGGGACGCGCCGAGTAGCGGCTTGCGCGTTGCCATGGCATCGCAACGTCACCATCTGCATCGGCTCCCATTGACTTCTTTCTTCTCCGTCAAGAAACGGCGAGCCCTCAATCACGTCGGGCCGGTTGCCTGCATGGCGCCGACCGCCAAGCCACTGAGAGCGAAAACTGGTCTTGGTCGGCAGCCCGCGGCAGCCAGCGGCGGGCGACAAATCTCCGCGACGATAGTGTGGCCGAACCTTTTCTTAGACTGACTTCAAAATCCAAGTACAAGGACACTGGCGCACATCGTCTCCCGCGTTCCCCAAATCCATTCTCCTCTTAGAGAATGGCGTCGCCGCGCGTATGCACAAACATGCACAGAGACGGGGAACGTCAGGAGAGAGGGAGATAAAAGGTCACGCAGGTGGGACCTTCTCTTCGACTCGCCACGGAGCCGGGTGGCGAAAAGCAAACACACAAGGGAAGAAACCAAGGTCGTGTCGCATCGTCCGTTTGTTTTCCAGCATCCTCGCCCAGATGAGCTTTCTAGCTCATAAAATTCGTTTAATGTTAGATTGTGTCAAAGCGGCATTGCAGCCCTCGGGTAACCATGAAAACCAAGACAGAACGGTAAGAACAACGTATTACAAAAT
This sequence comes from Ixodes scapularis, assembly GCF_016920785.2. Classification (NCBI taxonomy): domain Eukaryota; kingdom Metazoa; phylum Arthropoda; class Arachnida; order Ixodida; family Ixodidae; genus Ixodes; species Ixodes scapularis. The sequence continues at coordinate 166,631,301 of NW_024609868.1, read as the reverse complement.
ACGATACTGTCTTACTTTTTCCCTGAAAATCTTTAATTCCTGCCCTTTTTGCAGACTCAACCAAATGTATTTTTCCCGTGCAGTAGAACAAGTTCGCGTTCAGTCCGGTTCCAAGTCACGTGTCGACTTGGCCGCTTTCATCTTGTTCCTGACCCATCGCAGTGTCCGCGCCAATTCCAGGGCGCCGCCATGTTTATCTACGCTCGCGCCACCACGCGGAGAGAACTGGCAGGCAGGAGGGGGGGCTGCGTTGGCGGCGTTGCTTTGGGGAGCTGGTTGCGGCAGGCTGTCCGAATGCACCGGCACGTCGTGAACGATGTCTTCACCAGAAGCCTCCGCGACCCGTTCTTCAACAGATAAGATGTCGTGAACATTCGAGAACCCATCTCGATCAAGAAAACAAGAGAAAACCTTTCTTGTCTTAAATGTTCTCGGTGTCTGCTGACCCTTGACATCCGCGTTTCAGTCCGGGTTCATTGCGTAGTAAATATTTCGCTACCGCTTTTTTGTAGCTTTCAAATGCTTGATTGTTGGCTTCTTGTATACGACATTACATTCGTGGCACGTTTGAGACCGATTTTCGCGATCTGCTTGCCTTTCTGCGGCAGCGCGGCTCCTCCGAGCCGAAATAAGTGGGAGGCGTTCACTTGATCGAACGCCGTTTTAGCGAATGAAAACGAGACCACGACGTTTCATCGAATGACTAGCGAATGGGTCTAGTTACACAGACAGCTCGGATTAGCTTTCTTTTGTAATGTGGCGCCTTGTCTGCCTCTGCGAAGCGGCGTAAACGAGGGCTCCGAGTATGTTAGCACGCGTCCCCCCACGCACACACACACAAACACACACTGCGAGCGTCCGGGTTCGAAACTATCAAGTGCCAGTTCTAAAGGATGGTACTTACTTGAAGTGGGAGCTGGAATTCTACGAGGTACCAGCAGACACTTACTATCGGGCAACGAAGCACGGTGCCTGTGGGGGCGGAGTCTAGGAACGCCCCTGAATAATATTGTGACAGGCGATCAGTTATGATAGCAGACGAAACTTCGACTCGTTTGTTCAGAAGTTCGCGGTGATATTTTATCAGCCCTCGTTACAGCACACCAAGGATCTTAGGCAGTGAAATTCACATCACGCAGGCTCGTCCGTCGTAGTCAAATGGCGCAGTCGACGATGAGGTGTAATGAGCTTCTAAGCTTCACAAGGAAAATGCGCGTGAGAAAGAGTTTTGAGGAAGTCCAAAACACCGATCCAGCAGACGCACGTACGTACGTTTACTCCGGACTTCATAAACCCGACGGCGCAAGATATCAAAGAGCACCGCCGCCATCGCCACCCGGTTTTCTCTGCACTTTGCGCGACGACGGCACTGCAACGGAGGGCACTCGCCTCGGCGTTAACAATCCGCGAAATAGATTAATTTCCCACTCTTGAAGCCATTCCAAATGATAAATGAAAATACCTCGGCGTTGTTGAACATCTGACGACACAACCAACACAACTATGCCGCTGGCTGCGTGAGCCTGACACAACTGTGCCGAGCGCCTGCTCGGAACCGTAGTTGCTCGTGAAGGCCTGCTCATTTGTAGTTGAGACGATGATTCCACATCTTTCGTGGTACTTGCAATAACATCGAAGGGCAGGGGAACCTTCTCACGAGGACGTTGAAGACACTCAACACCGGAGCCACCAAAGCAATCGCACAAACCGTCGTCATGTTTGCTTCTTCGTCACTCGCGGCGCGGTCAACTCGTCGCGAGATGTTTTCTGGCTCGCCTAGATGGAAACCAACAGCGCCAAAGTGGCGTATGGACACACGGCTCTCACATTACGGGCACTATACTCACATACCGCGGTAAACAAGACCGATGCCGGCGAAACGGCAGTCGGCACACCAGCGAAGAAGCCCTCAACGGGAAGCGGGGGCGCAGGCCGACGCAGCCCCCCCTCCCCGTCAGCGTCTGGGTTCGAGATTATTGTTCGCTTTTGCTCCTTGCGGTCGAGGCTAAATCGAGCACTTCCGGACAAAGGTCTATACACGAACTCAACTCTGTGACGTCATGGCGCGGTGGTGGCGCGTCGGGCGCACTTCCAATCTGGGGCTGTGGGCAGAAGTCCCCATGCCAGACGTGTATTGCTGCGTTGTTTTGAAAGGAACCAGACAAAAACCCGCCTTCTCGTCAAAATACCGCGACTGGGGCTGTACCAAAAGAGTCGAGAAAGGTTTGAAGTTCAGTTTTCACGTGCTCGGTTCGTCCGAAAATCTGGATATGTGCCGTGAAAAGGGAAAAGCAGACGCCGTCAAACAAGGGTTGCTTGGGCTGGAAGCACTTTGGGTTGAATTCAGGGATACTTGTGGTCATAAGATTTATTTTTGTTTCAACATGAACGCCAGAAAACCGTCAAGTTGTGCGGACCACCTGCGGACCCCGTTCAGTGCGTCTTCAAGTTCAAACGGCCACCTGATCGTTCGAACTATCGTCTGCTCTTCCAAACGTTTCTGCTTGTCGTCTGCTCTCTTAGACGACGCGGGTCCATAGACCAACTTTTGGCCCGGCACTTGCGATAAGAAGTAAGTGCAGGCCTCAAAAAACTAAAGTTTGAAGGTTGGTAAGCAGGGTCGATGTAAGCAGTGGATACAAGGAGATGTTGATCATTGTTACCAGTGATCATTACCGACTTCTTGGGCCTAATTCACTTTGTCTGATTCTGCTTGTGATCTTCAGTATCGACGTCGACCATTTCAGCTACGGTTCACGCTTTTGCAGCCCGAGCGGCGTCGCGACTGAAAATGGCGAGCGAAATCTCATCATGCGAATCAGGCTTTAGCGTACATACTGCGGCATCCACGCGGAATGAACCGCCGCATGTCACATTATTCACGCGAAGTTTTGTGAGTAACGAGCTTCGGTAATTTCGCTGACGCCGTTCAAGTAGTCAGACATCGCCAGGAAGACGTAGAATCAACAATTCGAACGTGAAAAAGGGCAGGGGAACTCACACCGACGCCGACAACATCGCATTTCAATGGTAATTTGTTTATGGGCGACGGCGAGGTTCTTACCCACACCCCCATCGCGCATGCGCGGCGGCGGTGGCGTCCACTAGGGGCGCTCCGGTTTGTTTGTAAACGTGAGTTGGTGTATAGACTGTTTTATTGAAAGAGGGCAAGAGAATGAAGGGGAAGGACTGCCGTCGTTTTCCTCCTGACAGGTTCGGAACGAGCCCATTAAAGACCCGGATGAACGGCTTCGACGCGCGTGTTTCTCTAATGTCGGTTGTTTTCCTCGCGGTTTTCTCTATTTTAATTGACTTGAAGATGTAATTAGAGCTAGCAGAATCAGTGACGACAACCGCCTGGTCATCAGGACAACATTCTTCCGTAATAGGCTGTACAAATAACCGAAAGCGCAGAATATTATTCGAGGACATCTGTATCGCGCACGGGATCAGACGAGGCAACTGCGGCTGCAATGTCTCCCAACTCCATCGCTTTCCATATATGACCAAAACGTGAGGCGGCAGTGGGCTTCGTCCGTAAACAGGAAATACCTTTCCCCGACGGCATCCCCTCGCGTGTGCTCGCAACATTTGCTGAATAGTGCGCGCACCGAACTTACCGCTGCACCGTCGATGAACTTGGGGAATACGCTCGCAAGGTGGATGCAAGTTTTCTCGTGAGAATCGCTGTTTCAGCTTGTAACTTTCCGTAACTTCATTAATCTTAACGGTGATATCTTGTTGTTGTAACGTACACTCGATTTTATCATCTGCCACGATAAGTTGAAGGCAGATTTCCGCCGTCGGCTGTGGCTGGAAATTGACGAAAAGTTAGTTCTTAATCGCAACCTTCTACGCGATAGCAGGAAGCGGTAAACTTATATGTTGGCCGTCACAACGCGACTGGGTCCTTCAAATTTTGCAAATTAGTACACAACGTAGGTGGAAACACTCATTGAATCATTGTTCGACTCCCTCCAGCCATGGGCCCATCCCGACTTCGCTGTTTTCAGTTCTAGACAAAGGACACGCTCGTCGACCCGGGATCATAAATTAAAACTTTTATAAGCATCTGCAAGCCGGAAAGCGCTGCTTCCTATCGCTACCTGCCATTTTCTTATTTCTCACGTTCTTGTTCGCATTACATTTTACTGTTTTGGAGGACACGAAACCCCAAAATATTCCCGGTGTACTGCATCTAAAACGACGAAAACTCCGAATGGAAGTTCAATCGCTCTAAACCGATAAAACATATTGAGCACTCACTCCGATGTTAATCAGGGGCGCGTTCAGTGGCGCTCTCCTCGATACCGCCGCGCTGGCAGATGGCATAATGCGGGGCAAGAAACCGTCCCAGTGAGTTGAAAAACACCGACCGCGATGCGCAAGAACATAAGACCTGTACCAAGCACATAGGAGCACCCAACAGTAAACCCAACGCGGGAGTAACGCCCCGAGGAGCACTTTCGCCAACGTTTCTAACCACTCAGCATGGCCGCAGAATCTACTCTTGGCGAAAAACAGAACATTTCAAATCTATTTATGCGGCACTTAATCTGGATATTTTCTGCGCATTTTTCGATTATATAATTTCCCGATCCCGAATATATCACTGTGTACTTTACAGTATTCTTCGCGGACGTTTGTCATACTTGATACGAATTTCAAACCGCAAGGTTAGATCACTTTTAATATACTTTTAGTTCCTTAATGCTACATGAAAACTTGTAAAACAAACGTATTAAAAGTACGTTTAAAGCGCTTTTAAATCATTTATTTGTTTTGCGTTTTTTTTTTTTTTTTTTCATTGAAACAAATTGTGTGCAGCAGGCACGTATCCAGGATTTTGTTTCGGGGGAGCGCCCGCCCATGACAAAATGCTGTATGTTGGGGAGGGGGGAAAGGAGGTCCCAACAAAATGGAAGATTTCGGGGGGGGGGGGGGGGGGGGGGGGGGAGCCGGGCCCTAGGGCCCACTCCCCTGGCTACGTACCTGCTGTGCAGCCTGTGCTGTATATATGCTATATGCGTGATGAATGCACTTCTCGCTTCTATCGCTGAAGCTTTTTTTCTTTTTTTTTCCTGAGGACGCCGACCCAGAAGAATTCGACCAACGAAGTTGTATACAGCTTTACTGTAAAACGAACACCTCTTGAAGCTGCCTTGAACTTTGAGAGGAGTTCTCGGGGTCCAGCCCGTAGATTAAGCCAGTTGTCCTTCAGTATCTTCAGTTGCATGACTATATTGGAGTGTTGAGCCTGCAAAGAAATTAAAACGCACAAGGCAATGCCATAAACCCGGCAATTTTTAAACATTGTGAGATTGCTCAAAGAACCGGGATCGAAAACTGACAGAAACGGAGCAGAGACGTAAACCATTATTCTTGGGACCCCACAGAATGGGGCGGCGTTTCTCCATAGTTCTCCTTTCTTGTTTTATTTTCCGGAAAGAAATTATCCCACATTCCCGTTTTCCACACTTGCGCTGTTGGGGCAGGAGCGGAGCAAACAAATTAAGAAAATTTCATCTTGCCACAAAACGCAAAAAAGGAAACGAGCATTTTAAAAACTACCGATTAACGTTTAGGTGGAGTAGGATTTATATAGGACGCCTCTGCCACCCGGTTGCAAACTAGAAACCGGCAACAGGGCGAACGTCCGTTTAAAACTTTCCGGTAGGTATAATGACATAAACGCTTTTGAAGCAGAGGCTGTCAAAACACTGACCACTTTTAAGGAATGTTTTGGCCCACTCGAGGTCACGCATGAGATACCTGTGGACAACACTATTCGCTTCCTTGACATCAGATTTTTATTTCTCAACGACCACATCTGTTGGTGCTATGAGCCACCTGCGAATAAGTCGTTACTTCCCTTTCATTCAGCCCACTCCAAGCTAGTCAAAAGGAGTATTGTTAACCTGTGTTTCACCAATGCACTAAAAAAGTCCTGTGAGCATTTGATCCCCTAGGGTTTTAATCAGCAAGTTTTGCGCTTGCTCGCAGCTGGGTATCCTAAACACATTCCTGTTGCGGTCGCGGAAGGCCTTCTACGAAAGCGCTGTTTCGTGGAAAACAATGGGAGCCAGCCGGTAAGTCAAAAAGGAAAAGTTGTTGTGATTCCGTATAGACACCGAGTGTCGCACAATTATAAGAAAGTAGCAATGCGATCAAATGCAGAGGTAGTGTTTTCTGCGCCCAATAAGCTCATGGACCTGTGCAAACTATCAGAGCCTGGCGCGCGTTCCAAACACGTATGTGAAAAGAAACACAGAACAAAATTTGTCGACTGTATAGTTGGCGGGGTTTATCGCATTCCGTTGTCCTGTGGCAGGCACTACGTCTGGAAGACGGGGCGCTGCCTAAATGATCGGCTTCGCGAGCAATATAACGACGTGAAAAAAAGAACGGTGGCTTTCTTCACTTGCATTGCAGGACATGCGGTTGTACCCCACTGTTGGATGAATGCGTAAAAATTGGGAAATGCAAGTCAGCGGTAACACGCGAAATCATAGAAGCCGAGCACATTGATTATTCAGGAGACACGTTTGTTGCTATGCCGTCGATTGCATTATCGGAGAAGGAATTGTTTTTCCTGAAAACGAGATAGTGTTGTTTCCTAGTTATGCTCTGTCATGGTGTTTTTCCTTTACTTTTGTCTTTTGGTTGTCATTGTAACGACGGTTGAGACTATATATACCGGAACACGTTTTCAATAAAATTCAGTTAAAAGTTGCGCCTTGTTGTGTCCTTTTCTCTGCTTTTGTCCTCATCTTTGTTGCGCACAAGATTGTATAAGAGGTATAATGTACTCACCATAAAAGCAACAAGCTCCAAACATGTAATCCAAGATCGCTGGTATATGGCGCAATCACAAGTGAACCTATTTAAACACTCAACGTCGCGCTCATAAAGGCAGCATAAACCTCCTTCAACTTCGAAGTTGGCACGGAATCCTCACACTTCATGCGCACACCGGCCAGGACCCCGTTTTTTAATGGGTGCCCTGCAGCCACTGCGGCATCGCTGGGAACGAAAAGACCGACCAACTGGCCAAGCTCGAACACGACGACCCAGAATTCCAGCTTTAAAGTGAGGAGCCCTATGAGCACGCGAAGCTTCTAGGGGCCCGGGCAGCCAAAGCCAAGCATCCCGACGAAAGGTATTCGACGTAAAACCGCCTCTCTAGGCAGCGGCAGGCCGTCACCCACCGCCTTCTGGCAAGTAGGGCCTTGACCCCAGTGATGCTGCAGTGCAGCAGGTCCAGCGCTGACCGGGAGTGCGGGACCTGTGGAGTCTCGGTCCAGCGTTCGATTCTGCTGTTTCGTCGCCATCAACGCCTGCGACGCTAGCATATATCTATTTTGTTTTGGAAACAAGTTCGCCCCAGTAAACGTTCAGTTTGCTTCAGTTTTCGTCACGTCATCACTTGTCATTCGTGACACTATTATCCTGCTTTCGACAAAAAAAACTTACTTAAAAATAAGACACGAAAAAAGCAAAAACGCTTGTTCGTGATTGTAGCAGCAAACGTTCCAGCAGGAAACACTTGTTTCCTGCTAGAACACTTTGTTTTATGCAGCGACCTCAAATCCCCTACAACTTCCGTTCTCCACGTGCCTATCCAATTATGCTTTTGAAAGATTTTTTGCCACATATTTATGAAACACAATAGGAGTCGTCGTGCGCGCAGAGTTGAAGACCCCTGGACCTGGTCCTTCAACAGGACCGACTTGCTCGCACAGCCCTCCACGTAAACGCAGATAAAACAAGGTATAAAATTCTACGTTTGTAAATCTTTGGCCAACTTAGACAAATGCCTCCTCTTTAGTCGTAAACAACTTCAGAAACACAGGGCAGCCCACCTCAGTATTGATCTAAAGCCAATAATACCGGCAATTGTTTAATAAGAAACAATCGTGACGCAACGCGCTTGAACGGCCACTCCCTGGGCTTCTCAAACTGTCAGTAACTATAGTTTTACTCTTAATTAATATGCGCACGTTTAAAACGCGTTGCCTGAATGTGATGTTTACGTGATAGCCTTAAATGTATGGAAGTATTATTACAACATTTACTTCATTACTGTTTGCTCTTTCTTTTGGGAAGACTCAAGGCACGCCGTATGTTACTCCGACAGATTAGACTATACAGGGAGTTCACGAGAAACGAGTTTGTATAGTCCAGAAAAGAAAGGGAGATAGATGCTGCAGTTGCCGACAGTGTCATTTCTCGTTTTGAAAATATTACGCTCAGATGGACCTCGGCCCGTAAAGAAATTTCGTTTTTCTCAATTGTCTTTTAATCCAGGTAACTTCATACTGTCAGACTTTCGCGTTTTATTCCTACATCTAGCGTCACGTTCTCATGAAGTCTGAGCTTTCTCAGAGGCATGGTTTATTCACCCGGGCCGAAAAACAGGTTTTTTTCTTCTCGGGAACTCCCTGTACATTGTTGAGATTAACCTGAATATATTCAATGTTTCTGAGCACACAGTTTTAATGTCTCGTACGATGTGTACGTGTTGCTGTAAAACTAACTTATACAGGCCAGCATTGATGATACGCGAAAGGGTCACTACATTGGTACTACTAGAACCGATTCAAGACTCGCCACATAACCAACGTAATGAGAGCAGTATGAAGGAGGCGATTTTTATCGAGGAGAAATTATAACCCAAACCTGTAGAATGAGAAAGATAGAAAATCACCAACCAATCCCTAAGTGTGAAGAAACCCTACGTTTCCGGAGCCAAGTCGGTTTCTTCATCAGGGGTCACTGTATCCGCTGAGGAGTAGCTTCTTCTAAAAAGCGGGTGTGAAGCTTGAATCGCATCAGCTCGTTCCTCTTCGAAGAGGTTGTGTTCTTCTTTTCCTTCGTCACGTGGCGTACGTCGTCTGTAAGCGTATACCGTAGGTAAACTGCCAAGGCACCTGTTGATATTTTCTGGTGTAATCTGAATATGCCATGGTTCTACTAGAAGTCTCTGCCGATGGTTTATTTAAATTCCGAAGATGGACGTTTTCTCCTAGTCAACACAGGGATCTTTGATATCGCGGCGCCCAGCAACAGTGCTGCGGTCTAGAATGCCTTCATGTGCGCTTCGCATAGAGTGATGCCAGCTGACTGTTTCCCTTTCCCACACCCTCTTCCACCGCCATTTTGTTTCTCTCATTGTTTCCCCGTGCGCCGGAAAGTGGCCTTTGTGTTCATCGGTCCTCCCATCCTAGAGGGAAAATGCTAATTCTCCCTCGGTGGGTTCCACAACGCTGCTCCAAACTTGTGAGATAAGGTGCTTGTTTCCGGGAGGATTATAAGCCCGACGAATTATCGCCGAGAACCAAAATGGCTGCTGGTTTGTCGGCGAGTGGAATTACAAAGGGTGGGATCACCCTAGCAAAGCGCACATGAAGGCTCCCTACTGCGGTCGTGCTTGAATTGGCGCACGTCGTTTTTGTGCTGGCCGATCCTTTCGAAGTGTTTTGTTTCGCCGATGTAGGTGTCGGGGCAATCCGATAAGACTGTGGTTCTCAAATGAGAGTCCCTGGACCCTTAGGGTCCTAAGGGCATTTTAGGTTTCCTCAAAGTCCTGTCTCATCACTCAAGTCCGGCAATGAGAGTTGTATTTTTTTCAGATTTAGAAAATACGTTCCTATTTTAGGCTGAGTTTTCTCGTGTGAATGTCATTGAGACAAGTCTATTTTGCACTAGCCTTTAGCAATATTAATTTATTAAATTATTATCATAGTTAACCTACACCTTTCCCTCGCCCTCACTAGGAACGGGGTCCTCTATCATATCCACCAATTCTCAAGGGGTCCGCAAAACATCAACGCTTGAGAACCACTGCGCTGAGGGATTGTCCCGCCAGAGGAAGCTGCTGCGAGTTAACGTTCATAACCGCTTTTAGAGGAAGAGGAAGCTGCTCAACGGACACATTCGCCTCTGATGAAGGAACAGAGTTGGTTCCGGAATGTAGAGACCCCTTCACATTTAGGATTCAGTAGGTGAATTGACCTTTGGCCCAGATGTTTACTTTTATAAATGTTGGACGCTTTTAAAAGGTAATGTGAATAATGGTTGGAGTATGTGCTTTAACGGAAGTCAGCTATTAGAAGAAGAATACGGATTTACATCACATTGCACCTCATTTGGCGGCACCATAAAAAAATGTTTATTTTCCATTTACTGTAGTGAAAACGTTTGGGGCGTAAAATTCAGTTATACAAAATACGGAACTGCGGACACACGTTTCAAGTTCTGGCAAATAATATTTGACATAACTGCAAAAATGAAAACCTAAATAACCCAATTTATATTATGTTTTTTTTTTCTTTTTTAGATGGATGTTTACGCCGAAACTGTCAAGTCTGCGATTCAAGAAAGGGCCTGCAGTCTTAACGCTCTTGGAAAGTTTGTGTTTGAAAATCCTGAACTACAATTCGAGGAGCACAAGGCTCATCATTTTATTGCGAATTATTTGGAACAAGAAGGATTTCTGGTACAGAGGAAGTACATCCTCGAAACCGCATTTCGCGCAGAATATGGACGTAAGCAGTTTTTCTTTATTTACTAAAAAGGTTTGAAATTAATCGGCACAATTGTGGACCGGAAATAACGAAAGTCGTTATATCAAAGCACTTAAGGCATGAGGTTGTCTTAGATGTGCTTCATGCCTTAAGGGTGCCGTATGCCTTAACGGTGCGTCATCTGTATTCAAAATAAGTAACTTTGTGAAATCACAAATGACTCCGTCTCTGAGTGGCAACGACAATGAGAATTAAGCCCGGAAACCAAATTTAGATGTGATTCTGAAAAATAAATCCTTAAAGACCTCGTAAATTGCCAAAGTACAGTACGCGATCACAGGGGTGTTGGGGCTACGTCGTCCTATCCACATTCAATAAACTTCTGTCAAGATTTCTTGAACAGCTTGTGATAAATTCTTACATCCACTTTGAATAACTTTTTTTTTACATTGTGTAGCTGTCTCGCCTAAATATATGGAGTCAGTATTACGCCCAAGTGGGTTAAAAAAACTAAAGGGACATAAAGTAAACTTAATTATTGGATTGTGATTGCCATAGAACTTTGTTTTTGACACTGGCGATTGCCATAAAATTTTGAAACAATAAATAGTTTTCAGCAATGCATTTTGGTAACGAAATGATAAAAGACAATTTTATTTTTTTAATGTAAGACGGTTGTAACTTTTTCTTAAAAACAAACTTCTTAAACTCAATCGCTCTAGCAACTAAAGTAGCTCGGCAAATAGCAAATTTGAGCAAGCATGAGAAAGTGTTTCCGCGTAATAACTGAAGACTACGAAGTTTTCTTTTTCTTCTACTTCATCATGAATGAGACTACTTCGCGCATGTTAGGTGTTACACTTCAGGCTATATTTTTAGGTAAGAGCGCTTCCACAATTTCACCATTCCCCGAGCTTTACTCGTTCATGGCAGTGGTTGTCTCTCCCGGGGCTCTAGAAGAAACATTTTCAAAAAGTAGATAGCGATATCCAACAAACCACCGTTTATTCCTATACTCGTATAACTATTTCCAGTCATGAAGAGCCATTTCAATACCACATAAAAAAGCAGTTAAAATCTAGGTAATGCTTTCACCAACCTTACACAAAAATGCCTAGCGGCTGGGAACGTTGCAACTCTCTAATACGAAGAGTGAACAACGGATGCTCTTAGCAAAAATTAAACGTTATATACCCGATTCCGACATGGTACGCTCAAAACGGCAAGTGTGCAGTCCTCTCTTTTGGAATCAGCAGCGGATCCCTCAAAAGCAAACAATTTCGAGTTTTAGTCTCAAGTTGAGCTAGTTGGTACATGTTAGGTGTAGTTTACTTTTTACATAATGGTACATGTTAAATATAATTTAAACTTTAAACGTATTTACAATTATGTGGCTCCTGTGAATGCTCTCTGAAGAGGAAGTACTTGTGGTTAAAGACAAACAATAGGAAGTACTTAGGGTTAAAGATGAAGAAGAGGAATTATAACCAAGTTGTTAGTCAGAGGAGTGTTTGTCCCTTTCTATTCTTTGTGTGTTCATGTTTATATTCTAGCTGACCCTTATACCTAATTTTCAGTTGTAAGAAATTTCATGCAAATATAAATTATCCTGTCCAATTGTGAAAATCGCATTGATGCACCGGTTTTTATGTAACCTCGATTCGGCTCAATTTAATTCTTATTCCACTTTTGTGGCTGCCTATAAACGTGTATCGTAAATTCAGTGGTGGGTGTAGTCGGCTGCGAGGGGCATTCAGGCAGTAAGGTCTCCTATTTACTTTTTACGTATTTCGAGGGGTGAGTAGCTCAAATATCATCTTGAAATATGCAGAACTTTGTTAGAAATTAGTCGAAACACATCAAAATAGTAATAAGAATTCTAACAATCATGGTAGAACCTGGTCTCGCCAATTTTTCAAATAATAGAAATGATGAGGTTCATCTTTGGAGAGTAGCGTGTTATTATTTGATTTCTGAAAGTGCGTCGCATCGCGGAGCTTTTTCGCGTGATAACGAGACAAATTTTATTTTTATTTTATCGTTCGCACCAATAGACGAGTGCTGGACGCCGTATTTGAATTACGAAGCCAAACGCCGCCGAAGTTTTGCGCTTCAATCGATGCAGAAAAAACGCTGGTAGTTCTGTGGTAGTTTGGTGGCAGTCTGGGTCTCTTAATGGTCGCAATAGTGACGACTGCATTCTAAAGTGACGCAGTGGAAAAACGACTTCTCCTGCGTTGGAAAAAAAAATACCTGAAAAGACGCACTCGTGACCTTTTGTCACGACAATGCTCCGACTCATCAAACAAAACTTCTTCGAACCTTTCTTCGCGTAAAGAACTTTAGAATGATTCCTCATTCATTAATCAAAATTTAATACCTGAGACTATGGTGCGAAAAACTAAGAAACTTTCAAGTTGAAGGAAGACAACAGTAGAGCAACCCCCAAAATTAGGTTATTTTATTTATTTTTCTCGCTCCTCATATACACCCGATGCTGACGTCACCAACCTGATCAGAAATCATGCATTAGGAAAGAGGTTAATGACGACAGCATCGGGGCTATAAAGGGAGCGAGAAAAAGTATTGGAATAGCTGACTTCGATCCGCTCTCCTACAGTTGTATTTTCCTTCGACTTGAAAGGTTTTTTCTTTTTTTTAGTGCGAAAACATTCCAAAAGCCGGGAATCATAATGATAACAAAAACTGCACTGACTTTACTTAGAAGATTAACAATTTAATCAAACGTTTCGTCTCCCATGCGGGAAACATCATCAGTGAAACCTTCAAGCAGGAACGAGCACAAAAACTTCAACAGTCCTATTTAAGCAAGTCCGCCTACACATCGGGGAGGGGGCCGCGGTTGGAGTTGCAAGCCGATGAGTGACTTCGGGTGAACCATGATTCAACGAACCTGTGAGGACCCCACCTTTGTTCACGCGCCAGAGTGGACGCATTCTCGAAGTCGAAACACATGCGACAAGAGCGAAGCGAAGACGGAACTCGTAGACCATTGTTGGAATACGGGTCACAGTTTCGACTTTGAGAATGCATCCACTCTGGCGAGTGAACAAAGGCGGGGTCCACGCAGGTTCGTGGAATCATGGTTCATCTGAAATGACTCGTCGGCTTGCAACTCCAACCGCGTCCTCCTCACCGATGTGTACGCGGACTTGCTTAAATAGGACTGTCGAAGTTTTTTCGCTCATTCCTGCTTGAAGGTTTCACTGATGATGTTTCCCGCATGGGAGACGAAACGTTTGATTAAATTATTAATCTTGTTAAGTAAAGTTGGCGCAGTTTTTGTTATCATTATGATTCCCGGAAGTAGGAATATTTTTGCATTGATTCGCACCTTGCACGGCTCTGCTGCCTTGGGCAACTTGAGAGAATACTTCAACCAGTCCACAGAGATCGTCCGCCTGGAATGCCATCAACGCTTCAACCGTGAGTGCCTGAACCACAACGTGATTCCAGGTGGTCTGCGATGTCGCCCCCGGGTCGACACACCCTACGGAAGAAACTGGCCCAAAACTTCAGCCGCGACTATCTCAAAGCACGGATGCTAAACAACAAGCGGAAACTCATCGACTGTCGGCACCGGCTTGTTACAACTGAGAGGTTCCTACGACGGCCTCTCCAACCTGACAACATGCACCACGTGTTCGGTGCACGGAAGCAAGCAGAAGAAACGGAAAAGGTCAAGTGCACGGACACCCATGACAGAAAACTGTCCCAACTAATTCGAAAGGTCCCCACACCACCGGTCTACAACTTGTCATTCAAGCAGCTCTCCGCTGGTCCTGTAAGTCTTCTTTCGAAAGGCCTTGATTTCGCTCTAGCCCCACGTGTAGTTCCCAAAAGAGGCTTTATAATTGAAATTGAGGAGGCACTTCGTCACCTACGGGATACGACCGGGATTAATCTGGCCCGTAGCCGCATATCGTTTATGCTTAACAGTGCTAAAGTAACGCCATCAAATCTGAGCAAGGTGGAGCAATCGGCACTACAGGAACTTAAATCGGATCAATCAATTATTATTCTTACAGCTGATAGGGGGAAAGGCACTGTAATACTCAATAAAAAAATTTACTATGAAAAACTGCAGGTAATTCTTGACGACACAGCGCATTTTGTGACGTTACCACGGGACCCCACTCCTAAATCTGAGAGATCCCTTGTTGATCACCTCCGCGATCTAAAAAAGAAGAAACGCCTAGACGGTGCCACGTACCGTCGTCTTTTTTCTTCTGACGGATCTACACCTAAATTGTATGGTCTCCCCAAAATTCACAAACCCGAGTGCCCGTTGCGTCCTATTGTTTCATTTATTGGGCCTCCGACGTACAATCTGTCAAAATATCTGGTCGAACTCATCACTCCGGTCACAGGAAAAAATGGTTTAACAGTACGTAATTCCCAAGAACTCGTGGGCCTGGTTCGGGATCACGTCCTAGACGAAGACGACATTATGGTTTCCTTTATTGTTGTGTCCTTCTTCACAAATGTCCCCACCTCTCGGGCTGTTGAGATAGTCGAAACACGCCTACATAGGGATGACGGCCTCCCCTCACGCACATCGTTAACGGTGGAAGACATTGTAATTTTGCTGCGTTTTTGTCTTAAACAGTCGCATTTTACGTTTCGCGGACAAATTTATCACCAAATTGAAGGATGTCCAATGGGCAGTCCAATTTCTGTTACAATGGCGAATCTTGTTATGGAGCATGTGGAGGAGACTCTCCTTGAACAGAATGCGCACCCGATAGGGTTTTACAAACGTTACGTGGACGGCAAATTTGTGATTTTAAACTAGGACCATGTTGCTGACTTTCATTTAGCTTTAAACAGCGTTGAATCATCAATCCAATTCACACACGAAGTTGAACAGAACTGTGCGCTCCCTTTTCTGAATGTTAATGTGTTCCGAAATAGTACCGGCCGCTTAGATACAACAGTGTACCGCAAAGCTTGCGATACAGGCAACCTCTTAAGCTGTAACTCACATCATTCTGTCGAACATAAAAGGGCTGTCGTAAAAACTTTACTACGTCGGTTCGAACGCATTTCTTCTAATCCTCACTTGCGCGCTTCCGAGGATGCTGTTATTGTTGACCTGTTGATGACGCGGAATTATCCGAAACGTTTTATTGACAACACGCGCAAACAGATAGGACAAGGAAGAAGTCAGGCTAATGAAAGATTTAGGACAGGGCAAGTAACAATACCCTACTTGAAAGGTATTTCTGAGTCTATTCACAGGGCCCTCGCCCCTTTGAATATCCGCACAGCTTTCAAACCCCATCGTAAACTACGTGACCCCATTTCTATACCTAAAGATTACACCCCCCCCCCCCCCCCCAGAGTCCCAGAGTCCCAGTGCGGTGTTGTGTATAAAGTGAATTGTCTAGACTGTGACGCATCCTACATTTGGGAGACAGGCCGGAGGCGCTACACTCGCCTAAACGAACACAGAAGGGACGTGGCGAAGGCCACGCATGCGACAAGAGCGTAGGCCATTGTTGGAATACGGGTCACAGTTTCGACTTTGAGAATGCGTCCACTACGGCGCGTGAACAAAGGTGGGGTCCACGCAGGTTCGTGGAATCATGGTTCATCCGAAGTGACTCATCGGCTGGCAGCTTCAACCGCGGCCCCTCCCCGATGAGTACGTGGACTTGCTTAAATAGGACTGTTGAAGTTTTTTCGCTCATTCCTGCTCGAAGCTTTCACTGATGATGTTTCCCGAATGGGAGACGAAACGTTTGATTCAATTGTTAATCTTGTTACGTAAAGTCGGCGCAGTTTTTGTTATTTTTTTTAGGCACAATCGTCTCAGGTGTTATATTAAGTATAGTTGTCACCAGCTCTTTCACTTGTGTTTTTTTAATGATTCATCATGAATCTCTACTTAATATAGTCCAGATCTTGGCTTTTTTCATCGAAAAATTAATCACTCTTTTATTTGCACAAAGAAAATTCTGACTAGCTCTCCGCGCCTCTGGATGTCTTCAAGGCACCCGCTGTTGCATGCGCAATACATATCCCAGTAGTCTCGACAGACTCCCCAAAACGTCGTCCCAGCGGCCATTCAGTCGTGGCGTTTGCGTTGTCCGTTGTTCAGAAGGCTAGATACCTCCAGTGAATTCTTCTCATTGAGCCACTATAACCAATTTCTTTGGTGAAGAAAGCGTCAGAGCTCATTATTTGCGTGTGCTCGGCCGACTCATTCCTGATGGTACTGTTAAGAATGGAACATTCGGTGTCCTTCTTCCGGGTTCGGCGATTCAAGGAGAGCTCGCAAATCTGCGTTTTGAGAGCGGAAACGACCCGGTCATCCACAGGAGGGGACAAAGCATCCTCGCCTCCAGCCACACCCTTGGGCGCGGGCGAAGGATCTTGGACGAGCTGCTGCCTTGTTGACCTGCTCGGAGGTCGTCCTCGGAGACAAAGACGACTCCATTATAATCGGTAACAGGTTAAGAAGGTAGCGGCAAATGCCCCTCAAAGAGAATTATACATCCCTCCGCCACCTCCGCATCCAATAGCGTCACCCATCGTTTCCGTGACGTCGCCGCCACCCCGCGAGGAGGGTCTTGCCTTTGTGTACATATTTGCTTTATCTTTCGACTTTGACTTAGCACTGTGGAAGCCACGAGAGGGAGATTAGAGTTTTCCCCCTCCGATGGAAACAAATACGACTTTCGGGGATTAGCTTCCCCCTCCGATGGATACAAAGGCTGCTTTCAGGGGCTCGGTTCCCCTCTAATGAATACGAAGGTCGCTTTCTTAAAAAGTGGGATCGTAGGCAAGTTGGAATCCATTGAAGCGGAACAAGGAGCGTTTCCAGTGAACTCTTTCGACTGCGGAGAGATTTGAAACGGGCGCATCACGCTTGTGGGAGGAGCTTCTCCTACCTTCTGGAGTTGCAACCGACTATAGAAGAGGATCAGGAGTGCCCTAGTTTGCGGCCCAGCCCACGAGATATGGTTTCCGAGTTTCAACGCAGCGGAAATGAGGACAGCTCAACGCTTCTCCCCGGTGGGGAAATAAGAGGTTTTCCCCCAAACAAAATGGACCGTCATGACAAGCTCACCCGCCTGTCGGGGCATGTGCGTTTGCGGAAACGAGTGTCGACGCGTTCGTGACGTCAGCGGGACGCGCGTGTGTGTGTGTGTGTGTGTGTTTGTTTGTGTGTGCGCGCGGGAAAGCCAGAGAGGCATGGCCTAACTGGGCGCGAACTTTTGCTGCATCACCATTGGCGGCAGTTTTGCTACCCTGGCGGGGAGTGAGGGAGAAACGGACCCTATATAAGGCGGAGTATAAGGCTGCTCAAGGGTTCTCTCTGATTTTGACGACTGTATTACAACCATCTAATTAAACCGTTTGTTACGTTACCAAGTCTCCCACCCTCACTTAACCCTTGGGTTCTTCACTTCGGGGAATGGACATCGTCGAGGGCAAGGAAGCCTCCGGACGTGCGGCTCAAACCCCGCCTCTAACAGTACCCATTTGGGACTAACGAAAGATTTGTCTCCATACCCAGAGGGACTGTTCAAAAAGGTGCCTACATCAAACGGGTGCTCGTATCAAACGGGCGCCGGCATCAAAGAGGTATCCGTATCAAAGGGTACCCGTATTAAACGGCTGCCAGTATTCATAATACCATATGACCCGAACGGGTTGACCAGTTTGAAACCCATTCGTATTCCAAACGGATTTTTTTCAGACAGGAAAATCATAGAAAACTTCTAAAATATTCAGTAAAAAGTTCAGTAGTTGTATTTTGATGCGTGTAACTTTTTATTTCTTTTTGAAATACGAGAACTTAGAGCCTGAAGGCTCCTCGTATTCGTACTCGAGCTGATAACGGCGCCGACTGCGTTTATACTTACATTAACCGCAGATTGCCGCTATTCCCACCATCAGGTCCGATCCTTATAGCACTGCCTGACTGATGGCGTCTAATCAGGGTTCATACCTTGTCATTTAAAATAAAAATTAAAGGAAAAAAATATTATATTGCTATCTTTGTGCCACACAGATTTGGAGGCAAATTAACTGCTGCACATCTGCATGACATCAAGGAAATATGCATCTAATTCAGCCGCCGCGTACAAGCTATACATGGTGTTTCTCGAAACGTGAGCTAAATCGTTCCTGCGAAAAGTACGCTTCACACGCAAAAAAAAAAGGTTAGCCGTATTAATCTCTCCCAAAAAGGCCCAACTTAAAAAAAAAAAATATATGAACGTTCGGTATGATTAGTTTCTTAATAAATTAAAAGTAATGAACGCTTTAGATCAAGACATAAGTAACATCTTAACCCATATCATAAATTCTACCCTAGAATCGGGCATATTTCCAAACCCGCTCAAAATTGCTAAAGTTACCCCTGTCTTTAAAGGAGGGAAACCATATCTACAAAAGTATAGACCTATATCAGTCTTGCCAATATTTTTGAAAATATTTGAGGCAGTTATACAAAGCCGATTATATCAGTTTCTGATAAAGCATGATGTCATAAATAAATCTCAGTGGGGCTTCAAAAAGGGCAAATCATCAGAGCAGGCACTTGTTGAGACGAAAGACAAACTAAGATACAACATGGACAATATATTGCCGCGCGCAGGGTCACGGACTTCTAGAACTTTCTTGTTTATTCTTGCTCCGTACATAACTTCTGTCGTTTATCCCTGCTTATGTTGTTCTAGAAAGTGCGTGTTCATTCTCGCCCCGAGCGCGCTACGCTCGAACCTTCTCCGCCGAATCTTCGAGATAGTGACTCACTCTAGATAAGACGCCGCTCGCGACATTGTCGAGTCAGTTTTCGCCTCAGCGTTCGATCGTGCCGCTTCACCGCCTTCGACGCTCGCGACGCTCTGTTGTTATCTTTCTTTCTGCTTTTACTTCTTGGGCACAAGTTCGCCCGATTAAACGCTCAGTTTACTCCGTTATTCGCCGCCTCATCACTTGTCCTTCGTGACATTTTGGTGGAGGTGCGGGGTAACACCTTATGCCTCTTCGCCGTACCCCTCCGAGGACCCGTTCGGCAAGCCCCACTCCAAGACGACCTTTTGAAGAAGAGACAGGGCCCCGAGCAAGCCAGCGTCTCCGAGGACAACCACCAGAGCTTGGTCCACTGCCGGACAACGCCAAGAAGCCACCCAAGCCGATGATGGACTCCACGGCGCAGCCGACGGAAATCCCCCAAGCAGCACCGTCCTACGTCTTCCTGCCTGTGGTTCCCCGTGTGCCGACGCCGTTCCACGGTGAAATTTATGAGGATGTAGAAGACTGGCTGCAGCACTACGAACGTGTAGCACGCCATAATGGATGGACCACTGAGCAGCGCCTCCAAAACCTCTACTTCTCTTTGGAGGGTACCGCGAGGCAGTGGTTCGAGAACCACGAGGCGTCGCTTACGTCGTGGGACACCTGTATCGCCGGCCTGAAAGACACATTTACGAACCAGACACGACGACAGCGAGTGGAAGACCTTCTGCAAGTACGAACCCAAGGGTCCAACGAAACGGTCACCAGCTTCGTTGAAGACGTCCTCCGCCTGAGCAACCGCGCCGACCCTCAGTCCACCGAGGAGAAGAAGCTGCGCGTGCTGATGAGAGGAGTGAGGAGTGACATCTTCGGCGGCCTTGTTCGCAACTCACCAACAACTGTCGGGGAATTCGTTACCGAGGCAACCAACATCGAGCGTGCCCTGTCAATCCGAGCCAGCCACTACAACCGACTCGCCGGCACGCCTGTTGCGTCGACGCTGACACCTTCCCGATTCGACGAGGGCGGCGCCCGTGCTGACAATATTCGTGCAATTGTCCGCGACATCGTCCGGGAGGAGCTCCGGAAACTGCGGCCTGCTGCCAACCAGCCGGCTGAGCTGTCGATAGCCGAAGTGGTGCGCGAAGACGTCCAGCGGGCAATTCAACCGGAGGCTCCTGCCAGCGTAGCACCACCCGAAGAGCCCGCCCTGACCTACGCAGCAGTGGCCCGACGGCCACCGCCTCCTCCTCCAGCCTATGTTGCGCCGCCCCGACGTCGTTCTCCTGCGCTGCAGCACGACCGCCGCCGCGACGACCAGGTTCAGTACGCCGCCCAAGAGCCCCGCGCACCTCGGAAGACCGACGTGTGGCGAACACCCGACCGACGTCCTTTGTGTTTCCACTGCGGGGAAGCGAACCACACATACCGCCAATGCCCATACCGGCGACTCGGGCTGCGGGGGTTCCACCCGAATGACCCACGCCCCCGTTACGGTGAACGCCCTCGGGAGATCGACGAGTACCTTCGACGACCTCAGTCCCCCGAGCCTGCCTCCCGCCGAGAGTTCCGGTCGCCATCGCCACGACGTCCGGCTTCGCCGATGCACCGACCCCGACGAGAAAGCCTGTCACCCCTCGCTCCTCGCCGGGGAAACTAGGCGCGGCAACCCCTGGAGGTGGAGTTGCCGAAGACGACCGACGTAAAGAGCCTCCAAGAACGACGGAGCGCTCCCACTCTCCCGACGCCACGCATCACAACGACGCTCCTGCATCAGTGTCCAACAACCTGAACGTTGTGATCGACGGCCTCGACGCGTCGGCACTCGTGGACACCGGAACAGACTACTCAGTCTTGAGTGGGAGGCTCTCCCGCCGCCTTCGAAAAGTCATGACGCCGTGGGATGGACCACAAATAAGAACCGCCGGAGGACACCTGATTACACCAGTCGGGAGATGCACCACTCGCGTCGAGATTCACGGCGAAACATGCCCTGTGAAGTTCGTCGTTCTGCAAGACTGCTCGAGGGACGTCATTCTCGGAATGGACTTCCTGTGTGAATACGGCGCCATCATCGACCTTGCGGAGAACAAGCTGACGCTTCGGAAGCCTGTGCCATCGGTGGAAAATCCCAAACCTACGTTAGCTGCAGTGCGAGCCCTCGTCAGCCACGTAAACCTGCCGCCGCTGTCGAGTGTCTTTGTGCCCGTCGGGACCGAAGGAGCCACTTGCGGTGTAGCACTGCTGGAAGGAAGCGTCCAACTTCTCCTCGGACGAGGGATTGGCATTGCAAGAGGCGTAACCGAGCTCCAGGACGGGCGTACCGTAGCCCTTGTCACCAACTTCCGGCAAGAGTCGCAGCACCTTACAAAGGGTACAGCTGTGGGCTACGTCGAGGAAATTCAAGACTCAGCCGCGATCGCCGTGATCTCAGAAGACGCCTCTCCGACGCAGAACAAGACAATCACGTCCTCAGAGCTCGACATCGACCCGTCCCTCCCAGCCCCACAACGACGACAACTTCGTGACCTTCTCGCCGAGTTCAGTGAGTGCTTCTCCGCGTTGTCGAAGTTGCGCCAAACGACGGTTGCGAAACATCGGATAATTACTGATGACGACGCACTCCCTGTGCATCGGTCGCCGTACAGGGTCTCCGTGAAAGAAAGGGAAGCCATCCAGCAGCAGGTACAAGAAATGCTCAGCGACGACATTGTCCAGCCCTCAAGCAGTCCGTGGGCTTCACCGGTAGTCCTGGTGAAAAAGAAAGACGGGACTCTTCGGTTCTGCGTGGACTATCGCCGACTGAACGCCGTAACAAAAAAAGGACGTCTACCCGCTGCCACGGATCGACGACACCCTGGACCGGCTGCGCCACGCCCGATACTTTTCGTCGATGGACTTAAAGAGCGGGTACTGGCAGATTGAGGTCGACGAACGAGATCGTGAGAAGACAGCCTTCGTCACGCCGGATGGGCTGTATGAGTTTAAAGTAATGCCGTCCGGGCTGTGCACAGCGCCGGCAACCTTCCAGCGCGTTATGGACACCGTCCTTGCCGGCTTGAAATGGCAAAGCTGTCTCGTCTACCTCGACGATGTAGTGGTGTTCGCAAGCGAATTCGACGAGCACCTGAGACGACTGCGAGCCGTGCTACAGGCCTTCAAGGCTGCTGGGCTGACCCTCAAGCCTTCCAAGTGTCGGTTCGCCTATGGTGAGCTGAAATTCTTGGGCCACGTCGTGAGTGCGCAGGGTGTAAGCCCTGATCCCGCAAAGACGTCCGCTGTCGCCGAGTTCCCGAAGCCATCAGACAAGAAGACCGTTCGAAGATTTCTTGGGCTGTGCGCCTATTACAGACTGTAATAGGGCTGTGCGCCTATTACAGTTCGTGACTTTGCACAAATTTCTGCACCGCTGACGCATCTGACGAAAGACGACGTGCAGTTCCAGTGGGGAGAGGAGCAAGAGCAAGCGTTCGGCGAACTCAAGCGAAGGCTCCAGTCGCCCCCTATCCTCGGACATTTTGACCAGTCGGCGGAGACTGAAATCCACACGGACGCCAGCAATACCGGTCTCGGTGCGGTACTCGTTCAGCGACACAAGGGGCAGAGAGAGTAATCGCTTACGCAAGCCTGGCGCTGTCTAAGGCAGAACAAAATTATTCAACGACCGACAAAGAATGTCTTGCTGTCGTCTGGGCGATAACCAAGTTCCGCCCGTACTTGTATGGGATCCCGTTTCGCGTGGTCACAGACCACCACGCCCTCTGCTGGCTCGCAAACCTCAAGGATCCGTCCGGACGCCCCGCCCGCTGGAGCCTTCGACTGCAGGAATTCGACGTAACCGTTGTGCATAAGTCCGGCCGCAAGCATAATGACGCTGACTGTTTGTCTAGGGCTCCAGTCGAACCTCCAATCTCCGGCGCCGACGACGATGACGACTCCCTTTTTCTAGGCGCAGTTAACGCTACCGACATGAGGGCACTGCAACGGGACGACGCAGAACTTAGCTCCGTGATCGACCACCTCGAAGGTCGAGGAAGCTCTGTCCCACGGGTCTTTTCTCGGGACCTACCGAGCTTTGTCCTGCGGGGAGGCGTGCTCTTCAGAAAGAATTTCGGAGCCAGCGAAACTCCTTGGCTGCTGGTTGTCCCCGCCAACCTCCGAGAAGAAATTTTTCAAGCGTGCCACGACGACCCAACGGCCGGACATCTCGGCTACAGCAGGACCCTTGCCCGGATTCGTGACAAGTACTACTGGCCAAAGCTTCCGAAGACCGTCCATCTCTACACACGATCGTGCCATGAGTGCCAGCGACGCAAGAAACCGCCGTCAAAGCCAGCAGGTCTCCTCCAGCCGATTACCCCGCCAACCAAGCCCTTCCAACAAATTGGAATGGATTTGCTGGGTCCTTTTCCACCGTCAACGATGGGGAACCGCTGGATAATCGTCGCCACCGATTATCTTACTCGTTACGCCGACACGAAAGCCCTTCCGTCGGGGACTGCGGTCGAAGTCGCCAAGTTCTTCATCGAGTCCATCGTCCTCCGGCATGGCGCCCCCGAAGTACTGATCACAGACCGAGGGTCATCGTTCATGGCACAGTTGACCCAAGAGATCCTTCGTCTAAGCCACACGGAACACCGTCGAACAACGGCATACCATCCGCAGACCAATGGTTTGACGGAGCGGCTCAACAAAACAATCGCCGACATGGTCTTTATGTACGTCGACGTGGAGCACAAGACCTGGGACGAAGTGCTGCCCTACGTCACGTTCGCCTACAACACAGCAGTGCAAGAGACCACAGGAGTGACACCCTTCCAGCTGGTGTACGGCCGGGCGGTGACGACTATGCTGGACTCTATGTTGCCGCACGAGTCAGTCGACGACGGGAGCGATGACGCCCAGGTAGGTGGTTGCTCAACGGGCAGAAGAGGTCCGCCAGCTAGCCAGACTACGAATTCAAGACCAGCAACGTGTCGACGCCGGCCGCTACAATCTTCGCCGGCGTGACGCCCACTTTCAACCCGGAGACCGGGTGTGGGTCTGGACACCAATACGGCGCCGCGGTCTCAGCGAGAAGCTTCTGAAACGCTATTTCGGACCCTACAAGATCATCCGACGGCTCGGCGATCTGAACTACGAAGTCCTTCCCGACGGAACGCGCCCATCTGCAAGACGTCAGCCGCGACCCGAGGTGGTACACGTCGTCCGGCTGAAGCCGTATTACGAACGATAGAACTTTTTAGTCTTGTCGACGAGTGAACCATAGAGTAATATAGTAAACGTAAAGAGAGGACACAGGAGCCGATTCGCGGCCCAGATAATGCGTTTCATACCCTCCGCTACGTGGCGCTTTTCTACAATTTGGTTAAAATTAATTAAAACTCTTTCTTTGAAAAGTAATTATTTTTTAAATGGCAATGCTTTAAAATTGTTTAAAGTACTTAAAACGACTAAATAGATTAAATCAAATACGTCACAAAAACCACGTGATGAATGGCGCCTGCTATGGCCTGCCTGCCTGCACGCCGTCGCCTCTGCATCATTCTGCATGGCCTCTGCTCGTCCCTGCGTCGTTCGTGTGTGCCGTGCGTGCCGTCCATCTGCGCTTTCTGCTGCATCATGTTCGGTCGACTTTGCATCAATCAAGGTGACGCATGACCGCCCGCGTGCTCGCATGCTCGGCGTGAATTCGTGGAGCCGATCGGTTCGAGCTTCTCGCGCTTTTGTTTCTGCCGGGCTGTCTGGCTGCCCTTGAACGTGTGTGCATGTTGATTTTCGATGAGATTGTTTTAAAAAAAGAATTTAACTTACGACCTTGCACACGACATTGTCCATGGGTTTACATATGACGGTGTTGAACGAACCTCTAACATTGCTGATAGAGCCTTGGTTGTTATGCTGTCTGAAATTTCCAGGAGGTGCGTTTGCACACACTGTTGTTCACACTCCAACAACGTCTTCTGTTTAACGCAGTCTCCTCATTTCTCTCATTCGGGAGCTTAAAGGGGCGGTGCAATGATATTCAATTGGAATGTTTTTCACTTTACACGAGCTTACTGGCGCTAGTGGGACTCAAGGATACTTGCACGCAACGCCACTGACCAAGAAACTCCTCTGTTGCGCTGTAATTTCGAGGACAAAACCCAGTGTTTTTATTCAATCTCTCCTTCGAAAAACCTGATGACATAGCTGGACGGTAGCAGTACCGCCCAGTGACGATATTTGAATACGGCTCATAGATTGGACCCGAGCATGCACTCGATTTGGGCTCGTGATAATCGATAGCTCGAAAAACATTCGGGTAGTGTCCTGTGTCCAATCGCTGCAATGACGACAACAGCCTAACCATAACAATGTCTGGAACTCAGCGCGTGTCCTGTGCCTTGCCAACCCCAGCGCATGACTATGACCAACATTGGCGGCATGTAATCGGCTCCAGATCACGGGGCCGCTTCTTCTGGCTGCG
The DNA here is from genome assembly GCF_016920785.2 of Ixodes scapularis. Lineage (NCBI taxonomy): Eukaryota > Metazoa > Arthropoda > Arachnida > Ixodida > Ixodidae > Ixodes > Ixodes scapularis. The sequence goes on along the minus strand of NW_024609868.1, from coordinate 166,605,531 downwards.
AGTTGAGGGGGTGAACTCTGCTCGTTTTTCTTTATTTTTTTCTGCGACTACGATTGCGTGTGGTGAAAACGAACGGGTATATTTTACGGATCATTAACGTCAGGGATTCGTTTTAAGCGGTATTTGCGCAAAATACAAATATCAGTGCATCGCCCCTTTAAGACTGTTCGCTTCACAGTAAAGGCTGTGGTCTGTGGTTAGGGGGCTTCAAACGTAAGCTTGGTGTGTCTGGTGATAAGCCATTTTTTGAAGTTGACAACGAACACGTTTACTTTGTCTTTGATGTTCCGCATCTTCCCAAAACAACCAAGAGCAATCTCCAAGGCCACAAACTTTGCATTGGAAATGAGGTCATTGAGCGGTCTTCTATTGTTGAACTTCATTGTTCTATCCATGAGATTAGCTTGCAATTGACTCCGAAACTTACTGAGAGACACATTTATTCAAAAAACTTTCTGTAACATGGAAGAAAATTGTGCCCCACAGGAACTGAGCGCCTCAAACTTTCATGTAATCATATCTCTTGTTTATGCAACGAAACTTCCTGAGGCAGCCATGGCTACAGCCTATTTCTGTGATAGGATGGACATACTTTTTGATTGTCAAAATAGTTAAAAAATTCAAGAAGACAGGGCAGAAGTTGCGTCATGCCATTCTGAAGGGAGAATCTCAAATACTTGATTTTCTCCACCAGTAACTCGGATGGATTTCAGCATGGCAGTTCCAAAGTAGGAGGCAGCCATAAGCCATCATTGGGTGGCAAGTTACTATAAAGAGTGTCCTCATGCTCTGGGATGAGCTTTCAAGCAGCCATGACTTTAAGTTCTTACTTACACGACGCCTGCAGCAAGACACACTTGAGAACGTTTTTGGAGCTAGATACGACAAATGCTGGGCAGCAACGCAAACCCAAATGTGCATCAGTTCACCTCAGGACTAAAACACCTCTAAATAAAGAAACTGCTCAAACTGTCGGACAATGAAAACGTAGAAGATGACAAGGCTGACCTCCTAAAGGAGTTGCAAATATCTTCGCACCATGAAAGTTTAATTTCAGACATTGCGGAATGTCTTCCAACTGATAACTTCCCGCCACTAGAGGATATTTCTGAGCTGGCATCAGACATCAGGTCTAACTTGATTGATGACTCCTCCACGTTTTTATTAGGTTTGGGGCTATTTGATCAAGCTTTTGCTTGAACAGACAACTTACAGCTGTGGCTGTTCTCAGCTGCTATCGGATGAGTCTAATAACTTGACCAGGCCTCACCAGTACTGTCTTGTTGCTAAAGCATACCACGTGCCTGGAAAATTCTTCGGGAACTTAGTAGTACCATCACAGGCTACCTTTCATTTCATTCAGCAACTAGAAAATCACTTTCTTCCCATAATAGAGAGTGTGACAGATGTTCGAGGAGTGTGTGCCGCCTTGTATAGCACACTTTAAGGTCTGGGTGGTTTTCGCCTTTGCCCAGAGGAGTACCACAAAGGGTTTTTAAAATTGTTTTGCAGAATACGCTTGTGTTGAGATGTTTGATTTCTTAACCGGAATTCGGACAAAGTTCGGTTGCACTCTTCAGTGGCTAGTAAGAACGAGACAGGTTTAACTGTTAATAGCGTATTAACAGAGGCGGTTGCCAAACCAAAAACAAAAAGTGATAAAGTGGGCGGTGCAGCTTGCTCTCCAAATATTTGTTTCCCCCTTTTTCCAGCGAATGTGTATCACGGCTCCCTAACAAAAATATTTGTCCACTTTCTAAAAAATTCGATAGAAAATAGTGTATAGAGGCTAACAATATCTGAAAGAAAATGTATCCACTTTTGTATCCACTGTCCATAGTTTTTTAGCCGCTTTTTTCTGAAGCCATATTTCTTTTCTGGACAATTTCGGGGAATATTTAGGGACGTTGAATCTTGTCAGATTTCAAATAGAGTTCTCATTGTTTGGTAATGGCTCGCCCGCAGTGAGTTTGAGGCTATGCAAATTGGTGTTTTTTTATATTTGCCGGAAATCGGGAATTTGTACTATCCGGCGTGTGCTTCGCACTGTTATTATACTCTTATGACTGGTAGTGATAGCGACGTCTTATTTATTTTTGCACTTACTTCCCGTACCCGAGTCGGCGTGAAAGTGAATGTATCATACAGCATGTTCTCCGTGGAAGGGTTTTGTTAACTTGGTTCCGCTAAGAATCTATTACGAAGTGTACGAATGCCGAAGTCCTTCATATTCATTTATTTTTGTGAGTATCGATCTCTTTCGTATAAAACATACAGAGCTTCTGAAGTAAATCATGTGTACATGAATGTGGTCCAATAAAATGCACTCGAACCACTTACTGTTGTTGACCCCAAAATGCTGCACCAGCCAGGAGTCAATGCGGCGATTGTGTAACTTCAATGCTTTACAATAGAAAAAGAACAAGAAATATATATACTTCTGCTTTGTAAAGTAAGTTGAAATATTGTTTGACACATTTTGCACAGACTCTATCATAAAAAATAAAGCAAAAGTGCGTCAGTATTAAAAAAAAAAAACAAAAAAAAAAAAACGGCGGTTTATGAAGTCAAAGAGCTCCCGAGAGCCGAGCGAGGCGGGGAGGAAAGAGAGAGAAAAGGGTACCGGAGAACCGGAGCAGAAACGCCAAAACCGAAACCGAAACTTACTTGACCGGAAACGGAATTAGATTATGCTTAATACCGCCCGCTAGGAGCGCTACCTGTCACTGGTCTATCTGGGCCGCTGGGGCCTATGGCAGTGTCCGCTCTTTACCTTGTGTATATTACTCTATGAGTGAACTGTGAACCGTGAACTGTGGCTCGCAATTCTGCTGTCGTTTTGTTTTGGATTTTTTTTGTTGTTGTTGTTTTGTGCTGCATCGGGACGATGCGCTTTTAAAGGGGGGGATAATGCCGCGCGCAGGGTCACGGACTTCTAGAACTTTCTTGTTTATTCTTGCTCCGGACATGACTTCTATCGTTTATCGCGGCTTATGTTGTTCTAGAAAGTGCGTGTTCATTCTCGCCCCGAGCGCGCTACGCTCGAACCTTTTCCGCCGAATCTTCGAGATAGTGACTCACTCTAGATAAGACGCCGCTCGCGACATTGTCGAGTCAGTTTTCGCCTCAGCGTTCGATCGTGCCGCTTCGCCGCCTTCGACGCTCGTGACGCTCTGTTGTTATCTTTCTTTCTGCTTTTACTTCTTGGGCACAAGTTCGCCCGATTAAACGCTCAGTTTACTCCGTTATTCGCCGCCTCATCACTTGTCCTTCGTGACAATATTATACACAGTGAGGTATTTTTAGATTTAAAGATACAATTCAAAACCAAAATTTGCTAAATAAACTTCAACTGTACGAAATACGAGGAGTAGCTTTGGCTTTAATAATACATTATCTAAGGAATCGCCTTCAATTTGTCAAAGCTAACAACACCATCTCAACCACGTTGGAAGTAAAATATAGTGTCCCCCAGGTTCTATCCTATGCCCCTTGTTTTTTCTCCTTTATATAAATGACATTACTGCTATTCCTATATCCCCAGGGCTGATTTTATACGGAGGTGATACCAACGTAATTTTCGCCTTTGACTGCAACGCATCCCTAAAGTCAATGGCAAAGAGCTGTCTCGCTGACCTTAGCAGTGTGGCTTCATATACACAAACTGCAACTAAATTCTAAGACCAAGTATATAATTTTTGCTACAATAAATGAACAGGGTAATACTCCAATAACTAGATATTTCGAAAACGCAATTATAGAGCAAGTTTCCGAACAAAAGCTTTTAGGCGTTTGGTTCAACCAGGAGCTTAGCTGGAATACACATGTAAATAAGTTGACTTCTGAGCTTTCGCAGACAGTTGGATGTTTGTATAAAATAAGAAACCTGATCCCTACGTGGTTAAAAAAACAAATATATTACTTTCTTTTCTACTCAGAGTTATGTGTCACGTATGTGCTAAACAGCTTCGCTGGTCGTCCCTCTTCACAGAATAAAAAAAATTATGATTTCTATTAATTTTTTTTATTTTCACGTTTTTTAGGATTTGGCTTTTTTTCAGAGCGAGCCTTTGCACCGGCGGTCCCGCTCTTCTTGGCCGAGGTAGGTAACGTACTAGCTGCGCGCTTGAACAGCGAAGTGCAAGACTGCTGGTACAAAGACGCGCCCCGAAAGGAAACCGAAACCTAGAAATGCGTTCACATTAAGCTTTTTTTTGTTGTTTTCTTTTTAAACGCCGTCAAGTGCTGAGCATGCCTTTTATATCTGTAACATAAGCAGATTGAGTAGTTTTCGATGGTTCTCACCATGCTTCCGATTTAAATTTTACCTATATATCCACCAATTAAAAAGTCGATTACTCTAAACTAATTACTAAACTACCCTTAGTTAAAAATCTTTTAAAATCAGTATACTGAAAGTATACTAATAGTGAACTTAGGGTATGTACTGAAATCGTACTAGTTTCACACTTTTATGAAACAAAATAGTGTATCTTTAGTACACCCCAAGTACATATGTAGTATACCATAAGTGCACCTCGAGTGTACTTTTAGCATACTATAAATGCGTGTTTGGTACACTACATGTATAATTTTAGCGTACTAAATGTACACTACCAGTACATATATGCGGAGTGTCCCAGATGACTTGCACCAAACTGAAAAAAAAAAACGGAGCGTTTTGCGGGAGTGAAACCAACTGTACGCTGTTAGAAAGTCTCTTGCGAAAGTGCACGAAATTGTTTTAGTGCGCCTATTCATTTAATCAAGAGTAACAAGCTAACTTTTGAAATCTTCGTTTAAAAGCCGAGGTGTGAAATTGAAAGCTGTAGAGCCCGTTAAGAAACACCCAATTAAACCATATTCAACAAGGCGCACTTCGCATGCTCCTTTTTCCTAGCCTTCAAAAAAACGCCCGCGAAATCCAAAAAATACCGCGTGACAACTCGCTTCCCCAATCACGGCGTGCGGGCGCGCCGCGAAAGTACGTTCTTTGAAGGCCGGAAAAAAGCACGAAAACGTATTATGTTTCAAACACTTTAATTGGGTGTTTCTCACTGCGCCCTGCAACTTTACAATTGCCATCTTGGCCCTTAAAAGAATATTTGAAAGGTTAGCTCATTAATCTTAGTTATTTACATCACCAGGCGCATTAAACAAATCTGTGCACTTTCTCAAGACGCTTGTTAACGACAGTTGATTTCACTCCTGCAGAGCCCTCCGGTGTTTTTTTTAAGTATGGTTCAAGTTATCTGGGACGCCGTGTATGTCGGACGTTCTGAATGGAAAGAACGGTCTCAAATTGGCCAGACAAGTCGGCGCCTGCATTTATAAAAGCTGACTTTTCAAAGGTGTTTCTTGGAAAGGCTGTATTCCAGCCTGTGAAATTTCATGTCATATAGCTCCATTCTCGTGAAATATTAAGAAACGCCGTTGACAACTCAATTGATGATGATAATGCAGAGGCGCCACCATCGGGAGATGCACTCTTAAAAATGAGTCAGGAAATTAACGAGGAAATTTTTGGCAGCACTATTCCTCGTGAGAATGACGTACCGGCGTCTTCTGAAACTGTGTGAGAAAAGCCATAAAGAAGAGGTGACTGCTTTTTTCAACTGAAAATATGTATGTGTAGCATACAAACATTATGATCAGTGTTCTTAGCGTAATTGATAAGACAGAAATTGAAATCCTACTTATCACTTTATTCAAGTTTCCGAGCCTGCCTCACTGTACACTCTCCCTTGTGATGATGGTATGCCATTACATCCTGCGTAAAAAGAGAAGAGAAAATCACCCTATGCCACTCTATAAGATCACAGAATTCGCTCAAAGGACCACTATGTGAGGAAGGCAAGATAGTACCAACTTCATCCTGACAAAAGGGTGAGGAAAATCGGACAATATCGTTTCTGAAAGCCTGATATGTCAGACATGGGTGGTGTGCCCTTTTTGGATGCCCAGGGCTATGCTACAGGTAATAGTGTTCATTGCAGGGCACAATATTTATTACCTCAAACCTTAGGCACCATAAAGAAAAAAAAAAGATTCAAAGTTGCAGCTTCTACATTTTAAGTACATGGATTGATGAAGGCCACAACGAAAACATCTGAGAATGGCCAATTTCAGGGCTGTGTGTGCAAATAATAATATTGTATTTTAGAAGTTTAGTATAATACGGTATTCGATATTGGTTTCAAGATTAATTGCACTACTGTAAACGACCTAATTTTCGCAAAGGCTTAGTTTTTGCGAGTTTATCGAAATTGCTCAAAATTGGTCATGCAAAAAAGTAACCCCATGGATACGAATGCATTGAAAATTAATCCTGATTGCAAAATTTTGTACCTGGAAAGTATTCTCAACACTAACACTTCATAAAATGAATGAACTATTGAGCTCGTGCAAACAAAGTCGTTTATGCCATTCAAACCTTTCAAAGCGCTCGCAGAGTCACCATTGCGATAAATTTGCTTTGTTCAGTGCGCTTCTCCGCATGTGCCAGTGCGCTGCAGAAATTAGTTCTGGATGAAATCCCAAAAATAGGGGGCATACACACTTTTTGATAAAATAGAATCTAAGAATGTTCACGCCGAATGGCTTTCCAGGAGACTTCTCGGGTCCGAATGCACTGTAACTCCGCAACAAGCAGGCTTTCTTGGGATGACAAGAAAAAACCCAGCGCCCTGAACGCTGTTCGAACCAGCACTCCGGAGAGTTGAAAAGCCTGTCAAGCGCTCGCTATCGGGACAGGCCGCTTACTTACGGTGGCTTCATACCTCTCTGCTCAAGGCACCATCCAGCCACCCATAATAGAGATCAGTGGGCGGACGTCACTTTTACTCCTGTGATGCAGTTCCGTGCAGGTTTCCATAGGTTGCAACCTGCTAGCCCAACTTAGTCATGCCTGCAGCCCTGCGGGGAATGTCAATTACACTTTTTTAGATGTAGACACCCACATTTTGCGTGTACCTGAAAGAAGCTCTAACACAGAGCAAACAGAATGATTGGCCTTTTTTTAATGCCTCCTTTGCTTTTGCTTAGAACACACATACAAGTCATACGCAATTACACATAAGCATTTTTTGTATATAACTTCGAGCGTTTATGAAAAAAAAAAAAAAAGCTCGAAGCTCGAATTTCGAAAAAAAGCTCGATTGAATCTTTTTTATAGAGAAGAGATTCAATATAATGGGGTAGCACATAAATGGTTGCGATGAACTATCCTATATATTTACACACTATCTGATATCATAAAAGCACTAGAGCAGGGTAGGGCTGTACTGCATCAATTATAAATTTCTAACCAATTAAAAGTTGACATTTATTTATTTTATTAGTATTGGCTATTATTCTTTGACAAAGAATAACTGGGCGAGTTGGTACGTTGGTAGTCTTTCAACTCCGTCGAATATTCAGATCCTTTTAACATTTCTTCATGCTTTTGCTTTTTCTAACTGCTCTGCCTTTTGTAGCGGCTTTCGCCGCCACTAAAAAACGTGACATCCAAACTCACTTTATTCACAACACACAATGGCAAACTTGGAAAGCGTGCCGCTTCGGCATAGGCAAAGAGATCGTCCGTCTCTACGGCACAGGCATCAGCACGGGCAAGAAATCATGCTGCTCGCACTTGTAACGTTTTTCTCGCTCCCGCTTTATGAAGCACATCGTCGGCGAGAGATTGTTGGGACCACACGTCAGAACTAGCATGACCTGTGATTGCTTAAACTGCCGTCCGACTGTACTTGAACGCTCCGCAAAAGCGTCGTCGGGTGACCGTCGTAGGGACGGCGTACAGGACAGGCCCACGGCTGGCCCTCGGTTCCGCCGCACGCGAATCTTTCTCACTCTGCGGAGAGAGCCATAAATTTTGAAAATACGCTCTTCTCAAATAACGAAATAAAACCGGGTAGAGCATAGTGAGAGTCAAGCATAGCTTAGCAAGCACACGGTACAAGACAAAGTTTGAAAAAGCGGCGCACTTCGCAGAAAGAAAAGAAACTTCCTCACCTTCGCTTGCACCAGTCGGCCATGACTGGCCGCCACTTGCGACGCTGCGCCTCACAGCTCTCAGTAATCACTTGCTATTATTGAACACGGTATTTGTAAGTAAGCTATCTAAAATATCCGCTAAAACGGCTAAAACGTAAAAGGAAGCGATACTCGAACCCTCCGGAACTCCAACGGCGGCCGAACGGAAGCTGATTGCAATAGCGATGGTCTTGCGCAGTTTTCAAAAGTCTCTTCTTTTTGTTCTTTCTCTTTTTTTTAAGACACAAATAAGCAAGTCAACATATTAATAATATTAATCTCACTTTATTATATTCGTAAAAAATTAACAAAACGTTTAGTTATCTTATGTTTTATCTGAACTTTCGGGTTTCTTTTTCAGTGTAAATCCGAAGCTATCTGAAGCAATTTCACCCTTGTCGCCAAGGCTATTTTGATTCATCAGCGCATGCTTGCACCGCTGGGATTTCGGCTTTTCTGGAAGGATCGGCTCTCGCGACACATAAATAATGAGGGCAACCTCGTGTTTTCAAACAATGAGCGTGCCCGTCTTTTTTGACGAGGGAAAGATACGTTAAATTTACGTCAATTTTTTACAGTGTGGAACTCTCGATCGACGGTGTTGTTCGTTGTTGCAATTGTCAATCTCTTTTCACGTGAATTGAGATGTCTTAGAGTTTTGCTAGATAAATCTACACCATGAAACACTTTCGGTGAAATCTTGAGGTTGTTACATGAAGACGCCGATTTCTCCAGCCAATTTCAGAGCGAGCTTCCATTGATAACACCACTTTGCTAACGCGGTTCAGAAGTTGATTTGCGCAGCATGCGACTATGCAAGGTGGAGCATCTTATGTCCCCATTATTAGCCGTGGTTTATTTTGCCTCCTGTCCTTTTGATTGCTGTGAATGCATATATCTGAAACAGCGTATAGTGCGTTGAGACTTGCATTACAAAAACACCGGATTATCCTGCAAACGTAATTTGTCTACTAGCCTATGAGGCAGCACGGAAGTGGCGGTGCACTTTGAAAACAAAGTCATGTGCATGCTTTTTCATCAGCAGCATTAAACACTTGGTGCGATTGCCCTCGATAGCCTAGCTTCCGAATGGTGCTAACAGTTTTTTTTACAGTAAACTTTTATTCTTCAATAAAGGTAACAGATACAGCTCAGGGAAAGTAAAAGCTATCTTTGCAATAAAAGTAGACTTTTCAATTGCTAAATTTATAGAAATGACTAGCTAAAATAATTATTGACAAGTTAGATAACGCTACTTTCTGTAGCGTACCATGTAGCTAATTATTCTATTTGTGCTTTTTTTTAGGCGTAAGTTCATGTTGCATTTGCGACGTAAGTATGCTATGACAGTGCCGGTCGTTTCCCCGGGGAACTTTTGGACCACGTGGTCTGCAGTGAAATGAGAAATGAAGCATCCCTTTGTCACATTAAGTCAGCTATACCCGATGATATTTTTTAATCAACTGCTTTCAGGAAAATTTGGGGCTCACTGTCATGTTGATGCACTCTTCATGTGTGTCGTGCGACTCGGCGGACATTACGTGGGTGAATAACCGTGGCAACATTTTTTTAAAGTAATTAAAATCCGTAAATTTACTTTTTTTATTATTGCTGTTTAAGAGGCAGTCGTTATTAGAGCCTAACACAATCAAAACTATTCACGAAACAGCAAGAGGCTTTCAGATATTTATTTATCAAATTTCGCACTTTTTTGCCTTGATTCAAGAACCACGCGCGGCAGGGGCGGGCAAAGTGGACAGTGACTTAGCGGTTTTGACATGGCATATCGGTGATGGCATGTTTGTTTGTGTTAGCGAGAACCTCTCATACTGGAGTTCTATGCATTACTTAATTTTCTAGTGAAGTTAAAACCCTCATAAAGTGCTGTCGCGTTCAGCATGGACGAAGTTGCACACTTTTGACAGCGTGCCTTTGGTGGATGCTCCAGCATCATACATCCAACGGTTCGACTGAAGGGAATACGTAAGAATAGCATCCTGCGCTCTGTCCAGCGCGGTGTTTTTAATCAGGCGACGAAAGGCAGAGTTTTAGCTATGAATAACCCAAATTTCGTCACCTTTTCGAAAATTGTTTCAGTTGGGCTAGAGTTTATTCATAGCCCCTTTAAAATTGAAAATTCAACATGGTCAAATACAGTGTCAACTAAAAAAGCTAATTAGACAACGTACTGTGACGTTCATTTACTCATCTAATGTCCACCGAGCCCCACAAATATTCTGTGAAAACGGCATCGGCGTATTTATCGCGTTTTTAGTGTGTTGATGTTAAAAGTCGCGCTATATATATATATATATATATATATACCCGTTATTATAATTTGAGTACACTGACTGCAAGCACTGAAAGTAGACCTTTAGTATACTTAAGTGCACTTTCTGTATACTGATTTTGAACTACTTTGTACTGCGGGCACTACGATTCTACTACATGTACTAGTTTCGTACGGACGAGTATACTTTCAGTCCACCGCCATTTTTACTGGAAGTATACTTTAAGTACACTTAAAGTATACAGTCAGTACAAAGACCGCACTGAAAGTATACTTTTAGTATACTTCAGTACACTTCGAGTGTACTGATTTTGAACGACTTTTCGCTAAGGGTATAGTTTTAAAAAAGAACGTTCTAAATTTTTCCGAACAGGCCCTTTTGCAAAGAACAATATACGACATTATTCTTATTTCTGCGCGATGAGTATTTTTCGGAGGAACGATTTGGCTCATAGCTTAATTCCGTCCCTGTGTACGAAATATTTTTGACGGCCTTTGCTTCTCCCGGATGATGGGAGAACTACAAAACACTTTACAAGTCAAAGCCCATCTTCAAGGTGGAAGCCCGGTGGTCGTCCTCTTGTGCGAATACGATGCGCTCCCGAACATCGGCCACGCTTGCGGACACCATCTGATCGCCGAGAGTGCGGTGGCCGCCGGCATTGGCGTCAAGGAGGTGCTCCAGCGGGACTCTTCGCTCCCAGGAAAGGTACGGCCGACACATTTGGCCTCGCTTCAGTTCAACCGGCTTAATTACGGTATCAAAACTCGTAAGCTATAAAGTGTTTCTTCTCACTCAGACATAGAGCATGATGTTTCACGAATGTACGTCATTTGGATTGAATTGAATTGAACCTTAGTTCAGCAACATTATGCCGAGGACGGTGGACAAAAAGCTACTAAGAGCTAACTTGGGTAAATCCGGTGCCCTCGCACGTACAGGAAAGGCATGATTTAAAAACAATCCTATTTGAACATTTCTAAAAAATAATAGAAAACAACTCAACATATTTAATGCAAATTTACATGAAAAAAATTCGAAACATTCTCATAAAATTCCCGCCAAATCAATTACATTGACCTAAATAAGACAACAAGTGTCCATTTTTTTTGTGTTTTGTTATAAAATAAGTAATAAAGCGGTTCATGCAAATGTTATTAAGCCGTGTAGGTAAGTTATGACCAGAAGACACAGGCCTCTCTGCCCGAAGAATACTCCACGCTGTGTGTTTCCTCCGAGCACTGGAGCTGTCACCGAGTTCCGAGCCTCAGGGGGATGTTTTCGCGAGACAGCACGTCTGGTGTTGTATACACTGTGCATCTCTGTGGCTGCATGGCGGAAGGAGGACGCTTCATTATCTGCGACAACTTCACGCTGTTTCTAGTGACATACTCCTGGTAGGCCCACCTGCCTTAAAATACTCGCGCTGAGTGCAAAAACACTCGGGCATCGAGACGCCGCCCTGGAAATTGGTCTGGCGGCAGTCAGCTTCCGCGTCGCGCATTTGTGCATTTGTGTCACTCGTGTGTCGCGTATTTCTTTTGTGGTGTTCGGAGATTCGGACCTAAAGCGGCAAACATTTCGAGCCAAAAAGCTTTAACAAAGAGTGTTTAGTCGCGCAGAAAATGCAACGCGAGCCGCCCTGGCCGCCCGCTTCATCCAGCCTATCCAGCCCATGCTTTAGTGGCGCCCTCTAGAGCCGTCGATACAGAGTGCGGCAGCCGTGAGCGTTCGCTGAGCTCAATAACCTTCCTAGTTCAGGGCCACCAAAGCCAGGACCAGAAACTTTATGAAGGAGGTTATTTGTTGCTTGTTTTTGTCATTTTAATTTGCCTGTAACTTCTAAAATAAAGCGAAATTCGAGAAAATAACAGTTTCACTAGGCTACTACGTTCAGTGAGCTCTGGTTCGGTGCAAATTAAAAACCAGTCAAAAAGTCGTTGCCGGGCACCTTAAGAAAGGCAGGGCGTGCAAATCCCGAGCTTCTTGCTATCGCCTCGAACACAATTATGTTTCTCTATTAGCTAATAAGAACGTCGAAGAACGAATGTCTGTGCAAGGCACGTAGTAAACGACGCCCTGTGCTTCTTAAGCTTTCATTGGCTACAGTTACTGACAGGTTCAGAACCGAACTTTGTGAACTCCCTGCACAAAAAGAGGCCCAAAAAAAATAAAAGTTTTTTTTTTTTTTTTTTTATAGAACTTTTGGTCAAATTTGACGCATTTCAATTTTAGTAAACTTCAAGGTACTCTCTGCCTGATTCAGTACACTTGTCGAGACGTTTATTCAGATAATCAAAACAACCTTTAATCTTGTCGATGCCGATGCCTTCCAGCGATCCTGCCATTGTTTGTTTCACCTCTTTTACGTCGGCAAACCGGTTCTCTTTAAACACTTCTTGCATCGGAGAAAACACAAAAGTCATACTGGGCGAGGTCGGGTAAATAGAGAGGATCGGACACGGGGATCGTCCCATTTTAAGACAAAAAACTGCGGAATACTCGCGTGGTGTGGAAAAGCGAGTTGCCATGATGGACTGAAAATCTAGTGAAGCGAAACACAAATTTCGCTGCAAAATATTTTTTGTGTACATTCTCCCATAAATCTGTTGACAAAAGCTCGACAACACTCCAGTCAACCTCAAGTTTATCAATCATTTGACGATATAGTTGTCTAAGATTTCTTGCCACACAATCTTCAATCCGTCTGATCGAAAGACTCTCGGAACGAGGTTCATTGTCAATCGACATTTTGCCTTATTTAAAACATGAAAACCATTCGTAAAATTCTGTTTTACTCTGAACAGCCTTTTGTTAGACGTTTGTAGCATAACAACCGTCCCCGCCGCAGTTTTCTTCAACAAAAAACAATATTTTTGCGGCGGGCGTTGTTTGTCAATTATCACGAAATAGTCAAACGCGTTGAAAGTGTCTCCAAAAGCAATCCACTGAAACCCAACAGAGTGTCTCAGAACGCCAACTCGTATACTGATGAAGACAGGTCACTGGAAAACGCATCTAGCGGTTGAAACTTTACTACAAGGTGTCCACCCTCCAGAAACTATTTCCGGTTATTTTTGGGTCCCCCTTCGTATTTGCAACTTTCACGACCTATAGGGGGCGTACTGGAGCCTATCAAAATGGCTTTTATCTGGATGATCGTCGTAGAACAGCAGTACGAGGCTGGGCTTGCGACGCGTGAGAAATTCCAGTTTTGCTGTAAATGAGCTGTGTTATAGCCTAAGTTCATTTTTTGCACGTCAGGAAGGTATTTGCAAGCACCTTTTTTGTGAAGCCGGTGATCCAGGAGCTAGGGAGCGCGATTCTCACACCGCGGTACCACCATCGCTGAAAGTTGCGAATGCTTGTCCTCGTCTCGCAGCATCTACCTATTCACGGTAAGTTTCAGTTGATCGTCCCGGTGATTTCAATAACAACCCAATAGTCATCCGACGCCTTTGAGGGCGCCTCATATCGTTTTAGGTATCGTTATCGGTGGTACAAGAACGATCTGCTAAAACTTTCTAATAATGAGTTTTAGTAGATCATCAGATAACTCTGATAAGGATACCGAATAATACTCCATTGGTGCCTTCGCGCCTTGATTGTATCGTTATCGTGTATTTTCATCGGAGTCATATCGGATCGTTCAACTAATTCCTATTTCGGGTGGCCATTTCCCGGCAGAATATTTTACCACATTTTCGGTAAAGGCGTTCGCGTGATTAAAGGCTGGCGGGTGCTCGTTGTTCAGGTGACGCTTTTCAGGCCTGTGCCGGCGGTTCGCCGGCATAATTTTTACCCTAGCTACAAAAGATCGCGCCGCTTGCCTGCCCGACTGCATTTGGTATCGTCCTACCCAAATTAGGAAAGGAAACCAAACGAAACAATGCTCGCAGATATCGGGTTTTGATCACAAACAAATCTGTCGAAACAGACACAAATTTGTGCTCCGAGAAAAATAACGAAAAGAACGAATTTGAAGATAACTGATGATTTAAAGGGAGCCACGTGTTTTGGAAGAAGCTTGCGCAAGGTCAGTTCCCTCTTTGACATGGCGCGTTGTTACACTGCTGTGAAAAAAATAAATATATGAATGAATGGCGGCGCAGCTCGATTCCAAAGAAAATAATCACAAGAAAATAGAATGTGAAAACCGCCACTGGTAAGCCCTCTTTGGAGTCTCGTTAAATGGCGATAGTTCTTCAAAAATACATCAAAATATATTGAAATTTGACGCGTTCGCGGGCAGTGCAACATAGGTTCATTCATCTAATCTCTCAATATTTTTTTTATTTAAAAATTTGTAAGTTGGGCCAATAAATGCCACTATTTAAAAGAACTATCGATGAGCTACTTACGCTAACGCCCATACTAGAAAATCTGAAGTTTGGTCGTTGACGCATAAAACGTGCCCATTGTACCATATAATAATCGAGGGAAGAGATAGTAATAGTTTACGCGGCACTCACGCAAACAAAAATGCATGACCGGCGCTTTGTGTTCGAGTGGAGAGCGTCACGTAGTGCGCCGCTAGAGCGTTTTTGGGTGCAGTGCCGGCGGCAGGGGATCGCCGGTGATTGACCACCTGAATTCGCCATAAAACTCTGCTGACGACAGTGGGGGATACAAAAACTGGCAGGAAATACTTTACTGGGGAATACGTCTTACTCCGTGAAAACCCGATGGCATTAGCTCCGACAGCTTTTGCATAGTTCAAACGGCTGGACGCGCGCATCCCCTGGGTCTTCTTCTTTGAACTGTAAGGGGTTGTTAGCTGGCGCCATCTGTCGCAGTGGGCACTTTTGGAGACAGAGGAGGCAGCCGTCTGTCTTGGCGGTATCTCCGCGCGACCGTCCCTCTTCCTCGCTTCGTTCATCCGCCTTCTTATCGGCTTTAATACGTTCTGAACCCACCACTTCCTGCGTTTCAACTCTCAGGGACCATAGTAAAGTATCTGTCGCAGTTCCACGCCTGTCCTTGCCTGGTCGCTAGCGTTGCCTCCGTCGCCTCCAAAGTAGTGTCCGTCGCCCGCTACAGCCGGTTCTCTACAGCCAGTTCCCAGGATTTCGGGAACCCGCCGCATAGTCCGCTTTGCAACAGATCTACTCTAGATGCTGGAGTTTTCCGCGCTATTTATTTGACAAATAATTCTAGTTTGCGAGCCAAAGTCACCAGTTCTGCGTGTCCGAAGGTCGTGGTTCTGGGAACACCTGCCGAAGAAGCCGGACACGGGAAGGCGTACCTCATCGACGGGGGCGCCTTCGAGGGTGCCGACGTGGCCATGATGATTCATCCGGCTCCCGTGAACATCGCTGTCTTCCCAAGCCTCGCTCTCGCCACGGTAACTGCTCACTTTTTTGCTACGATTGCGACTACGCGCAAACAGGACGCACTAAGGTTCAGTACGGAAAATCAGGAGCGTGTGACGTTTCTAAGAAATCATAAGATCCGTTCTGTTTTATTGACAAATTTGTCATCCTACCAGTGTGCACGTGCCGTGTTTGTTTGTTTTTTCACCTCGGCGGATAAACTTTATTGTTTCGGTGGCCGCTTGTTTTAGGTTTTTCTTAATTACCTGGTGAAACGAATAAAACAGCTTTTTTTTTTTACTGGTATTTTTCAAATTGTAAAAAACAACTTTAGATTTTGCACTTGTTTCATCCAGAGTATTTATTACGTTAATAAAAAAATGATCGGTACGTTACGGACGAGCGTTAAAAAAACATAAACAAATTAATTAGGATGACAGGTACGACACCTCGTTTATTACGTCGAAGTTGTATGAGGTGTAAATTAGAGTGGTCCAAGAGACGGTGCACCGCCAGCTCACACGCAAAAAATGGCATGAGTTGCTCTAGAAATCAACAAGTGCCAGAGTTCCCTTACGCTCCTATGGGCGTACTAACTTCCACGCCAATGAAACATTATATAGATGCGCTTCATGTAACTGCACGTTTAGCCTTCGTAAAATCTGCATAGCGGGACAATATTAGCGCGTACGAATGATCACCAGTTTTTTACGTGAAACGTTCTTTGGCTAGTTGCACCGGCTTTCGCGAAGCCGGATTAAGTGAGGCGGGATTTCGTGAAGGGGGCCGTGGCCAGTGACGTCATGATTTCAGTTTCCCCGCTAGATTCAGCTTCAAATTGACGTCACGTGACCTATACACTAATATAGATTCTCCGCTAAATTTGGCGAGAAAAGTGACGTCACAAGACTTCGTGTCACGTGACCTACACACTTAGATAGTAAAAAGCTAGTAACTGCAGCCGTTACTATCTTTTCTGACTGTTACTACCTTTTTATTAGCCATTTACTACCCCAAAGGTGCATACAATATAGCGGCGTCTGCTGCATCGCCGATGGCCATGCGTTAGCGACGCACTTACTGTTCGGAAATCAGGAGGAGTTATCCGCACACAATCGCGGCATCAAGTATTGTAGGAGGGGACATGTTTAACGGTTGAGGGGCTGACTTTACAACGATCGCAGCCTCCGTTTCAGCACGTTGTGGAAGCCAGCGCTGCCGCGAGCGCAACCAGGCCGCAGCTATTGTTGATGCAATGGCCACGCGGCTTCTGACTTTCCTTCACGTTTGCATTCTTTTGGAAACGTTTATATTTTCATTTTGGCTTTAACTGGGATAAAAATTGTCGCGTAGCACGTGCTAAAACGTTTCCCCAAGAGAAGAAAAGTCCAGGTTGAGCGGCGTCGGCGTCGCCGTCACCGGTTGCACTATGGAAACGTCCCATAATGCAACCGCGCGCGTTGCATTAAGGGTCGTTTGCCCGCTAAAGTTAGCGGGAAAATTTCCACGCTAACTTTAGCAGGAAAATTTCCTTGCGAAATTTGGTGGGGAAATAGATGTCACGTGACCTCAACACCAATTACGTTTCCCCGCTAAATTTAGTGGGGAAAAAGACATCACGACTTCGAGTTTCATCACCCATGAACAAATTCAGCGGCAGGAGGAGAGGAGGATGAAAGGAGGAGGAGGAGGAAGTGAGGAGGAAGAGGGCCATACCCTCCCCTCCGCACCACCCCCTCCTCCTGCTCAAAAGCTGCGCTCTAATTTCGCGTTACAAAGATTTGTAAACGTCTTTCTTTTTTTCTTTTTTTTTTTATTCTTGCATTCAATAAAATATATGGTTTTTTTTTCGCGAGAGACGCTTGGCAACATTGTACGACAAGTAGCTCGGAACCAGTCGGAGTTTTCCAGACGCACATTTCTGCAATCCGAACCTGCCGTTTTTGCTGTGTGTCGTGTGCTGTCCAAGGATGCGTCCATCTGCTGCTCGTTAATTTTCAGTTGAGAGTGGAATACAGAGGCAAAGAATCTCACTCCGGTGCAACTCCCTGGGAAGGAATCAACGCCCTGGACGCCGCCGTTGGAGCCTACGTTAATCTCTCGATGCTCAGACAGCAAATGAAGCCTTCTTGGAAACTCGGAGGTAAGAGTGACGCAAGATGGCCCGGGATTTTTTAAGCCAAAGTTTGTTGCAGCAGGATGGGTTTATTAGTAAAACACCCGGCAGATTTTTTTTTAATAAGTGGGAGAAAAATATCACTCATAAGAGACAGCGACGATATGCAAAAAGGTTAAGTAGGAAATCAAAAGATATCTAAATAAATATAAGAAGTCGGCTTTCTCGAGGAATACGAAATACAATTAAAAATTTTTTATCCCGATACAGAAACATATATACATATGTATATTTAAAATACTGTACCACGATAAAATAAATTTGTGATACAAATATAAAATGCATTTGTATCACGATAGAGCCGACCTTGCTAACGCGCATCATGCAGTAGTGATACACGACTGTACGCCGGTACGATGCTCATCCAGATCGAAACGTGAAGGGGTGGGGATTGAATCCAGGATTCCTGGGTTCTGCAGCGGGAGCTTTCGCTTCACGTGCTCCGAGCTGCGTTGCGCTAACACACGCGGCTAACACACATGGCCTGTACCGACCGTAAGCAGACCGTACACAGGCATACAGAACCTCGGAAGTGAAATCCAAAACAATTGAAAGAAAACTACTCTTCAGAATGAAAAGCAAAATACTTGTGATCCTGACAATACGCTGGCAGTCTATCGAGTGTTTCGCGGTTGTTTTTTTGTCGGCCCATTCTTCATAAGCTTTTTGTCGGTATTTGCTCCGACTGCTGATGTGCATGATGGCTGATTTAACTAACATCATATTATATCGAAGGAGAATAAGGATGGTGGCAAAACCGCACTTGAGTATTTTCGTTTTGTTTTCTTTTGATTCAAAATAACCCTTCCATAAAGCAAATGATTTCCATCTAGACATTGTACAAAATTTTTAAAGGGCAGTGTAAGACCAATTTAAAGTCATTAAGATAACATTCAATTATTAGACTTCCTCAACAGGTTGCAAAAAAGAAAAAACCGCTCAATTTGCATCGAATATCCTACAGGTACTCGGTATAAATTATTTAGGACTATCTAAGACATCGGTCGAGAAATCGAACAATATATTGGCACAGCATAACAACTACCAGTCGTTGCTAAAATGCTACAGCTCGCCTGATGCGATGCTGGCATCAGCATGGGATGCCGAAGTGCATGAAGTTAGCGTTTTTGTATTCCATTGAAAAATCTGCTTTTCTCACAACAGTCTCAATTTGCTTTCGTGTATTCGTGAGTTCCACTGGACCATTTTTTTCTCATTGCAAGTTTCGAAACTTAGTTTCAAAATGTTTAATAGCATAACGCTAAGCATTCAAAATGACATTTATCCCAAACACTGCGGCATGTCGTCAAATTATAGGGTACCGGCAATCCGCTTTTTTTTTTGTATGTATGTGTGAATTCAAAACGGCGGTTTCTTTTTTCTGGTGAATTCCCCGTTGTGTTATACTTTCACTGCAAACTTAATCTATACTTACGGGATTGAGCATACGACTGCATTAAACTAAACCTGCATCTCGTCTTTTCTCACTCTGCAGTAAATACCATCTCGCTGGTACCCTAAATCGAGGCTGAGTTCTTGTGCAGAAACATTACTTCGAACAAGCCTACATGATTGAGAAACATATCTATAAACACATAGTTCTACTTAAGTCGTTTGAGAGTGTGATATTAATAGCGTCACATTGATTGAAGCCCAGTTTCCTTTCAGCTACTATCAGCGACAAGGACTCGAGGGCCAACGTGACGCCGTCAGTGTACTCTATGGAGGTAACCATAAGAGCACCGAAATCTCACGAACTGGCTGAACTTAAAAGTAAAGTGGAGGCGTGTCTGAACAGCGCGGCTACAGCAACGGGTTGTGGAGTGGATGTCACATTGAAAGACCCAATCGCACAAGATGTCGTCACAAACACTGCTCTGGTTAAAGTATACCAAAAAAACGCAGAAAAGCTTGGTGAGCACGAATCTTCATTATTTTCGTGGGTTCTGATAATAATTCAATTTTTTATCATACTTTTGGCCATTAGGCCAGAGCAGGTGGTACGTTGAAAGTAAGGGTAATCTCAAATTTTGAAAATATTATTTAAAAAAGTAAACAGATTTCTACTATTTACAGCGGCTGTGTTCCAAATCTTACTAAATGAATCCGAGTTACTCCGGCGGGTAGTGTCACGTGAGAACACAGATAGAAAAACGCTGGTCGAGGGTAGGTTTTGGAACGCCAAGGTACAAAACCCTTACCCTGGAGTAAGTTCGAGTAAATTTTGGAACACGGCCAGCATTAGTCAATGGACACGCACTGTTCCATTTTTGGATGCACTTAACACATATAAGAGTTAAAACAGTCCGTGTTAAAACGATGAGACTATCTGTCATGTTTTGTTCTAGTGGCGTTATCACAGTCTTCGTACGTAATATAGTTGAGTATATCAGTAAAGTAATCACCCTGTAGCAAGTAAGACATTATTTCTTCCTAGCCAATATCTCTCTGGTGCATATAGACCTTTTCCTTCTCCGTCGCATGGCCACTTCCATCATGGAATCACGTGACACGGCCGCCATAAGGTGACTTCCAACTCGTCGCTCCTCTCTTTCTTAAGCACCTTGGTGGACACATTCTATTCGTGCCTTTCATCTCGTTTCACAGCGTTTTTTCCTTACTCTGTAAAGTGTTGTACGATGACTTAAAGAGTTGTTACCTTTAAGGGGTAGGCCAAGTCGGCCAAGCCTCCATCTTAAGATATTGTGCGGTGCTCATATTTACTCTCCAATTTCACGCCATGATAGTGTTCCCAACTTCTGCATTTTACTCTGCAACGCGATTTCACTATTTTTATCCTTGACCTAACACATACGCGTGAGAAAGCTAGAAGAGACACAAAAATCAGCGTTATCGTGACGCACATTATTTATGCTGGCGTTGAGGGGCCGATTGCGTACGACAGCTCAGGTATTCTTCGCAATAGTAGCGAGATATTTTAAACAATTCGCGCAAGACATATTTATGTTCGCGCATCTAGGATCTAAGAAAGGTGAAAAATAGTTAACTTAACGAGGCACCATGTGTGTTTCCTCAAGGCATCGTGCTCCGCCTTTGTAAGAAATACAAAATAGTTTCTCTTAATTAGGGGTTACTCGTGCAGATGGGTAACGAACGCTGAGTTTGTATTTTATATAATCCTAAGAATGATGGTATTGAGAACACCAAGCAATTTGTTTGTTATTTGTTTGTTCGTGATGCACCTAAATGTGTCAGGCATCTTTATTCATATCTGCGATTAAAACATTCGCTTGCTCGATTTATTTATAAATTTAAAGACTTTACACCGTGCTCGGTCCCATGTCTGGAGCCATTCAAGTGATTTAAAGATCTTCAGATATAAAATTCAATGAATGTATCTTAGTTGTTCAACTACAAAGGGTTTGACTCCCCGGATAAAAAAAAATAATGTATCCCAGTGAGCTTGAGAGTGCCTGAGGCCCGCAATATGTGAAGCCCAAAGGCAGCCGTCTGCATAAAATTTCCCCGAGTGCAGCGTTGTCAATGCTGGGTAAATAATTTACTTTAAGTGGCTTGCTATGACAAAATATAGACAGCGAATTTGTTCCGTCGAATAAAGGCCTTTCTACACAGGTTCATGAGGCGGTGCTTTCCATTCGATTTTAATCGAACGTTTTCTGGCGCCTCATGATTTAATTCATGTCAAACTTTACAGAACACGAATGCCAGATTTCAATTGGCCGACCTGTCACTTATCTTATGTTCTTTATGCGTCGGACTCAAAAGTCTTTATAACAAGTAGTATTTTCGTAAGGCAAGCATTGTGAAATCCTCTTAATGAGAACTTTAACACGACTGATAGTTAAGTAAGTTTTTTACCTGGCATAAGATGTACTGTCAAATTATTTCTCCAATACTCAATTTCATTAAATAAAACAGCCCGAAATTAAATTACTTTTTTTTATTTTTTGCATTTTAATACAAGACCTCTCCAGTTTCTGAAGTCCACAAAAAGTTCATGTCCGCGAAAACCAAACGTCGAGCAGTAAATGTGAGAGTTCATCTATTCTTCGCGGTTCAACACATTGTTAACTATGTTATCGGCCTGATTTCACTGTCCATTTCCGCATTATTCCCCTGATTTGTTTATATATTGAAATCCAGGGACAATGGGTAAGGCCGTAGACGATGGTAATCCTCTCTGTCCATCTGTTTAGTCATTTCGCCGTCGAACCTGGTCGAAGTTAACGACAAAACTTACCAGAGGAATTATAGGGTGTTTGTAAAAAGCTTCAAAATTTATACTCGGAACTACTTTGTGGCCTTGACAGCGGCTCAATACCACTCATTATTTGCTTGTGTGCTACTGCGGACACATTTGTACCGCAAAAGTAAGCAAAATCCACATGAAACAACAGCACATCCGGGAGCACGCTGAAACATAAATCAACCAACTTGAAGCCACCTAATGGCGGTGAAGGCTTCAGTTCCCTCTATCCGCTGGTCAGACAACTACTGAGAGGAAAATATCTAAGTGCAAGCACCCCTACACACAAGCACCCATGCTGGCTGCTTATTGGAGTGGCATTTTTTATCTGATCCCTCCCCCCCCCCCCCCCTTCCAAGAGCTTCACAGTTTTGCAAGAAGATACCGCGAATGTTAATCTAAATCACGCACATCTAGCTGTACATTGCTTCAGCTTTTTGTGACATGTAACACAACTATGGCAACAGTATTTGATAGTTGGAGCTGTGAATGTAGTTGATGCTGTGAATGTAGTTGATGCTGTTGAATCGCTATCCTATAAACTCTTTACGGCACCACTCTGTTCAAGGAATCAGCCCTTGTAAAGAGAGCGGCGAAAGGTTTCGCTGGAGTTGTCGTTAAAACATATTGCAAGTAATTTATTACTTTCAACACTAAAATACTTTTTCCATGCCCGATGTAATTTTCTGGTCTGGAGCCCTCTCTTTCTTGATGCCTTGAAGGCATCGACAGCAGTAGTTGCAATACACAATCTACCAAAAACATATCACAGAGGTTCTTTCACCGCCAAACTAAAGTACACATGCCGAACACTCATTCTATGCCCAGATCTAGCGCTAGCCGTCTGAACCAGATGCCAAAGTTTCAGAAGTAACCGTTATCTTATGCAAACGTTTTAAGCGATTCTCTGAAAGTAGCATTAAGAAGACGGCGGACGACAAAGCTCTTGACATGGAGCTGAATGGCGTCAGCTGCCGAAAACGAGCCCCATTTCGACAAAAACCCCGAGACTGGGACAAAAAGGGACGGACAAACACAAAGTCTCAAACACAGCTGAATTTTATTTGACAAGGAAGGGTGCTTATATAGGCGTCAAATCCTACACAAATCAAGAGACGAAGGAAAGAGAGGGAGAAACCTTCACAAACAAAAGAGACGAAAAAAAGAAGAAAAAAGAAAAAAGAAAACCCGTGCCACAAGCAGTACAACAAAAAACAAGCATTACAATAGAACTGAAAAGTTTATACAAAAACAAAAGCTAAGTAGAAGGACTAAAGTGCATTAGTCCCCAAGAGACCCCAACACTACAACAGGTCGTAGTGTTGGGGTCTCTTGGGGACTAATGCACTTTAGTCCTTCTACTTAGCTTTTGTTTTTGTATAAACTTTTCAGTTCTATTGTAATGCTTGTTTTTTGTTGTACTGCTTGTGGCACGGGTTTTCTTTTTTCTTTTTTCTTCTTTTTTTCGTCTCTTTTGTTTGTGAAGGTTTCTCCCTCTCTTTCCTTCGTCTCTTGATTTGTGTAGGATTTGACGCCTATATAAGCACCCTTCCTTGTCAAATAAAATTCAGCTGTGTTTGAGACTTTGTGTTTGTCCGTCCCTTTTTGTCCCAGTCTCGGGGTTTTTGTCGAAATGTTTAACCACCACCAGCTCGTTTGCGCCCTTACCTTTTGTTCACGAGCCCCATTTTCTCATTTCTATTTTCAGAAAGTCGTATAACTTTTGATTAAGATAAGGGTTAGTTCTGAAACATTGGCATCTGGCTCGGACCACTAGCCCTACATTTCGGCAAGGAATGAGCATTCCGCGATAAGTATAGCTTATTTTTTTAGTAAAAATATTGTTGAAAAATATGTTTTTTTGTGGTTACCAACGGGGCGGGGCGGGGGAGGGGGGGGGGGGGGAGGGGAGGGGGGCCACGTTGCCCTTCGCATGTTTGCATGTCTCGCATTCATTCGTGCCTGATAAATTAAACATCAATGCGCACAGGCAGCGGCGTTTAACTGGGGTATACCGAATTTCAGCCGAGATGCGACTGTGAGTTCCTGTAGCAGCCAAGCATAGCATTGCTTGGTTCCTTTAGCACCATCGTTTCAAGAAGTAACTCTTTGAAACAATGAAAAATATCATGTGATACTCAGTAAAACAGTCTTTAGACCCAAACGTCCCGGCAGGTAATATGCAGGCGCTACAAGCATTATATATATATACACTCTCAGAAAAAAAGGTGTACTACTACACCCCTTGTCCCATATAATACACCCCAAAACTTCAATTCGGCGTACAGCGCCCCATAATCGAACAGACGGCCCCAAAGTTGACGAGGGGCTTGATAGCCGTGTGGTACAACTTATTAAGATAGCTGATGTACGCATTATTGACTACAAAAAAGATTATCGGAGTTTTCTTGGCCGTACTGCAAAAGCTCCGTGTTTTCTTTCTTTGGTGTTTGATACGCACTTTAGTAATTTAATAAGTTATATCGCACCGTTATCAAGCCCCTCGTAAAATTTTGTGCCGTCTGTTCGACTATAGGGCGCTGTACGTCGAAATGAAGTTTTGGGGTGTATTATATGGGACAAAAGGGTGTAAGGTGATACCCTTTTTTTTTAGAGTGTATATATATATATATATATATGTGTGTGTGTGTGTGTATAAAACTGAGAAGAAAAAAAACCTTAGTGAAAACAGTAACAACGGACGATTTAATCTTCGACGTTTCGGCCGGACTCCGGCCGAAACGTCGAAGATTAAATCGTCCGTTGTTGCTGTTTTCACTAAGGGTTTTTTGTCTTCTCAGTTTTATACCCCCGCCTTTTCGGCCTCCCGTCACCATGCCCATTATATATATATATATATCAGTTGTTTCGGCTCCACTGCAATAAAGCCAATTGAAGAAAAAAAACTTTGCATGCTGACTGTTCATTAGACTGTAGTTTCACTATTGCCTTTATTATGAAAGATAACAAAGAATCCGTTATACAATGCCTAAAAGTTGTCTTGCCTCTAGCCATCTGTCCCATCTTTAGCATGTTCTCTTTCCAAATCATCCTCTTTGTCTCTTTCTCTTTTTTATGTTCTTCTCTGTAACGCAAAACGATAAAATGAGCAAAGGGGATGATTGAGTAATGGAGCACAACTAGAATGAATATCGCATCTCATTCTGCGTTCGTGTCGAGCCGCGAGGAATGTGCCTGATGCATAACTTGTTTGAAAATGAGGAGTACTTATATCTCCAAATAAAATCGGTACAGACTCAATTAGATTTTTGAAGTCTCTCATTAGTTTCGTTTCTTCGGAATTTCAGAATGATTCGCAGAATCAAGGGCATTGGTTAGGCAAGATGGCCCTCAGCTACCCTTAAATCACACTCAGCTCTTTTTTTTTTTATTGTTGTTCCTCTTCTTGGGTAATTTCGGTCGGATTTCCTGTCCTTTAGTGTTGGTTGTTTGCATGAATTTGTTATTTCCTGCTTCGTTCTGTATACTGTCTTTCATAAGACTTACCCACCTATATCAGCACCACATTCACAATCTCCAACTTTTTACCCCCTCTTCAGCATTATTTACACTTGTTTTGATAGAAACAAGTGACAGGCTGTCTCTGGGATGTTCATTCGAAACAATACAAACATTTCTGTTCCACTTCGGAGAACAACAATTTCTCCACGCTATGTCTTACATGCTCCACTTTCTCGCACTGCCAACACCCACTACTTACTGATCTCAGCAGACACTGACTTTCTCTGCATAACTTGGTGAGAAACAAGAACCTTGACTCGGATATGTCTAAATACATTGTGTTAAAATAACGCTCTCCAGACCAGCACCTGTCGGCAGGTTGTACGTCTCTTTCATCCTGAAAATGCGGTGCGTAGTTTTCACAACGAATGTTGTCCTGGGCTCCGTGAAACACTTTCTAGGTATACCTACTCCGCGCCTTTTGGTACGTTTTTCGTTTATTGCACCTGAAATTAATATTAATTAAAATACTTTAAACAATAAAAAAAACTTAACTTTCTTTTTGTTTTGTTTTTTACGTAGAAATGTTTAAAATTTTCAGCGAGTTCTGGCTTTTAGAAAAAATTAGAAAAAATAACCTCACTGGTTAATGACACGAAATTACGGAAAAAGTATTTCGCCACAGCCATGACCATAGTGACTCAATGAAACAAAGCGTTTCCATTATTCCAAATGTCTTACAAAAAATGTCCAACTGTTTAGGAGTGCTGGACAACGAATGACACTCTAAGAAATGTCCATGCCAGGTTCCGCAGAGGCCCTGAAATGTCAGTTCCTGCAATGACGAAATGCGCAAAAACATTATAAGACGAACAAAAATCATTCGAAAAAAAAATGTACTGGCGACAGGACACTGAGTTGATGTTCGAAAACGGATAATATTTTCAGTTTCAGGATGGAGAGCTTTTCGTTTATTTTTTAGCAGAAACGTTTTTGTATTCGTAATTTGCAAAGTTATCTTCAAATATTGCAGTCCTCGGTCTAACGAAGGTCCAGTGGGAAACTTGTCGCGCGGGCCTTTTTTCTTCTTTATTAAGACGACGAGTTGTGCCTCTCATTTTTATTTATAATGGGAATATACGGCAAAAAAACGAGGGCAAGAAAATGACTGGCAGACAAGTAGGCCACCACATTGTTGACCTCATTTCTTTTGCGTATTTTTTATTGTATTTTTTCTGCTTTAAAAACCTTGTAATTCTGTGCTTCTCACACCCTTGCAACTTACAACTTACACCTTCCCGCCCCCCGCCCCACGGCCTTTCGCTATGCCACAGATATTTTTGTTTTGGTTATTTGTGTGCCTGAACTGTAATGCAAAGATTGACGCTCAAAGCTATTTCTCATTAATGTAGTAACTTTGACTTAGCCGGAAAATAAACAAGAGCATATAAAGAAGCAAGCGGACGAAATCCAATGACTGCATCTAATAACTAAATCGAGCTCCTTTGCTAGAGTGATTTCTCAAGAAAAGGGCAGATATTGAGCTCCACAACTCTCAGTTCCAGCTAGATGTCGAGCTGCGACCTGTACTTCATTTTCATCGACGTTACCCTAGAGAATTCAAATCCGTTTTGTTTGCTGCTTCATTTTAAGTTTCCAAGCCGCTTCGCGATACCCCGCCGGGTGAAAACACAGGGTTCGGAAAACACTGCCCTAACCTTTCTCCTTTGGGCTTACAATATAGACGCTTTACGCGCGCGGCAGATGACAGCCGCCATTGCTGACCTTCTCTCTTCTTAGCGAGATATCGCCCCACTGGAACGGGCGTTGAAGACCATCCACGAAGATCAGTGCTGGGGAGGACACAATACAATCTAATATGGCAATAACCTGAACTGCTATGGTAGTGATGAAATGATGTAAACAAAATAATAGAAAACAAAAACATCTGAAGGTCTGCTATTGCGGCGCCCATGCACAGCTACTGCAAAGCGTCTATGAAGCCCTGAAGGAGTCATAGTGCCGTCTCTTCCGTCTCAAATGAAATTGACTTAACAAAACTGATAGACCGCGAGTTCTCACGATAGATTAGACTATACGTATGTTACGAGATAGAGAAACATTATTTAAGTGAAGTAAGTGTTATTAATATGTATGATGTTGCACGCGAAACTTTCAAATTATAAGATTAATTAATGAAACAATCCACCGCAAATACGAATGGCGTTATTGGCAATTTTATTTCAGGCATGCGGTTTCCCGACACAAGCAGGTTTCCGGCAATGATAGGAGCCTCTACGGACGCTGGAAACGTGTCACACATCCTTCCCTTGATTCATCCTACCTTCAGATTGAACACGAAAGCAATCAATCACACGGCTGAATTCGCAGACGCTGCCAGAGTTCAAACCTCGTACGAACTGACACTGACGGCGGCCCAAGCGCTCTCGCTGACAGCTTTGGAAGTAATCAGAGACCCCAAACTTTTGAAAAAGGTGAAAGACGAATTTCAGGAAAATCAAACTCAGAAATGAAGGCGGCAAGATGCACTGCTACTTTCGTGAGCAATAATTTTCGAAAAAACCCCACCTGTCAGGACTTCCTAATAATCCATAGTGAGCGAGAACTATCATGATAACCTAACTGCACATTTTTAACTATTTGCTGGAAGAATCATAATGTATTCATGAGCTCAATTCGCTTGTGAATGCAGCTGCACGATAAATAAAATATTTTCGCACCACATATGTAAAACGTTCAGCTTCTCTTTTTCAAGAACTTTGGAATGCAGGCACTGCTCAAAAACCTGAAACTGGGGTGTCTGAATTCGAAGAGTGAAAGCGCGAACAAAAGGAGGACAATGAAGACAAATAAACTACAGGAGAGACTCTCAACTTATTTTATTAGAAACCATCACCACTTATATACCCACACTTATTTGCCCGACTTGCATCATAACCAATCACCACAATTACAAGCAGCTATCCATTTTGTTCGCGCTTTTAGCCTTTTAGTCCACTATGAACCAACTCGCCCAAAAACAAGTTCTTATGATGTTGCTGACATGTTCTTTGCTGTCCCGCCGAGTAAACACTCAACATAATTTTTTCTGCGTTTCATATTTTGCGGTCTGTTGCCTTCGCATTGAAAGTTACAGAAACTTTGAAATAATAAATAAAAAAGCGTTTCCAGCACTGTTCTATAGTCTCTGCCCTCAGCAAATCTTGTAAACACCAACGTGGTCCAAGTTTTGAAAAACAGATTTCCAGACTACGCGATGCAGAACATCCGACAACTCTCCTCGGAGACGTTTGTGAGGACATTTGCAAGCATTCGAAACAAACAAGGGGAGACTAAAAAAAAAAAAGGAAGATACTAGAAAAATATCTCCGTTCTTCCATACATCCACTGAATTATTCACAACGTAAAATGATCGCTGGAAGACGAAACATTCAAGTTCTTTGCTCAGTGCCAAACAAAGCATAAGGTGCTTAAGATTTGCGAACTTCAGCCCGCAACCTGTTGTACACCGCAAAAAACTTCAAAATTTTGGGTTCGAAACTACACAAAGGTTGCAAAATGAGAATTAATGGTGCATGAAAAGACTCATCCGATGCTTAGAAAGTCGACGAAGCCATTATAGGATGCACTGCTTATCTGGTAGCGCCCTTTCGGCTGTTATGGTGTGCAGTCTGGCTTCCTTCTCTTCACGCCGGCTATCCAAGCTTCTCTCTACATGGGAAAGAGCATTCCCCGTTGGAATCTAAAATTCTAGGCGCTCTCTTCCCCGTAAGAAGAATTCATGTGGCCTCTGGCGATGCAGTCTGCTGGAATTATGAGAAACAAGGCGACTCACGACGCAGGTCCTGAGTCGCCTTGTTTTTTAGATGCCAGAAAGGCCGCACGGTTATTTTCTTTCAGCCTGGATGGGTGCGCTAGCTTTTTTCGCGTATGCGCAGCAGCTTTTTTGGAAAAGGTGAGTTATTCCAACGAGCAAGAATCCTTTAGAACGTAAGATGCTCCAGGCACTGATCATCGAAGAACAGGCAGATGAATACGTTAGCACCTCGTGCATCACTTCTCGTACCAAATAAGAACAGTATTTGCTGTGTGCCACACCCAGGCAACTCGTAGGATGAATTTTGGCTGGTAAAGTTGAACTTAAATATTTCTTTTGTTTAATATTTAGTCTTTGCTAATACTTCTTTTTGTTTATGTGAACAGCCTCTGAAGAAGACAATTACGCATAAGAGAATGTGTAATAAAGCAAATTCTTGATACTCTAATCATGCTTTTTATTTTTTTTTATTTCACTCTCAGTGCCGTTAGGCGCTCAAAAAAAAAGTGGGTGAAACAAAGTTTAAGCAACATGTGCGCAAACCCGTTAAAGGCAGATGATGGGACACTCCACGTTTGAAGGCAAAGGGATTCGTTATGAGGGCGACTGTGGTGGGAACGTGGTTTTAGTCCATGGGCTTGTTTTAAGGACAAAGGAATGAAAGTGCGAGTTGGTTCTAGAATTTGGCACAACGTCTTTCAATTTCGTGTCGGTACTGGATGACATGTACACATGTGGGAGTTGTAAATATCAACAGGTTTAGATTGTCGCTAGTGTAATATATTTTATGAAAAATGAAAAATCTAAAGATATGACGCCGTAGTTTTCGGTCGGGTAGGTGAAACGTTTCATTCATCTGCGATACACTGGCTAAGCGAGAATAGTTAGTCAAGATAAAACGAGCAGAGTGGTCTTGAATCCATTCAAGACAAAGGATGAGCGAGTTAGCATGAGGATCCCATACGGCTGAGGCACGCTTAGCCTTAAAATTGCTATTATACAATAGCAGTTGTTATTCTGTCGAAACAAGTGCAAAGTTACGGCGAAGGAAGTCAAGGATGCGGTTTCCATTATTAGCAATATATTCAATGTGTGTTTTCCAGGAAAGGTTATGCGTGATGTTAAATTCAAGATGCGTGTATGACACCTTGGTGTAGCGACCGAGGCCGAAGTGAACAGGCCGAAGTGACGAGAAGTCGAACAACCTTTTTAATATACCAAGACATATTTATATAGATGACAACACTAGCGACACACACAATACAAGGTTGACTGACGTAATGCAGAAACCGAAACTACGACACAACATATTCCCCTCCTTAAAGGGGTACTCCGGCGATTTTTCAGCTACCTCAACTAACTATATATTCTGACGCCCCTGCCTTTTACCCTTTTTGGTATGCTATTCAGAATCGTGAAATTCATAATAGTCATTGCGAAATCGGCAAATGAAAATTATGCAAAAACCAACATTCAAATATACGCGCACTTTTCAGTGCCGTGACGTCAGTGGAAGGTAAGCTTGCCAGTCGGGTGAGCAGTCTAAAAAATAGAATATGCCAATCATTTGTTCCTTGCTGGAGCGCGGGGACTGGAGCGAGCTTCCAAAGCATTCATTTGACACCATGAAACTGCTTCGAATCAGTTGGGAACAAATTCTACAGTCCAAAGAGTGAACCCCTGCACTTCCACTGACGTCACTTTTTCGTTGCTGCCAGTAGAGACTTTCAGTTTGAAAAACGCGGTGAGGACCAAAATTGTATATCCAATAACTCCGTGAAAAAAAAAATTATTTTGACCTAATATTTTGGATACTATATTGGCGATGTCGTTTGGCGAGTTTAGCAAAATTTCAAGCAAATCTGGGACCATGAAGAAATCGGCGGAGTACCCCTTTAAGAACAACATTAATTAAGTAGGTTAGTAAATGGTTAGTATATTAGTGCTGTAATTTGACTATGTACAACATCAAAAGAACTGAAGCGAAAAAGGAACAATATTTCACATATTTGGAAACACATTTCAAGTCAATAGTTTATACAGTTCCGTATGTGGGAACGTAAATTTTCGAAAGATCATAAACGTGTTCGCCGTAGCGGTCTGGAGCCCGCCTCTCTCTTGGTGGCTGAACACGTCGAACAGGAACCTCTTGCTGCTCGGCTGCCGGGAAGTCGAAACCACCAATGGGGCAGGCTCGGAATCGGAGTCTGTACGCCTTCATCCTCCCGAGAAGGAGGCTCGGCGTCAGGCGCCGGGTGGACGGTAGCTGGGTCCTTAGGAGGGGGAGTCTCAGTGTCAGAAACCGGGTGCTCGACGGTACGGTGATCTAGGGGAGCAGGCGGAGAAGCAGTCGAAGCTGGAAGCAGTTCAAGTGCCCAATGAGCAACTGAGGGCCCATAACTCCTTGCTGACGGGTCCCAGGTTCCACCTGGCGGTTCAGAGCTTGAATGCGCAGGAACCTTAGACAGCTTCAAAGCGTTCCATGTTCTTCCGTCATCTAGGCTGAAGGATGATTGTCCTCACTGCCCCACCACTCTCCGGGGACGGCTGAACGAGAGATCCCCGTCCAGGCAATGGAAGGTTTCTTTACTCCAACAAAGTCGCCGACTGAGACCTTGGTCTTGCGGGCAGCACGGCGACTGTCTGTGTAGCTTCGGCTACTGTCTTGCTTGCGCTCACGCGCTGGCGGAGGCGGCGGAGTTCCCCAGCCAGATCCTTGAAGAAGGATTGTGACGGGTCTCCTGCGACGTCCAGGCGCGTTCTGGGCAACCTTCCATGAAGCGCCAGAGCCGGGGCAACTCCCGTCGCAGCGTGCGGCGTGCAGCGGTAGACGCTTAGGTAGTCGAGCACCGCTTGCCGAAGCGGTCGATGCTCCAGCATAGCAACTTGAACAAAATTATTTTGAAGACGCGGTAGATCCGTTCTACGAGCCTATTCGCTTGAGAGTAGGAGACCGCAGAATGGGCAAGGCGAATGGCGCGGTCCTTTAAAAGCTGTATGAATTCTTGAGACGAAAAGTGGGGCCCCGTTGTCGCGAACGACTTCGTCCGGGTAACCCTCGTGAGCGAAGACAGAATGCAGGAAACTGGTAACCGTGCTTCTGGAAGTTTCTCCGCAGAACTCCACTTCAGGCCACTGGAGAAATAGTCGACTAAGGTGATGGCATAGTTGTAGTCTTGTGGGGCCTTTTCCATAGACCCAACGATGTTGATGGCAATTTTCTGTCATGGCCGTTCTCGTAGAGGAACTGGTAGCAACGGAGTAGCAGCAGTCTTGGCGGTCTTGTCTGCAGACTGGCAGATGCTGCAGTTGTGGATGGCTACTTCTACTTGCTTGTTTATCCCTGGCCACCAAAAGCGTTCCATGAGACACGCCTTGGTCCGAGCTATCCAGGGTGGGCCTCGTGTGCTGTGGCAATGACCCGCGGAGTGAGGGACCGAGAAACAACGAGTCGTTCCCCCCGCAGAAGCAAATAGTCGACTTCTGGGAAGGCCAGGATGACGTAAAGTGACCCTTTACTTGCTCCAAGGTAAGGTCTTCGCACACAGACTGCTCAAATTGCTCCTTGGTCAAGCAGAGCGGTTCAACGAGGGCCACGACTCCTTCGTCGAACGAGACGTCTTCCTGAAGAGCAGACACTGGAAGGCGGGAGAGGACGTCCGCCACCTGCTTCTCCGAGCCCTTGCGATACTCTACTGTGTAGTTGTAGCGAAGAAGTCACTTAGACCACCTTGCGATGCGAAAGGCGCGTCTTCCAGAGCCTTCGAACGACAGAAGGCAAACCAGGGGTTAGCGGTCCGTACGCAGTGTAAAAGGACGACCCCAGAAGTAGGTGTGCCAATGCTCGCAGGCCCAGACGCATGCGGGTGCTTCACATCCCTTGACTGCTCCTCTCCGCTGGCGAAAGCGTGCGGAACGCAAAAGCGATTGTGCGCAGCCTGTGACCATCCAGCTGCTGAAGAACAGTGCCAAGTCCGACTTCGGAAGCATCCGTGGAGACGATCACGGGAAGACTGGCGTCGAACATTTGAAGCACCTTGCTGGAGGACAACACAAACTTGATCTTGCGAAGACTGGCGTCCACAGCGTCGCTCCAGATGAAGGGCTGGTTCTTTCGAAGCAGGACTCGCATTGGCCCTAACACGTCAGCAAGGCAGGGGTCGAACTTGGTATAGTTCTCGACCAGACCGCGGAACGAGCAGAACTCAGTAGCTTCGTCTAGGGCAGGTGTGTTCAGAATGGAATTAATTTTTTCTGGCAATGGCGAGATGCTTTCTGCAGTCACTTTATGTCCTAAAAAGAAGAGTTCTTTGACGCAGGACACACACTTAGCGTTGCGCTTGAGACCCGCAGCTTTGGTACGGCGAAGAAGAGTGGTCAGGTTGGCCGGGTGCTCTTGCTCACATTTGGCGAACACTATGATGTCGTCGACGTGGAAAATAACGCCGGGGCATCCCTGAATTATTCGTGACATCATCTGTTGGAAAGCGACTGAAGCCGATGCCAGGCTAAAGCATACGCGCTTAAAACGAAAAAGTCCATCGTGCGTGACGAAAGCAGTGAGGTCGCGGCTGTCTGGATGAAGTAGCACCTGCACGTGGTAGGCCGACTCGAGATCCAGTTCCGAGAAGTGGGTGGCGCCGGCTAAACTGTTCAACAACTCTTCTGCATGTGGAAGAGGAAAACTGTCTGTGTAGACGGCTTTGTTGGGCTTACGAAGGTCAACACAAAGTTGAATACCGCCGTCCTTCTTTTTTACGATAACAATGGGAGACACCCACTCGGAGTCCCTGACGCGCTCTATCACATTCAAGCCTTCCAGGCGACGAAGCTCTGCAGACACCTGAGGCCGGATGGACATCGGAAGACACCGAAGCTTCGATGCGACAGGTGCTACCGTTGCTCGGACTTTGACCTTATGGTTATAACCCTTGGAAAGTCCAAGTGCTAGAGCAAAGAGGGGTCCTAACTCGCTGGCGAGAGCCTTCGGAAGCTGGCACCGACGTTGTCTCTAAGCAACAAAGGGTAGAGCCTTCGATGTGAAGGTCTAAAGCATAAAGCTTTGTGTTGCACTGCAAATGTGCCTTGCAACACAACAGAACTGGAGGCGCGCAGCACGTACCTTGAACATGACGTGAGCGGAAAAGCAATTGCGTCCTGGGATAGGCTGCTTGGAGTAGTCAAACAGCTTGACTCGTGGAGCAGAAAGCAGCGATTCCGCAGCGAGGGGCTTTTTGAAATTGCTGTCCGTCAAAATCGAGACCGACGAACCAGGGTCGAGAAGGAACGTCAACGTCTTGTCCTCAAAAATAACGTCGATAAAAATGCCAGTACGAGCAGAACCAGTGACGGAAAGGACGCTTAAAACGTGATACAGAAACCGAAACTACGACACGACAGACGCGAAAGAAAAAAGGAAACAGGGAAATAAATACCTGGGTGGGGCTGGTGAGTCAACCTTTTGCTGATTACCTTACACTTACTAATAGTTAGTGTCATCATTCAAGTATACAACCCACGAGAATGTTATCAAGATAAGATGTTATCAAGATTCGCAATGTCATTAAGCCATCGCAATGTCATCGCAATGTCATATCATACTCTTGTACAACTTTCTGTTGCGGTGCAGACTAAGCTTTGGCGCACGTGCGCTTTCTCATCTTGAGCGCTCACCAAAGCTGTGTACGCGCACTTTTCACTTCTAAAATAGCTATTCGAATGTATATAATGGATTAGAGTCGTGATGTATGCGAACAAGAATGGACAGTTGGGCTAGTTGGTAAGCATTCATGATGAAAAACAGCGCCAAACACAAGCACACAAGCGAATTTCTTGCGGTAGTCTTCTTCGCTCAACAGGAAAACCGTGGCCCCTGTATCCACAAGAAAGCGAAGGGGCACGTTGCCGATGAGCACCTCCGTAGATACTTCCCGTGCACGTCTGTAGTCGTCGCCGATGTGCAAAACGGTGACAACGTTAGCTTCCGCCGACTTCGGATCCTTGACGGCTTGAACATTGGACTTCTCGCTCGACTTGCGCACTGCTTTAAAGTGGCCAATTTTGTTGCAGCGGCGACAACGCTTGTTCTTCGCCGGGCGTTTGTCGTAGTTTGCCTTGTAAGCTTTCGACCCACAGCAGTAGCTGCATGATTTTGCCGAACTAGATCTCTCATTTTTCTTCGGTGCCACGCGCTGCAGAGAAGCGTCACGACCAAACACGTGGATCTCCCGTTGAATTTGTTCAATATCCAATATTAATACCAATATCAATCGCTCTCTGGAGTGCGTGCTGGAGTGTGAGGGTAGAGCCTTCGCGGAGCAGGCGTGCTTGGATTTGACAAGAAGTAGTGCATTCAAGGAGGTGGACTCGTATGGCGTTGTCGACGCCGTCACCGTAGTCAGAAGAAAAAACAAGTTCCCACAGACTGGCTGCGTAGGCCTCGAACGCCTCATTAGGCGCCTGACGTCCTTGTCAGAACTGGTGACGGTCCGCGAGCACATTTGTAGTCGTGACTAAATGAGCATCCAGTACCATTATTGCACATTGGAACGCATCTTCAGCTGATGGCGTTCCCTCCGTCTTGCCATCCTTTCAAATGCTTTGTCGCTACCCCCGAGAGGCTTCTAGGTAGAAGGTGACTGACCGGTCCGTGCCCCAGCGATGCTGTAGAGCACGCGTAGTTCTTCAACGCCCAGGGCATTGAACGGAATTGCTTTGCGACGATTCGGCTGCCATTCGTCGCCACGGGCAGCTTCCAGAAAATTCAGGAACACCCGCTTGCGCTGCTCCCACGGAATTGCAGGCTGTCCCGGCTACACAAACTAGAGCACAACAGGTGTGTTCTTTTCTTTTCTGCTTCTGGCACAAGTTCGCCCCCCCCCCCTTTCCTCTCATTAAATCTTTAGTTTATTCAGTTGTTTTTTTTTTTGTTTTTTTTTTTGCCTCATCGTCTGCCGTTCTTGACATTTCTGGTGGAGGCGAGGGGTACCGCAGCCATGAAACGCACCCCTCCGAGGCCTCGCAGCGCAAGCCTAGTCCCCGGCTCAAGGAGACCGCCCGTGGATACGACCGAGGCCCGAGTAAGCCACCGTGTTCCATGTTTGCCCCCGGAATTCGTTCTACTGCCGGAGAAGACCCACCAATCGACGAAGCCGACGATGAACCAATCGTCGCAGACACCTGCCGCCTCCCCCGTCGTTTATCTGCCCGTCGCCCCTCGAACTCCGACGATCTTCCAGGGCTAAATTTACGACGACGAAGACGACTGGTTGCAGCAATACGAACGGGTGGTGCTTCATAACCAATAGACTCCCGAACAGCGTTTTCGGAACGTCTATTTTTCTCTCGAGGGAACCGCGCGGCACTGCTTTGAAAATTTCGAAGCGTCGCTTACCAACTGGAGGCTCCTCAAAGAAGAGCTGCGTCGAAGCTTCGCTAACCGGCAACGACGGGAATGTGCCGAAGAGCAACTACAGTTGAGAGCTCAAGGACCAAGCGAAAGCGTTCAAGCTTTGTAGAGGACGCTCTTCGGCTATTTAACCGCGCGAATCCCCAGGCCAGTGAAGAAAAGAAACTGAAGGTTCTTATGCGTGGCTTCAAAGAACGATTTTAGGAGGCCTTGTACGCAACCCACCATCGACCATCGAACAATTTGTGACACAGGCCACTAATATCGAACGTGCTCTCCCGGCACGAGCCTCCCGCTACCGGCAACTGCCTAGCGTCATTGCATCATCGTCGCAAGCTGCTGCCCCGGGCTCCACTACATCGGACTTACGCGAGATCATCCGGGACATCGTCCGAGAGGAGCTCTGAAAGCTGTTCCCCGCTGCTGAGCGCCCGGCGCCGCTGTCAGTCACCGAGATAGTACGCGATGAGGTACAGCGGGCCTTGTGGCCTGAAACTCTCGTCGACGTACCAGCCCACGAGAAACCGACGCTGTCCTACGCCGCAATGGCCTACGACCGCCGCCAGCAACCCGCCGGCACCAGCACCCGGCGCCCCCTCGACGGGATGTCTCAACGCCGCATTCCGCTTGGCGCACTGAGGAACAAGCTCTGTACGTCCGAGCCGAACCCCCGGCTCCAAGGAAGACGAATGTGTGGCGCACGGTTGACCGACGCCCGCTGTGCTACCACTGCAGGGAAGCCGCCCGCGTACACCGCCGTTGTCCGTACCGGCAGCTAGAGCTACGCGGCTTCCACCCCGACGACTCGAGGCCACGCTACGGTGAGCGACCTCGGGAGATTGACGACTGCCTACGACGTCCGTCATCTCCGATGCCTGCATCTCGACGTTGGTCCCGGTCGCCCTCACCATGACGTCCAGCTTCGCCAATGCATAGGCCCCGCCGTGGAAGCCTGTCGCCCCTCGTCGGGGAAACTAAGTGCGGCCACCCCTGGAGATGGAATTGCCGAAGACGACTGTCAGAACCATCTTCCATGAACGCCGGAGAGCTCCCATTCTTGCGACGCCACGAATCGAAACGACGTTTCCGCAAGAGTGCCCAATAACCTCAACGTTGTCATCGGAAGTCATGAAGCGTGGGCACTCCTGGTCCGAGAGCACAGAAAACGGAGCAGACTACTCCGTTTTTAGTTGGAGACGGCTCTTGACGCCTCCGGAAGGGGATGAAGCCATAGGACGGACCTCGAATACGAACAGTCAGAGGTCACCTTATTACACCGCTCCGTCGGTGTAATAAGGTGCACCGCTCGCGTCGAAATTCACGGCGAGACCTGCCCTGAGAAATTCGTCGTTCTGCAGGACTGCGCGACGGACGTTACCTAAGGATGGACTTTTTTTATGCGAATACGGCGCTGTCACTGACCTTGCAGCGAACAGGTTAACGCTGCTAAAGCTGTCCTACCTCCGGAGAAATCCAAAACGACGCCAGCAGCTGTCCGGTTCATTGCGGACCTGGTGAACCTGCCCCTCGCTTGACCTAAGATATTCCACTAGCGCATGCGAATTTCGTTCACTCGGCATTCTGAGGGACTAAGGTTTACCGATAGGCTACAGGATGGGGCGCACTTCCAATTTTTATACCTTAGACTAGAAGCTGGAAAACGTTACGTGTGTTTGCTTTACCAACCATGCACTAAGAAGGGACTACTCCCTTGTGATTTTGCCCACTCTTAACTCCTGAAAAGGAGCATCGTGTCCTCTTGCCTCCAGACCGCCCTAGAAAAGTGCTGCACGCATTCACTGTGAGTAAGTTTTTGGATGCAGGTACAGCGGCTGACAGATGCTGGCTCTCAACGCCAGTTATTCTGGCAGTGGCGCAGACGTTGTTAGAATATAATAAGGGAGGGTTCAGTAAGAAAAAAAAAAAAGAGACCCACAACGAGACCCCAGGTGCTCCCTTACATGCATAAAAATTCGCTCAATTTTAAAGGGGTAGCTACGCTGTTTGACGTCTTTGTTTTCTGAGCACCTCGAATGTTGACTCAACTCTGCCCTAGAATTGAGGAAAAGGCTGGGGGCAAGAGCCAATGTGCCGTAAAGCACGGGAACAAATATGCTGATTTTGTGGTTGGTGTGGTATACAAGATCACAATAAGCTGCGAAAGAGTGTACATCGGCCAAACTGGCCGATGTATTAATGACAGGGTACGTGAACAAGGCCGGTCACTCCAGTCGACCACTGGGGTTCACTTGCGTCTGCATTGTGCTGCCTGTAAATGTCAGCCCAAATTCAACAACATCACCATCATCGGTAGGGGCACAGATAAGACCACCAGAGATTTACTGGAAGCCTATGCAATAAAAAAAGGGGCGGATGCATGCGTCAGCCAAAGATCGAGTTTTTTTCACAAAGAAGAGATTGCTTTTCTTGACACGTGCTGAAGTGATAGTGCGGTTTACTTCGTTGGTGTTTTTTAATAAATGTTTAGTTGTGAGTTCAGCGCTTCTGTCGTTCGCATCTTCCCTCTTGTTCTTCTTTGTATTTTTGTGTGCTCTTTATTTCCGATTTCTATGAACCAACTTGCCTACACATGATGAAGAACGGCGCGAAACACAAGAACACAAAGATGAGGAATACATACAAGACAAGGCGCTGTATATATTTCTCATCTGAAGGTATCCTCTGAGTGCGACGTCAGTCGTGTTGAAAAACTACGCGAAGGACCTGTCACGAATTCTAGCTTTCCCTGTTTTTATTATTATTTGTTTTTTTTTTTGTTTTTTTTGCTCTCCGACAATAGGTCTGTTTATCGTCTTCGTGGCGGCGTCCGAAAGCCGCCGTATTCGGGGGAATCGCCTGTGGAACCGGGAGCTCAAGGTCGCTTGGCCGGCGCGTTTGTCGAGCACTCTGGGAACAATTATTGCTTTGTCGGATTGTTAGCGGTGACTGTCGGTCGGGTGGAGAGGGAAGCGTGGGGACCCCAGGAAGGCTCCGACATCCGCGGAAAAGCGAAGCGACCTGAAAGAATGTTGTTGTTATACCTTGATGTTTTGTTTCCAACGCCTCGGCGAGCGGTGGCTCCCACGCAGACGTAGGGGGTCGTTCCACGGTCGATGTCTCTGGGGATGTGCTTAGGTGTTGTTTTTCTTTGCTTGGCCAAAACTGAGAGCGCTGATTGTCTCTAAGAAGCTCCACACTGATTCGCCAACTTATGGTTCACAAAACGCTCATGGTACTTCGCCTTCATCCTCCGGAAACCCAGGTGAACCTTCGGCAGCATCCGGATTTGGATTCCGCGCAGACAAGACTTTTATATTGTGTTTGCCTGTTTCCAACGGATTCGAGTTCCTTATCTTTTGTTTAGTCTTTGAAAAAACCTGTGGTATTGCTAGCCGGAATGTTAGTGCCTGTGCCCCGAGATTTTTGCTAGACTGCTAAATAATGGTTTGTTACTTTTACATTTTTTTCTTCATGGCCGTGTCCGGCCAAATGATGCGTGTTTTATAATATTCAATTTGTTTGTTTCGTTTTATAACCCTACATGCCGTCCCCCCTCCACCGGCCTCTACACTAAGCGTGGACCTATCGCGTGTCACCGGTCCAACCTAAATCGTCTGTTCTTTTAAAGTAATTTTTGTTAACCTCGGAGTGGATTATTATTATTCTTTTATTCCTCCCCCCTTCGTGACAAAATCCCAAGCGTTGGATGTTTTCTGGCCGAGGTAACCTACAGAAACAAGGACGTCTGCGTCATGTTCTACCTGACCAAGAGAGGAATTTCGTAATTGGGACTTGACGCGATTCGTAACCTTTGTATCAACATTGAAGGAGAAACGCTCAGTTGCTGTCAGGCTGGTACTTCACCGGCGTGTACGTTGCTACCACCGAGTCTACGGGAGGAGTTTGGACAGCTTTTTTCTAAAAAGCTCGGACTCGCTAAAGACAATTGCGTGGCTGATGCCTTGTCAGGGTTACCAGCGGAAAGTCTTACAAGTCAAGAAAAAGAAGAGAAGATATTTTCTATTATTACATCACGTGTAACCAAGGAACAGCTGCAAGAAGAAACCGCTGCAGATTCTACTCTGCGGAACGTTGTGCGTTTCGTCCACGAGGGATGGCCCTCAAAGAAGTCGCTAGACACTAAACTGATTCCATTTTATCACGTTCAGGAAGAACTGTTGGTGGTTGACAATTGCTTGTGCTGCAAGAGGAAGAGGTGATCATACTTGAAGCTCTGGCAGTCTGACGCCGTTGATGGTACGCTATGCACATGAGGCCCACCCTGGTAATGTGCGGACATAGCAAAGGCTCAGGGACCGGTTCTGGTGGCCTCGCATGGACCGTCAGGTGGAGTTAGAACTCAGAAGCTGCCACATTTGCAAGGAAGCAAACAAGTCTGCAAAGCCCGTACCCGCTCCGCTGCAGCCGTTGGCTTTACCGGATCGGCCATGGCCGGAGTTGGCCATGGTATTGTCGGACCACTGGCTCGAGCACCACCAGAAAAAAAGTTTGTAACAACACTGATAGACTATCACTCGAAATGGCCTGAGCTCTCTTTTACAAGCCATGTTACCTCCAAAACGGTCATCGAGTTTCTGCGCTCGGTGTTCAGTAGGGAAGGGTACCCCGAGGAAATTGTAACAGATAATAAGACGCAATCTAAATCCAAGGAGTTCGAAGATTTTCTTCAAGAAAAGGGAAACCGGCACTGCCTGTCTTCAGTATACTAACCTCCAGCAAATGTATCGATTGAGAGGTTCAATCGGGTATTAAAGGATTTCATCTAGCTTGCTATTCTCGAGAGTCGCGCTCTGCAGTCCGCTGCTACCGACTGTCTGCGCGTTTACAGATGCACCCCACACGGCGCGACCGGAATCTCTCCTGCCGTTTTTACTCCATGGTCGGCAACCATGGACAAGGTTAGATATAATAGGTTTGCCATCCAAGGACTTCTTTCAACGACCAGAGGTAGAGATGAAATCTCTTCGGAAGGGAGTCGAGGACCTGCAGTGCAAGAGCAAGGCCTACACTGACGAAAACCGTGGTGCAAAAGCTGCCAAGTTCAAGCAAGGCGACTTCGTCGGAGTGCGCAAGCCGCCTGCACTCTTAAAAAAAAGGAGTTGTACTTCGTCCTTTTTGGGGACTAAATCGATGTCACTGAGAGCGATCCCCTAAAAACGGTAAAGCCCCGGTTGAGTCCCTCCCTTTTCTTTTAGTTCCTTTCCATTGATTCCTTGAGGTCAAAGTTTTGAACCGTTAAAAGGAGTGCTTTTGATCCCTACAGCAGGGCATGAGGGACTACGTTTAGCTCTTCAGAGGATTAATTATGGTCCCTTGAGCGCCGTCGTGTTTATAATTGAGGGAGTAACTTTGATCCCTTTGGGGATCAACAGTGGTGATTGGGGAACTAACTTTTTTTTGATTGGGGACAATTTCATCCCTTTGGGGATTAATTTTGCCACTTAAATGGATATTTATAGTGACGGGGGAGTAACTTTCGTCCCTTTGAGGATCAATTTTGACCCTTTTAGGGATTAATTTTAAGGTACTCAGGCAGTAAATTTCGTCCCTTTAAAAATCAATTTTGACCTTTTAGGGATTAATTTCATAGTAATGAAAGTAATTTTCGTCCTTTTGTGGACGAATTTTGACACTTTTAGAGCCGGAATTACTGGTAATGAGACCCTTCAGTTGTGAGTAGGAGTGAAAGGTTTGCGGCATTGAACAGCTTCCTATTCAGAAAAGGCAGATTGTGCAACTTGTTCGAAAAGGTATATCTTCTGAACTGAAAAGTTGCACAAAGTGTCTTTTCAGAGCAGGGAGGTATTCAATACCGAAGAGCTTTCACAGTTAAAT
Organism: Ixodes scapularis; assembly: GCF_016920785.2. Lineage (NCBI taxonomy): Eukaryota > Metazoa > Arthropoda > Arachnida > Ixodida > Ixodidae > Ixodes > Ixodes scapularis. The sequence goes on along the minus strand of NW_024609868.1, from coordinate 166,562,926 downwards.
ATTGCAGCACATATGAAAAGTCGCACACCTTTATTTGGAAAAAGCAAGCCTTTGTCGTTAAAGAAGCTACGAAGACTGGATATGCGGACAACACTCGTAGAACTTTCAGACAGGCTTTAACAGCTAACAGCACCATTTTACGAAACACGTTGCACCAGTTATCTGTAGAAAAAAAAACTAACACTTTCATTGTGTAAATATACTTATTATATAACTACAAAACACTCTAAATGAAAACAATTGCAAATCACAAGAAAGTATACAAGAAAATACTGCCATCTTGGTACTGAAGAACTTGCCGAAATTTCACATGACTAGCAAATACATAGGAATCTAAAGCGGTTCTTAGTGCTGCGGAACGAGCCCGGAAAATTGATGCCTGCACATTAAAAGTTAAAGCATTCACTGAATGTGCATGTTACCTGTTGAAATTGTAAGGAACTTCGCATCCTTCCTGTGAAAAATCAGACCAACTTGCCAGGGCCTACTGTGGACATGCTTGCAGCGTTCGCAATGCTTGTAACCTGCGACGTCATTTTGTTCTAAGCACAGGAAGCAGAAGGCGATCTGATCTGCTCGTTGTGCCTACCGGGAGTTACCGCCATCGCTAATTCCATCATCTGCAGACATGACTGCTATTGACACTGGCCAGTTTTTGGTCTTATTTTTCATGTGAAAGGAGCTAAGCTTTGAAATTTCTGCAGGAAAAGTTCACATTTCGTTAAATCTTAATTGAGCTTTTTACATGCAGGATCTAATTGTTCTGGCTCGTTTCACAGCATTAAACATATTGTAGACACCCTAATATCAATTCAAGAATAAGGAAACTTGTAGAGAAAAAAAAGCTACCAAGAGACAGCTCTTTTCAATGTCGTTTGTTCCCTTCTTTAATGAAAGTGACTATAAAAAAACAAACACTTTCGTAAAAGAGCTCCCAATCATAAGATGTGAGGCAGTAAAATTACTAGTATATTTATAAATTTAAAAAAAAAAGAAAAAAACATGGGAAGGGTTTTTGGCCTGTAGGAACATATTGTAAAACCCTTTATTTTCGCGGCCCCCTATATTTCGCGAATCGGTCACAGATGACATAATCGCGACCACTAAATTTAGCGAATTCCAGACGTTTGCATTGAAAATCTTAAGAACCAAAATTTTCGCTCGCCCTTAAATTTTGCGAATTCTTCAATTCGTGAAATTCGCGAAAATTGAGGGCTCGCGAACATTAAGGGTTTTACAGGATCTGCTCAAGAAATTACTAGTATATAAGATGACTCAAGTCACCAGACTCTACTTAAAATGGACCGTAAAAATTGACGCCTGTACGTAGCGATCTAAATTTTTCGTCAAAGGTTTATTTCACAGGTCGGTTCTTTTAATTACAAAGCGTAGCTCTTTTTCTGTAAATAATAGGGCGAATAAACTTGCCACAGTCTACGACGTGAAGGCGACGATTTTTACGGTCCATTTTTGTTCGAGCCAGTGACTTGGGTCACCCTATATTTATAAATTTAAAAAGAAAAACAGAATAAAAAATTTGGCATGGGGTTTAGACCTTCAGGAATACCTGTGCTCAAGAAAGTAAAAATAATGTTCACTTAAATGCGAATACATTCCTTCAATGCATTACACAAGCCCAGAACAACATTCTTTTAACAACATGCGTGGAAAAAAACTTTTTTTAAAAATTTAGGCTGGTCAGCAGCCTTGTGCCCATGCAGCCCAGCTTTGAATGTTTGAGACCTACAAGTCTCTCAAAACAAACAAATGTGCGACAATATTTAACGAAGTACTGAAGGTCCAAAACCCATGCCCGGCAGAAACAAAGTGCCACAGGTTCCAGAGGGCCCTCTGTCTTATAAGCCTGATTTACAAAAAACACACTGCAGCGCTCTATCAGGTCCTGGGACACACTGCAATGGAATAGACTGCGGGGCACGTCTGAAACAAAGGTTGGGAATTAAAACAAATCATAAGATCGAAGGATTTCTAACAAAAAGAGAGGCCTTCCCTTAGAGAAGATACAAGTAACTGATGATAAGCAGATGCAGGAAACTGATGATAGACTAGCTGAAACAGGTTCAGTACATACTCTCTAAACCTAACACCCCAAACCAGTTACCCTAATATTGTTCTTGGCTAATCAAAGCTAAATTGGTCATTAGAGCAGCTGGAATATCTTCTCCGGGCTAGGTCATCATCGGGTACCCAAACTTCACCACGTTGTTCGACTGGTGAGCCAAGGAGTGGCACAAACAACGCAAAAGATGGACCATCTTCGGTCAACAGTAAGTTTCGGGAGCACTGCGATATCTAAAACTCCTAGATACGGTTGATGTATGTGCAAAGGCTCTTAACACGGATGCATCTAATGCCTTGCATTAAAGCCAGAAATGTATTTCGTTTATAACGAAAAATTCAGCCTTCAGGCTCAAAATACAAACGTGAGATTGTCATTTACGAATATTGTTGATCATATTCAGCCTATTTCTGAACACGACGGGTATATTTCAAATTTTGGTAAGTATCCCTTTAAAATATTTTCATACCAAATAGCACAGACACTTCAGAATTTTTTTGTCCAACCAGCATCTACACTATACTCTGTATCACCTTAGTCAGGGCGCAGCGGATGCTGCGAGCCATCAAAGCGAATCCAAAGCCGTGCGAGTGTCATGTGTCCTTAGACAGCGGGCGCGGCGACATGTGTTATGTGCTATGTTGAAATAGCACGATTAAATGGGATTGCTCTTAGCATCCGCCGCATCCGGACATAGGGTGACACAGTAATGCCATGAGCCAAATCCTACCACGTGAGAAATAAGGGCCTGATTTTGTTTCCTTATATGCACACAGTTAATGAACAGATTAATCACCCATGCTAGTAGATTGTTTTTTAGACTAATCTATTCAATTGTGCTCAGTGCCAAGAGTCGCGGCAATTCAACACAAAATATGGAGGATGTATTTAAGCATCACATCAGTAATGCAAATTTATATTTCTTTTTAAATACAGCCATTCACACTTTTTTTAATGTTACTCATCACCAGACGGTCACTCACAATTTAAAATTAATGTACAGAAGCATTTGGAATTTCAGATGCCGTACAGCTCACTGTTAGATATCTCGAATTTAATTTACAGAGTTTGCACCCACTAGCTATCACATGAACTGAGTCGGCACCGATTCGGTTGCAATAGAAAGCTAGCTGGATTGGGACTTCCGCTAACAGTCAATGAAGGCTAAATTCTAAAACAGGTATACCTTGTTTCTCCGATTCTTTAACATCATCCATCCTTTCAACAGTCTGGTAGAAAGTGTCCGGCTTTGTCTTGCCCTCTGTCAGTTCAAGGACGGTCGCCAGGTTTTCTGAGGCAATCTAAAAAGAGCGCTGCTCGGCATCGATGCTTCTGATGCCATGAAACTGAGAAAAAACCTGAAATAAAAATAAATTATCTTTAGTGAGCCAATAAATCGTAAACTACCCTGTAGAAAAGCAGGAGATAAGAAAAAAAGATTCCCAATTTATTATGAGAAACAGAATCGTAATTGCAAAGATGTCAGTGGGATAATAAGAGACTCGTGGTGCTTGCTTTTGCCATGGAGGAAGTGTCAGTTAATAAGGCTATGGTGTTGTTATCAGTTTTCTGAAAGTAATTCGTTCCAAGCACATCTCATTATGCTTGTGATCACATTTAGTTTTGCCCGTGCTTTGAGAAATTCTGTTAATACTTACTTTAAAATAAACGAAGGAATAAAACAAGTATGAGGTACCCCAATTTTTCACATAAGCCAACTAATTCAGAATGTGCAGTGTTTTTGGTTGGCCAGTTTCGATCAGATACATCTCAGCTGCACCAAATCTCGCTCAGCAGGAGGAACCTCCCAAAATATAGAGCTAATTGCTCCGTTTTCTAGCCCACCAAAAATATAACTAAAACGCAAGTATTTTCTTAAAATGCTGCTATAAAAAAGGCAAGCAAGAACTGGCCTATGAGCAGAATTTTTTTTAAAGGCATGTTGAACTTGAATAATTTTCACTGAATTGAGCAACAGGCCAAGGACAGTGTGCTTGCTCTCTTGAAAACTTCCAACAGGTTGGCAGGGCAGTGCCGTTTTAAACCTTGTTATCACATTGGATATGCTCTCAGATCCAGCCAGCTGTCGATCATAAAACTGGTGACCATGCTTTCTGCAGATACTCATGTGCATGAGGGCAGGGTCAGGTAATGAAATACTTGTCCAGAAAGCCCATAGTTTCTGCCAACCCGTAAGCTGAGCCCTTGGAAAGAAATTAATAGCAAAAGACGAACAACGGCTTCATTTACTGCAAATGTGCTGAAAAAGAAAAGCGCAATACAACAAAGGGTAAAGTGCACCTTTTTATATATTCTGCATCATGAAGCCTTACGATGATCTCGCAGAACAGGGCCGGTCTTGGTTTTCCCTCAGTCACCATGAGAACAGTTGGCAGGTTTTCTGAGGCAACATTCATAGATCGCTCCTTTGCCTTGGCGCCAGTACTAATACAAAAAGACACTGCAAAGATCTGCAAGAAAAATTATTTTCGCATCTTCAGTCTACTTGAAGATATTTGTAAACTGCTCTTTTTTTAAGAAAAAGCGAAAAAAAAATCATGATTTATTTGTTGTAACAAAATCGTAATTGATGTAAGTGGGATAAAAAAGGAGACCCATCATGGTGCCAGACTTCACCATGACAGGACTAATATCGCATTTATACCAGAACTGGAGCCGCAACCGCAAAGCAGATCTGTGCGTTGGGGAACATTTTCCCCAACCGCGTCACCGAGCCAATGAGATCTCCCTGCAGGAGCTTCCATTCGCTAGCAGCGCGAATGCACCATAATGGAGGTGGTCGTGGTCTTATCAGGGAACTTACTGCTCCTAAAAGCATGAGCAACATCGTTAGTAAGCAACATATTACCTGGTCTGTGAGCTTTAGGGCTGGATAGTTGTCTACGATGTTGAAGATTGTAGGGTGTATGCTGTACCCTCTTTGCCCAAAAAGTCCTCTCCATGGCATCTTTCACCATCTCCATATACGTAGTCGCTCCCTTCCTTTCTCTTCTCATTGCGTCCATGTGGCCCGCTATGAAATTTCAATCTTCAGTCGTGGGCGAGGATGCTTGCAGCTTCCTAAAATTAGAAGAAACGAAGTAAACCAACCTTGAACATAGTAAAAACACTCAGAGATTTCGAAAACGAAAGGACAGACAGACACAGTCTTAATTAACTAGCACCAGCTCGTTTTCGCCCTAAACCTCTCTTCATAAATCAACCATTTTCCATATGTCTGTTCTCCACCTGTGGTCGAATTTTTTTGCTACATCAAAAGTATTTTTCTAATAACATTCAAGAGACAAAGAAGCCTACAAGACCGAAATCAATAGTTTCAGGAGCTCAATAATCAGAGATTACTCAGTTAGTTCAATGCCTCCTAGATTGCAACGCCTTAGTGTTGCTGGATTTTACACCCTCTCATAGGTCATCGCAAGGCAGACTTGAAAAAGTGCTGCATTTGCGTTCAGCTGGAACACGTATTCTCACCGACTGAACACGAGCTCTAGGCCAATGCTAACATACCACTGCCCACTATATACCCTGCACTGAAATATGATAATCGAGAAAGAAAATTAAGGGCTAAGGTATTGGTATTTAATAATAATAATAATATCTTTATTAGCTTTGAAAAAATACAGGTGTAAGCGTGCTGGCCCACGAAAGCAAAGATGCTTGTATGTGGGACCAGGCAGCCAACAAAATACTGTGACACATTGAACACTGGAGAAACAAAACAAACAAACAACAGCAATGTAGGCATTTGGGCAACGAATACGCGCTAAGTAATTATTTAATTATTATTGCGCGAGCGTGAGGCACCATTCTCTTACATTTCGTTTTACCGCACGAAAGGATGACAAGTTCAGTAAAGATTCTGGCAAACAGTTGAACATCGACGGGACATAGTGTCGTTTTAACTTTTTTCCATAGTTTGTTTGTATCTTAGGGACCTTGAACCTATCTGTACGCCGCAAGTTTCTTTTTTTTTACCTCTTGTTTAAATGTTCTACTATAATAATTACTTGTTATTATCACATATTTATGAAACTGATTAAATGACAATACTTCTAACGAGCGCATTTTTTCTTCAATGTCTAGTTTATCGAACACTGACCCGTAAGAAATATTGTTTACACTATATTTTATGATTCTATCAATTCCCTGTTTTTTGTACTCTGAACAATTCCCATATATTGTAATCCCATACCGTATAACAGATTCTCCTAGCGATCTGAAAATAGTTCTCCGCAAGTCTACAGAACATACACTTTTTAGCTTGTAAAGGTACGCCGATACCACCCGCATTCGCTTAATAATATATTCGATTTGTTGGTTCCAAAGGAGATGTTGGTCAAATATTAACCCCAAATATTTAACCGAGGAGTCATAAGGTAACGTACAAATGTGTTGAGCATGATCATGAAGGTGAAGATATATGTTTGGTACTAGAGTAATTTGTTTATGGGGATTACGAAAACAAACTAATTTAGTTTTATTGACGTTCACAGAAATGAGATTACTTGAGAACCAGTTAACTAATACATCTATATCGCTTTGAAGCAGCAGAACCGCCTGGTTATAGTTGTCATGCGGTAGGAATAGAACGGTATCATCCGCGTACTGAAACATTCTAGATCGTAGTTGTAATAACCCTAGATCATTCACATATATATTAAACAATAATGGACCTAGTGTGCTACCCTGTGGCACGCCGCAATCGACTCTGAGTTTTGTACTAGTGCTGCTTCCAATTTTAACCATCTGAAACCTGTTTGTAAAGTAGTCAGTGAAGAATTTCTGAAACGGGCCCCTGAAACCATGCTTATTGAGTTTTGATAGGAGGAGTGCGTGATAAATTGTATCAAATGCCTTGGATAAGTCCAAAAACAAGGCAAGGGCTACTTTATTATTTTCAAGCGTTTCATTAACACAGTCCGAGAAAACTTCAAGCAATGAAATAGTGCTCCTTTGTTGCCTGAAACCGTATTGCCCGTCGTTCAATAACGAAAATCTCTCACAGAAGTCATTCATACATATTTGTACCCATTTTTCGAGAATGTGAGCAATTGTTGGTAATATCGATATCGGCCTATAGTTTCCTAATTCTTTCTTACTACCCTTTTTGTATAGCGGTCTCACTACTGACAATTTTAGTCCTTCCGGTATTTTTCCTGTTGCCAGGCATCCGTTAATTATAGCGAGGAGGACCAGTTTTACACTTGAAAAATTGTAGCGCAAATCCCTAATGCGAATTTGGTCTATCCCAGGCACTTTCGTTATTGACATTGAATTAATAATGTTCATCAGATCGTACTCATTTATTTCTGGTAGATGTGCTGAATTTACACAGTCAATTTGGTCAGCCGGTTCATCATTTACATGCACCGCTATCTTTTGCCTTAGGGCTTGTATGGTACTAATGAAACTGTTGTTGAAAGATTCGGCTAATTCCGTGTAGTTATCTAATGCTGGAAAATTCTTTCTAATTGTATCGTCAGTGTTAGTTTTTCTTTTCCTACCCATCAACTCATTCACGAGGTCCCATGTTTTCCTTGGGTTTTTCGCAGAACTAAATTTGCTAGTATAATGATTTCTTTTGGCTAATCTAATTTTAGCAGTTAACTTATTTCTTAGCACACGATATTCGTTTTTTTTAAAGTGGTATTACCCGGATTTTGTTTACATCTATGCCATAACCTGTCTTTCAAGTAGGATAGCTCTAAAATCTCTTCATTAATCCAGACATGTTCATGTTTTCTTTGCTTCAATTTTACATTTCTGACAGATATTTTATATATCTCTTTAAATTTATCAACGAGTAAGTCGTAAGCGGTAACGTGGTCATTTACTAATAATGAATTCCAGTCATACATACTGATAAGATGGTCTACCTTTTTGTTATCTAAAATGGTTTTAAATACCCTCTGGTTTGACATTTCATTTTTTGGACTTTCACCCAATATTGCTAGTGCTACTAAATAATGATCAGCTACGTTTTGTTTAATTACCGCCGGCACTAATGTTGCATTACTAATTCTTATAACTATGTGATCAATGCATGACTTAGTTATTGTACTGCCATAATATTCCTCTCTTGTGTAATCGCGTATCACGTTCTCGAGCCCGAAGGAGGAAAGCGTGTCTAAATAGTTTGAAACCCCATACTTATTCTCGTTAAAGACGTCTATGTTAAAGTCACCAGCCAGTATGATATGCTGGTTGTTATCAAATTGGCGCAATAATGGTGAGAGTTCCTCACAGAACATTTTTAAATTAGAACTGCATGGGCGGTCGATAAACTGCGCATACAATATAAGAAATAGATGCCTTGTGAACAGAAATTGCGCAGAGTTCTGCATGGTCAAGGGAAACGTTAATTCGTTCCGACAAACAGCTATCATTTATAAACATCAGCAAACCTCCTCCCTTTTTTCTTTCCCGACAAAGACAGTACGAATGAAAACCAACCAAACTATATTCCACACATGCTTCCTCTTCGATGTTTATTTCACTTAGTATCAATACGTCCAGGGACGACAGCTTTCCAGATAACAGAACCAATAGTTCGTCCCAGTGTTTGCGTAAACTTCTAACATTCACGTGTATCAGACTCAGTTTTCGATCGCTATTGTCGTTTTCTGCTAACAAGTGTGCGATAAGACTCTCCCATTCTTGAATGGTGACGAATGTGCTTTCCATTTCTATGTTATCTTAGCTAAGTCTCCTTCGCATTCGATGCGAAGAGCACCGGCGCATTCTTTTTGCCTCACAAAGATTTTACCGTTTCGCACCCACACAAACTTATATGACTTTGCTTTTGCGCATTCCTTAGTAGCCCACAGCAAGTTTTTCAGTGTTTTTGTTAGATTTTCGTTAATATAAATTTTTTCATTCCGTAAGGTCACGCGCTTTGTCATCCAGAGGTCCCGTGTTCTCCTTTCCACGAACCTCACCAGGATTGGCGCTGTTGTTCCTTCCCTCGCCCCTAGGCGGTGAGCAGCCTCAACGTCCTCAGGGGCAAGTTGCGGCAGCTCGAGTTTATCGGCCAAGTTCTTTACAACTTCTAACATATTCTCGTTTGGTCGTTGGGCGATTCCATGAATTTCGATATTTTTGCGCCGGGAGTACTGCTCCGCATTATCCACTGCTCTCTTTAGTTCCCTGATTTGCAGGTCCTGCTCGGCCACTTTAGCTTCTAGTTGACCCGTCCTCTTTGTCAGCTCCTTGATTGTAGCGCACAGCTCATCCAGTCGTTTAAGAAGTTCATCGTACTTCCCTGACAGGGTGCTCATCGATGCATCAATTGCTTCGACAGTTTTCCCATGCGCGTCTAGCTTCGTCATGATTTCATCGTCTTTCCTGCTTTGTTTTTCTAGAGATTTTTCAACGCCTTCCATCCTGTTTAGGATGTCTGTTAGTTTCTTATAGATAGCTTCGTTTGTGGGCAGCAACTTATCTACATTCAGCTCGAGGGAGCCACTCGAAGTTGCCCTCTCCCCTTCTGCGGGGCCGCGCTCATCGGACATTTCATACTGACGGGAAATATGAAGTTTGCACGTGTTACATTTCCACGCATTGACGTTCTCTGCCGTCATTGCCTGCAGGGAATTTTTCGTAACGTAGGAGGTGCTAGGCCAACTCAAAATTAAAGTGTCCTTTAAATGAAGCTATAGCAACATTTTGTGTTGTGATAACAACTGTTCATGGCATGTGCAAATTTATTTTTACGTGACTTGTTTTTATTTTTGATTGCGGCTACTTCTGTTCCAAAATGACGATGCTATGTGGTAATACCCTATGTAAGATACTGTCATAAAGCATAGTGTCTGTCATAACCAGAAATTATTAATGCGAAATTGAATCACAGTCAAGAAGAGAAAATTGCACCCTAAAGGACCCCTGTAAAAAAAAATGCAAACAGTTTGTAAGGGACGCAAGTGCCAAAAAAATAAATTTTGCGCAAAAACATTTTTTAGCAATATTGACGGCGCGAGATTAATTTTCTATTAATTCCATGACGTCACGGAATGGTAATACGCAATTTTTCCCTCAAAAAGATTGGCATACCATTTCTCCACCTCAACGCGATGGCCCCCCTAGGCAGAGATACAATAGTAAGGGTGCAGGCGAGCTGGTGGATATTAACCATGTTGAATATACCTGAGACTGGGGTAGAAAAGAACATAAAAGTCGAAGAAAAGAACATAAAAGGTCGAAAGTCCTCCTTTCCCGTTCTGTTTCTTCGACTTTTATGTTCTCTTCTACCCCAGTCTCAGGTATATTCAACATGGTTCCCCTAGGCAATCCACCTCTCCTCCCCGCACCCGAAAGAAAACAAGTGGAAAGGACGTGATTACCGACTAAATCGCATCTCGCGCAATCACTAACTATTTTAGCAGTGACCCATGACCTGTTGTTTTTCTTTGTTTGTTTCATATTTAATGTTGTTCATTTGTTACTATATGACTACCTTTATTTTATGTATGTGCCTCTCCCCCTCTGTAATGCCTTCGGGCCCTGCGGGTACTTTCAATGAATAAATAAAAAATAAATGAATAAATAAATACATTAATATTGCACTAATTTTTTTTGTTTATTCGTCTAAAATTAATTTATTGACACGCGTGTCCTAACCAGACTGTTTGAAAATGCTCAGAGTTCAAAGCAATGGAAATGCTCAGAGCCCAAAGGAAACGCAGCTATCAATAACAAACATAAAAAAAAAACTTTTGAACGAAGATTACAAGGGCAGCTTTGAAGAATACAAAACACATTTCGAAGCCACGAGCACAAGTTACACAGGGCGAAACCAAACTCCGAAGTGAGGATCTCAAAAGCAGAAGTATTACAAGACAAAACACCTCCACGCTGGGCTCTATAAACAAGTGCATCGTTACAGCGTTTAAGTTCAATTCCAATTTGGTGATTCCCGACCATGGTTGAAACTATAAACTGTGTCGCGGAACCGACCAGGATCAGCCGAAACATAGAGGGCCGAAAGACGCTCGGAAACCTGCAGAGAAAGTAAAAACATAACATAATGCTTCACTAAACGCGCGCGTGCACGACTTCGCGGCACCGCTCAATTTCGTCGATACGTGCTCCTACAACGTTTCGTCGACTGTGTTTTGTTTTTTCACCACGGGGATTGCACTATTGGTTTAATTTCGTTCGCCGCAAGCCTACCTCAACTAAAGCAGACTTGCCCAGGCGACTCTGATACAAATGAATTGGCGATCGCCGCTTTCAAACCGTCCGCACTAGCGCTGAAACCCTTCGCTCCGCTCGGGACACTTCAATATTGATCGAGAACATGTTTATTTACGCATACCGGATACGATTATACCTTTCGCCTAAGAGCGTAAGCGCGAAACTTTACTCTCGCCGCTTTCAAACCGTCCGCACTAGCGCTGAAACCCTTCGCTCCGCTCGGGGACACTTTAATATTGATCGAGAACATGTTTATTTACGCATACCGGATACGATTATACCTTTCGCCTAAGAGCGTAAGCGCGAAACTTTACTCTCGAGGCGCGAACTCGCACCAGGCCTTATGCGAACCCCAACGGTTTCTTCAAGCTCGCATCGCCTTGGTCGCCGACCGAGGCAATATGTGCGAAAGAGGCTTCCAATGAAGCGTCGCAAGGTTGGTCGATGAAACGAACACGGGTGCTTTTCGATGAACCTAAGTGGCATTAAAACGCTGCTGCGTCTACGAAACCATCTGCCGGTGTAACATCGTTTGTTTGATGAACTGATTGACGCCGGGTCTAGTTTTGAAGAGCTAGGCCTCGTTTGCACGCTAACATGGACGTGTACGCGCCCGACCGCGTCAGAGAGCGAGCGCCTATCGTACAGGGTAACCCTGCGACTTTATGAAGTACGTTCTGAAATGACTATAACATTTCTGCTGCTCTACAAGTAGCCAAAGCAATCAAAACTCACCATCCAATCGGTCGCCACTCCGACTGTATCCGACGAGGCTTCCACCGCACCGCCACAGGTCAACTGGGTCCAACCGTCACCTCCAGTTCAAACTCGGGCGCGCGCGAGGCAGTCGGAGAGTAGGTAGCCTCGTTACCGGCGCCTCCGCGTCGCTCGGATTCCTTTCTCATGTTTTCGCGGTCGGAAACATTCACCAAATATGCGCGTGTAGTCACAAATTCTAAATCCCGGGGCCAAAACCTTGTTTTGCCAAGGCTTCTTTCCAAAATAGCTATTCGAGTGATGCTTCGTCCACTTCATCGAAGGCTTGCGGCAGCCATTATTGACGAGGGGACTAAAGTTTCCGTTAAGGGATCAACTCCAGCGGGAGCAACGAAATGCCCGCGGAACAAACTGCTCGAGTTACCGCTTCTGAATAGGGGGCGCTAGGGTCGCGGGGATGGAAGATGGTGATTGGTCCCTTTGCGCACCCTTTTTTTAGGAGTGTGGTGGCAGGATACGACACCGTTGAAGATCCTAGAACGAAAAGAACCAGCCACGTTTCTGCTGGAAGACGGACGGACGTGGAACGTTTCAATATTAGTCCTCGTCCCTCAAGCGGGAAAAGAAAAAGAACCAGGTTGGCCGGGATGGTTTCCCTTGAATTCAGGGGCACCGATGAAACCACAGACAGTTCCATCCCACCAGACATCGTCGCCAGACGAGCAGCCGTCTGAACTTGCTGCGGCAGATCAGAGGACACTGCCTGGACGGGAGGAGTCTACCTTCGCGCCTCTTCCAGCTTCCCAGCAAATGTCGCAACCGAACATGAAGGTGCGACAGCCCTTAACACGATCACGTAAACCACCAAGCTGGTTCTGGGATTTTGTCACAAAACATGTGAAGTTATGAAGGGCACGCATCAGACACTGATGCTTTGTCTCGCTTGGTGTTATTGTTAGAATGTTTTTTCTAGGTGAAAGTAATGTTGTCTTTTGGTTTGTGTAGCTGGGTTGTGCTAGCAACATACGTACAAATCGTAATCACTACCGTATGATATGTACTTCATTTTTGTCGTTGTTAATGAATACACAGTCTGTGTTGAAACGTTGACTGGGATGGGGCCCTAATCTCGAAATCTGGCGAAAAGGTCGGCGAGAAATTTGCCGGCCGTGATTGGCCGACGCCGCACTTGACCTTGGCGCGGGCCAATCATAGCCGCCGGATTTCTCGCAGTCTTTCTCGCCAAGTGTCCAGATTAGGCGCAGATTAGGCCCCTGGTCCTGACCTTTTTCTCTGCCGTGTCCCTGATGACACCAAACACGTCAAGAAAGTAAACTTCCTAGATAAGAGCTTCCTACAAGAAGCGACATTCTTTGAAGCGCCGACTGCGTGACGGTGCAGGTTTTAGGAAGCGAATGGTGGCGCACAGCAGAGATTTGAACCGAATGCCGCCATTTTGTTCCAGCGGGATGTGCTCCGTCATTTGTATTGGTTGTCTTTACTCGTAACAGAAGTGTCAATGGACTTTACAAGAAAGCAGCAGCGAGCGTCGGCGGCGGCAGCAGCAAGCGACGCTCTGTCGGCGTAACAGCTGTCTATCGCGAGACAGAATCAGCGAATGAATCTGCAATACGGCGCTCGGCTCTTTATCTACCATGCTTGTCCTCTCAAATATTGGACGTAGAATGTTCGGGAAAGAGAAAGGGTGAGGCTGACCAGACAAGGTCCTTCCGGCATCCTTATCGTTTACGCTCGGGGTAAGAGTGTACTCGAACCTTCTAGATGAACGAAGAAGCGTATGTTCTCGATCATGCACTCGATGATATCAGCGTGAATTTGATCATTCTAGCCTGCTCGTTGATCTTGCGACGTCAAGCAAGTGCAGCTTCTGGGTTCGGCCGAGCTGGCGCTACCGAAACCCCGAAGAGAGAAAAGTGATTTGCTGCCACGGGCGGACGCAGGTATTCCCAAGAGGGGGGGGAGGCAGCTTATTATTTGATTGGGAACCCCCCCTCCCCCCCCCCCCCCGCCCTTTTAATCAGCCACTGTTTGCAGCCCCGGCTGCGCGCCAGATCGGACTTGTGGGGACCAAGATCGAGCGCCAAATGACGCCGTTTCGGAAACCCATCTTGCCGCACAATCGGCTAGCACAATCCCTCAGTTTCCACGAAACGCTCCGTTGGGAAAGGCATTGGGAGAAATAGGGATTTCAAGCGAAATCATGCTGCGCTCCTTTGCAACGTGAACGACGCGCAGAGAAGCGCGGCTTGCGCGTTGCTATGACATCGCAACAGTTTTTTATTATTTATTTCTAAATACTATCAGTTTCCGTGGAGATTATGACAGGATGGGTATCAGAGTTTACAAAGTTCGTCATCACTACCGACGCCGCCTCCCATTGGCTCCCTCCTTCTCCGGCACGAAATGGCGAGCCCTCAACCGCGCGCGTGCCGGTTGCAGCCGGCGGCAGCATCAAGCCTCCGCGCCGCTAGTGTGGCCGGGTCTTATGGCCGATTCACATGACAGACTGATCCGCGGATGAATTGATCACGCGACGACATGTCCGCGGTTTGTACGTCTCTCAGGCATATCCACAAGAGCGAGACGACGAACAGGCGCCAGCGAGGACAGGCCGAACCTGTTCGCAACCCTATACAGTGCCGCGAAACTCCAACATGGCACCGTTTTCTAAGAGAGAAATCGACGTTTGCTAATGCAATAAAGAATCGTAAGTCGCTGTTACGTGCAGATCAAGACACAACACCGTGATAGGCTTCGCGCGGAGCGCCCCTAGCTTTACTAAACCAAGGCATGACAGTGACACATGCATGGTCCTGCTCGAGGATGCTTCGACGTAGAAGCGACGAGGTTCTGGTTTCGCGGAGGGGCGTTCGGAGAGGCCTTCCCGCACTCCGTGCTCGTGCACATCACTTAAGTACACCGCAGACACAAGAAAGGTCTTGCTCGGTGGAAGGCTGATTCGACGTGCAAGAATTATTGCGGCGTGCTTGCTACATGAGTTTTGACGGAAGCTTCTTGACACGCACCCGGAGGAGTGGCGGAACCTGCGTCGCGTCTGCCGGGCAAAGTGCCAGCAGTTTCTTTCAAGCGTGAAACCAAGAATCACGCAACAAAATGAACCAGTGAACTTACAGAACACAACGATGTGCCATTTTTGTTTTAACCGTCCGAAAAGAAAACAAAAAACAAGAAAACCTTGTGCCCTTGCCGGATTAAGCGCTTTTCAGGTCAATCTCCGGCCAAACATCCGCAACTGAAAGGGCGCTTGATTTTAGCACTTCGCGCGTCCGCGGACCACGCGCGGATTGAAGGAATCGGACACGTAACGGTCACGTGACACACGGTCCGTGGACAAAAATCGCAATCCGGTCCGTCGTGTCAATGGACCTTTTTTCCAGTAAGGAGTACCTCATGACGGTTTCGCCGCCTACTACAAATGGAGGGCAACCGGACTCGCCTTCTCCCATAGGAACAGATTAGTGTCGCAAGAAAACAGTGCCCCCCAAGAAGGGCGAAAGGGCGGTCAAGATCAAGGGAAAAGGGTGTGCGCGTGCGCAGACGCTTACTGGAAAAAGGTCCATTGGCTAGTAGAGAGTTGTGGGGAACCGTTTCTTGCACACCCTATAAGGTACGATAAGCCCTCCGGTACAAACTGCACATACGCGAGTCTTCTGCGGCAGCGCGTGCGCAGTTGGTAAGGAAGGGCCCATCGTACAATATCGGACGTGCAAAAACGGTTCCCTAAACTCCCTATGCGAAGCGCAAGTTCGTCTGCTTCTTTACAGAAGTTGTGGTGACGTCAGAGCGCCGAGCTCCAATAGGTTCTGAGTGAAGGGTGGTGGGCACACTCTAAGAAGAAATGGAGGAAAAAGGTAGGAACGGCGCGTCTTCCTCCCTTTTACTGAAGCGCCCCCAAGCGGACACGAGAAAAAGAGAGGAACGAGACGTTTTTCTCCTTCTCCAGGCAGACGGCAGAAAGCTTTCGCCCTCCCGACTCATCTTCTTTCGATTTCGTTCTTTAAGCACGTCGCGCACGTTGTTTAATAAATGTTGTTGAGTTGATTAAACTTCTGCAGCAGAGAAGGCCGCCTCTAATTCCGTCGTCTCGTCCAAACGTGCAGAACATTTCGGTTGCATTGATGTTTTCATCACTAATTTTATCAAACGTGCAAACGAAGCCTTTACAAACAGCTAAGTTCCGGAGCAGTGCCAGCAGCACTATTTACACAGGGTAACATGGCCGTCTCCGGATGGCGGGACCCACGCGGGTCTACAGTAGCGGAGCCACGCCGAACTGTGTCGACGTTTTCGACGCTATGGAAATCGCAGCAACTGCGTCCAAGACAAGCAGGTTTTGCCGCTGGCTACCTGGGTGCCTTCCGTGCTGAGTTCGGTTCTGTTTTCCGATGCCGAGTGCCAACCGGCGATCAACGTGGTTCTGTATTTCTGCGTCTCAGCAACATATCACCAACATCGTGTTGGCAGTGTTGTGCGTTGTGAACAGAAGATTGGAATTATCGCAATGTGACCATGTGTTCGCCTATCAGTGGTGTAACAACAAGATGGGATGACGTAAACTGTCGGGCATTGATGCCGCTGGACGGGCCGTGATGGGAGGGGTCGGGGTGTCGCAGGTTCACATTCCGCTTTACATTAAAGAGTTTAATACCACTTGAGGGATTAGGTGCTATCGATTGACGTGCGGATAGTCCTATTGGAACGCTGGTCGAACAGTTAGCTCCTATCGTACTGTGGCCAATGTGACTCGGTTGTCTCCTCCCCGAGTGCAATCGCGCTCTGGGGAAAGGACTGAACAGCACAAAATTATGACGGAAAGTACGTATATTTACAGCGTGGAATTGTAGCATTAAAATTAATAGTAGGTAAAATCGAAAAAGAAGCTACCCTTTATTTTGCTTGTTAAATATGCTACGGTTCCTGGAGAAACTGCCCTCCAAGTGGCGCGCTGGCATGCTTGCGAGGCGTTTTCGGGCTCGCCACAGCGTAGCTCCGTACACTTAACACCTGCCGCAAGCTGCGGCTTTGACTGCATTCAAGTTGATCGAAAAGCGATTTCTCTGCCCGTGAAGCATCACTTCTGGCTGAGTGAATATCCGCTCTACAGATATTAATTCAAGACGGAAATTGCAGCTGTGCGCGAACAGCACAAATAGAAAAACAAACATAGAAATACTGGCTACTACGCGCCGTGCGGGGAAACAAAGTCATGGCTTCGAACCGCAATGGAGCGGCTTAATTGATTGGCTTTCAAATAATTACGGCATGATCCAGCGTTTACTTCTTAATAACAGTTTCACCGACTGAACGATTAAAAATACTCTCAGAGGTATGACATTGCTGGGAAAAAAAATTACACCATCTTCCCGAGGGGAACCATGGGGTGATGCGGAGTATCGCGGATCGTTATTAACGGTGTTATTAACGGTGTTAGTAACGTTGTTGAACTTCACGGTCCCGAACCTCAGGTTCTGCTGCTCGACGTTCACGAACCAACGCGGCTTCCCGTTCTCGAAGGTCATGTTCCGCCGCTCGCTTCGTACGTTCACGTTGAACTTCAGGTTCCCGAACCTCAAGTTCTGCTGCTCGACGTTCTCGAACCGCCGCTGTTTCACCTGTCGTAGTTCAGCATCCGCCACTCGACGTTGACGAATGGACGCCGCTTCTCGTTGCCGTAGTTCAGGGTCTGCCGCTCGCTTCAAGCGTTTGCGCTCAGCGTCGCGTGCCCTTCGCTGCGCAGCTTTGTCTTCAGTGGACGTAGCGTTGCTGTTAGTTTGTGGGGTGGTGCTGACGCTTGCATGCGCCAACCCACTAACTGACGGGACTGTTGCTTCCATCACACTTCATCGGAAGAACGAAGTGGAGTCAACAGCGGTGAACTGAACAGCGCGCTACCGCTGCTTATATTCACACTTGAAGGAGAGGAGACTAGAGGAGGAGAGATGCGCGCGCGGTGTGAGTAGAAGCGAAGAAAGGTAAAAAACACAAGCGAGCTGGTGAATGGTATCTATAACAACCCTGAGAGGAAGGAAAAATAAAAAAACGGACAGTACAACGAAGTCTCTAGCACAGCTTGAAAGTTTATTTAACAACCATCGTCTTATATACACGTCACCAACCTCCAAAACAGTTCAAAAGACCTCCTGGCCCACTTCACAGAGTACCCTCATCCTCAACATAAACCGACAAAAGCACACAAAGCAAACACGCCCAAAACACAAAGGTTTTGGGCGTGTTTGCTTTGTGTGCGTTTGTAAAATGGGTCCGATGGCAGAGGTCCCACTGTTGGAGTCCAAGTGGGCAGGCTTGACTCGGTCGATGGACACAACTTGTTCTTTGTTTTTGATTAGCACCGCGAATGTTTTAGTGTCACGACAAACCACCGGAAAAGGGCCATCGTAAGGAGGTTGGAGAGGCGCTTTGACACCATCGTGCCGAATGAATACATGTGTACACTTTGCCAGATGAGGGCTGACGAAGGTACTCCGTGTGGAGGGAATTCTTGTAGCAACGGGGCGTAGGTCCTGCATTAGAAGCCGCAACCGCTGAGTGTAGTCCTCGGCGCTGTCAATTGGGGGATTTAAGGCTTGTTGGAAAAATTCTCCTGGTATTCGGAGAGACGTTCCATAGACCAGCTCGGTTGCACTGCAGTTCAAGTCCGTTTTAAACGCTGTGCGGATGCCGAGCATTATCAAAGGCAGGGTTTCCGTCCATGACGCAGTCTTGTCCTGTGTTTTGATGGCAGCTTTCAATTGCCGATGAAAGCGTTCTACCATTCCATTAGACACTGGGTGGTACGCGGTGGTGTGAATATGCTGTGCGCCCAGTAAGTGAGAGAGGTTTTTAAACAATGAAGATTCAAATTGTCGTCCGCGGTCCGTGGTGATGGTTTGTGGCACCCCGAAACGACTCACCCACATGTCGACAAGGGTCCTAGCGACCGTCAACGCCGTTGCATCTCTCATAGGGGCGACCTCCGGCCATCGCGTAAACCTGTCGACACATGTCAGGAGGTATCGGTAATCGCGTGATGGAGGAAGTGGGCCCACAAGATCGACATGAATGTGAGCAAAACGAGCGTCAGGTGGATTGAAGGCGGTCAAGGGGGTTACCGTGTGACGTTGAATATTGCTGCGTTGACAGTCAATGCATGTTCTTGCCCATTCAAGCACGTCAGTGTTCATACGCGGCCACACGAACCGGGAGCTAACTAGTCGTTGGGTGGCTCGTATGCCAGGGTGGGGCAATGTGTGAATGGCCTCGAGAACTTTACGCCGAAACGAAAGAGGAACAAACGGGCGGGGTTGACCAGTTGACACGTCACATACCACAGTGTCAGAACAACCATGCCTGGGGACATCCTCAAAAACCAGTGTCTTGGATGATGTCCGTAAGCGTTGGAGTTCCGCATCGTCTTTTTGACACGCTATCAATTCGGTATAGTCCAACGAAGCACCTTCGGAGAGGCAGAGGTTGACGCCTATTCGAGAGAGAGCGTCTGCTGCAGCATTATTGGAGCCTTTAACAAAGCGAATGTCGGTGGTAAATTCAGATATGTAGAGAATTTGCCGGACCTCTCGTGGTGTGTGTGCCGCGCTGGACGACGACAAGGCGTACGTGAGTGGTTTGTGGTCTGTAAGTACAAAAAATTTACGGCCTTCGATGAAGTGCCGAAAGTGACGTATGGCAAGGTAAATTGCAAGCAGCTCCCGACCAAAAGTGCTGTAGCGCGTTTCTGTAGTACTGAGGCCTTTAGAGAAGAATGCGATGGGATGCCATGTGTCCCCAAAAAGCTGCTGCAGGACAGCTCCAACTGCCTTGTCCGACGCGTCGACGATGAGGGAGGTAGGAGCGTCACTTCTCGGATGCATAAGCATGGTAACGGTTGCAATGGCTTCCTTGACTTTAGTGAAGGCGCCGTCTGCTGCGTGCGTGCATTGTAGCGGTGTCATTTTTGGTTTTGGGTTCTGCAGCAGATCGTACAAAGGCTGGGAAATATGAGCGCAGCGGGGAATAAACCGACGGTAAAAGGGTAAAAGTTGACCAGTCCAAAAAACTCTCGTAGCTTTGTAGCCGTTGTAGGCCGTGGAAAATTGCGAATAACGGTCACTTTGTCAGGCAGCGGTTGGATTCCGCAAGCATCTACGTGATGGCCGAGAAAATCCAGTTCCTTGGCTCCGAATTCGCACTTCGCGGCATTTGCAACGAGGCCGTACGACGTCAGGCGCGTAAAAAGCTGTCGAAGGTGACTGGCATGTTCATCAGGTGTCGAGCTGAACACCAGGATATCGTCCAGATACGCGAAGCAGAAGGACAGTTCACGCGAAGGATTTGGTCTACGAATCTTTGAAACGTTTGAGCTGCGTTGTGGAGGCCGAATGGCATCCGCAAGAATTCATACAGCCCAAATGGCGTTGTGACTGCAGTCTTGGAAACGTCTTCGGGTTCCACTGGAATCTGATGGTAGGCTTTAACAAGATCGATTTTGCTGAAGATTGTCGCGTCTTGAAGCAACCCGCCGAAATCTTGTAGATGGGGTATGGGATAACGGTCAGGTATCGTAGACTGGTTGAGTGCTCGATAATCACCGCATGGCCGCCAGTCTCCTGTCTTCTTCGGCACCATGTGCAGCACTGACGACCAGGGACTGGAAGACGGGCGTACATAGCCTAGTTCAAGCATAAGTTCAAATTCGTGTTTGGCTATCTGAAGTCGGTCTGGTGGCAGGCGTCGTGGACGTACGAAGACAGAGGGGCCTGTAGTCTTAATATGATGTGTGATGCTGTGCTGGATTTTCTGTGGAAGGGCGTGTGGCCCAAACACCGAGGGGAACTCATCCGTGATGCGCTTCCACTGAGAGTCCATCTCAACACGTGAGAGAAAAGGACGCAGTGGCGGTGTCTTTGATATTAACACTTGGACACTGCGCTGCGTCTCGGTATCAATGAGCTGGTATTGGCGCAGGTCGACAGTGAGCCCGAATTGTCTTAGAAAATCCGCCCCGATGATGGCTTGTCGCACGTCAGCGATGATAAAGATCCAGCGAAATGTCCGCCGGAGCCCGGTGTCTAAGGTCAACGACTTTTCTCCATACGCTTTTATTGTGGCTCCGTTGACCGCTTGCAGAGGAGGAGTTTCTTTGCGATATTTACGATCCTCCGGCGTAGGGGGTACTACGCTAACCTCGGCACCGGTATCTATTAGGTACCGAACCTTGGTTAAGCGGTCGGTCACGTAGAAAAGACGGCTGGATGACGAAGGGCCCTCGACGTTTGCCGCCTTCAGTGAGGGCCCCTGCCGTTTTCCGATTGTTGAGAGCATGGCTGTCTGCAAAATCGGGTGGCTTTCCCATAACGACTATGGTACCAGCACTGACGTTGGTTAGTAGCAGTTCCAGGCGAGCGAGTGGTTTGGTGCTCGACGTTGTCTCGAGTCCTTGCGGCAGTGACCTCCGACCGTAGCGTCCCTCTTCGAGAGTGGCGCTGCATGTTTTAGAACTCGCGACTGAGGTCGTCAATTTTCTTTTCCATACGTGCGTAGGCCGCGACCAAGTCAGGGCTTTCCCGCTGGTAGTCGTTTTCGGGAGCAGGAAGATGGGAGCTGGGCTGAGCCGTTTCGTGGTAAAACGACGAAATGTTAGGCGAGTAGACGTCCATTATATCGTCCGCTTTGCGGGCCAGCGTCAGAATGGAGTCCGTGGTTTCCGTTGTTAGGACCATCCGGACTTGCTGAGGAAGACGCTGGAGAAAAAGTTCCCACATGATGGACGCATCCATCGTCGCCGCCTTGCCTCCGAGGAGTTGCTCCATCCGTCGGAGGAGTTCCGTGGGTTTTCTGTCACCCAACTGCTCCTCTGTCAGCAGCTGCTGAAGACGTCGGGGTTCCGATTCTGTTGTACGCCGTATCAGTTCCGTGCGTAAAGTCTCGTAAGGTTGATTCTCTGGTGGGGACCGTAAGATTTCGCGGACTACGGCCGCCGTCGACTGCGAAAGAGCGGCGACTACGTAGTCGAACTTCGTAAGCGACGCTGTGACTCGATGCTTCCGGAAGACGGATTCGACGGTGAGAAACCAGAGCTCAGAATCTGAGGACCAAAACTCTGGAACTTTAATCGGGGCCGTGGTGGCTCCTACAGTGGGTGAGGCCGAGGAAGTCGCGTCGCCTTGAACGTCCATCGTTGGAAAAAGGCGGTGGTATGTCCAGCTCACCTCAAACCCCGGGTAAGGAAGGTTGCCGATGTTACTTGTTCCGGGTCACCAATATGTAGCGTTGAGGCTACATAAGTATTTAATACGTTATTTCAAAATACATCCAGTTCGAACCACTAGCCCCGACGAGATCGGTTCCTCTAATCTTCTGTCTCGAGAGCCGCTCTTCTTCTTCCTCCCCTTCGGCCTGGCCGTTCACTACACATCTTTCGTGACGTCACCAGCGCCGCTACGACGGTACCGAAAGACAGCCAATAGACCCATCCCGAAATTACGCCCTCTTCTGGTAGAGTTCGAAATACTGCACAGGTGCGTGTGCAAAAGACACCATAAAAATGGAAAGTCGATCGTTTATATATAGTTCAGTTAAGAACAGTATTATACAAGTAATAGTGTTGCCACATTAATGGCGTCCTTTGCGCACGTCACTGTGCAGGGCTTTCAGATCTGCCTGAAGAGGGAGTAGTTTCGGGATGGGTCTATAAAAACGCGCCTCGTCCAAAACCAACCGTATCCTTAATGTCGCATGCACGCTGTGAAAGAGTCACTGGCGTCTCCTAATGGAAAAAATGCTTCAAATAGAGGTGGTATTCCGGTCGTGTGGTATTTATTTGCGGCCATAGCTTGCGCCGGTTGCTATTGAGAGCACGTGCTGTTAGTGGATTTGCACAACGCTTCTCCAACGTATATTTCACACCGTCAAGATTGTTTATCTTTGCCAGCAGTACGTAGCAGTTCTTTTTGAGCTCTAGCTGCGAACAATGTGCGCCAATCCGGCGTCCACTAAATACCTCCTTTAAAGATGTAGATCATTACGAACACCAAGACTCACAGTGGTGGTCTTGGGAAAGAGATGAATTCAAGTTCCCCCCCCCCCCCCCCCCGCCCCGGTGTAGTCTTTACACGCACTACCAAACCACGGAATCATCCAGAATTCTAAATCAGGGGGTGTTGCAATTATTCGGGGGGGGGGGGGGGGGGGGGGGGCTGTTGGGAAGGGGTGGCCTTAGGTCTAGATGCATTGGTCAAGAAATTCTGGGGGGCGTCACACCCAACCTGGAGATAATTATGGGAGTTGGGTGTACGAATCACTGCAGCAAACTCATCCTTTGCAGCTGCTCCTAACTAGACAGGATCGCAAATATTGAGGCAAATTCTGCGGATCCATGGGTTTATATGCGCAGCCGAAATATCTAAATGAATCATGTTGAAAGCTGTACTGTCAACAATGGTTTCTCAAAAAGTTTACACAACAGAGAGCCATTGAGATTTATGATAATAGGGACGAACTTGGGAAGGGAGCAAAGTAGAAATTTGGGCTAGTTGGTTCATGATCAGTATATACAGCGCCAAAAAACGACAGAACAAAGACGAGAGTAAACAGGACTGTTTACTCTCGTCTTTGTTCTGTCGTTTTTTGGCGCTGTATATACTGATTGGGAAGGGAGGGCTGCCGACCTAAGGATGTTGAGGGCCCCAATGCTATTACTGCGCCACCTTCGAAAGACGGGGTCACACAATACGGATCTTACGAATACAGTTTGCAGACAAATAGGAATTCGAGGCACCGCAGCATCCCTGCTTTGTATGTCGCACGGCAACCAATGAAAGGAGCAGCCTGGCACGCGGCTTATGAAACACGGATGCTTCAGTGAGTCGCGTTCGATCATGTCTGCAGACTGTTTTTTGTCTTTTGTATAGGCAGTCTGACACCGGCCTGACTTGGGCATCATATGATAGCGTGCAAAAGTAAGTTGTGAGTGCATGGAGCTGGGCTAGTTGGTTAAACATGCTTCTGAAAGTTTCCAGCGGAACGTATAGAAAAAACGGAGCGAGGGAGAAAAAAACAAACAAACAGTCACACAGCTTTTCAGATTCAGTTACAAAAGTATTCGCAATTGTTAAGCGTCAACAAGTATTTATTATATTTGAGGATGCATTTATTGCCAGTATTACTATACATAAAGTAAGATTACACGAACTGGTTTTAAATAACAACGTAAAGCCATGTGTGAACTTTGTGCTGTACCTCTAGCTCCCATCAAGAATCACAGACTGGGAGGAAATGACCGAGGGCTTTGAGACAGGGCGGAATGTTCCTCATTGTGTGGGGGCCGTTGACGGAAAACACGTACATATCGAGGCCCTTGCCGATTCTGGAAGCCTGTACTATAACTACAATGTGCTGTATATGAGTCTACAAATTTACTTTAACATGTATCATGTTTTGCAAGAGCGCATGAAGTGACGTAACATTAGGCTTTTCAGGGTAACCTACTCAATAGTGCTGATGGCCGTCGTGGACAGCAAGTTGAGGTTTGTGGCCACAGACGCTGGAGCGTATGGCCACCAAAGTGATGGTGGCGTCTTCAAGGCATCAAGGATAGGAAAGTGCCTCAGTCAAGGTGCCTTGGATTGTCCACCACCAAATCTGCTGCCATCTTCCCATGTTATCGCCGCGTACGTCTTCGTTGGATCCGAGGCATTTCAACTGAGGCCGGACTTTCTGAGGCCCTGTCCCGGTTGATACCTCAGCGATTATTTAAAAATATTCAACTATCGACTGTGTAGAGCGAGGTAACCTTTAGAATTGTTGCACTTGCATTATAATAACAAAAATCACAGTGTTGTTTTTGTCCCATTTCCACAAGCTGCATCGAGAACGCATTCAAAATTTTGGCTACTAGATTTTGCATCTTCCGCCGGCCAATCGACCTCCTCCCAGACGACGCCACTGGAGTCGTCCGCGCATTTTGTGTAGTGCACAACTACCTACAAGACAAGTTGCACATGCTAAATGCCTATGCTGATTGAAGTCGACCACTTCGGCAACATCGTTGATGGCCAGTGGCGCAAGGAGGTCTCTCAACAGACAAACGCGTTGCTCCACCTACCGAGGCTGAGATCGCGGCGTGTCGACCAATCTGCTCGAAAATGCAACACAATGGCCACCGCAGTGAGAGACCTGTACTGCAGGTACTTTGTAAAGGAAGCTGCAGTGCCATGGCAAAGGAACCACTCTGGACTGAAATCCTAAGTAGTGTCAGTGGTAGGGTGACAAATCACGAAGTTTTCAAGTTTTTATGTGTGAGGATCGTCTGACCTATTTCCGGTGCAACAGGGAGCTGAGGCCACCATTACAACAATATTCTGCCGCTGCGAGTTAGCTACTGTTGAACGGGCGCTCTGGTGTGAGGCGGCTTCCGTGTGAGGCCCACTAGCACTTTGAACAGAGAAAGCGAAACATGTGTATTGTACCAAGACCGGTGCTACTGGAGGGGGGTGAAATTAGGAACTCTCCCTGTTCATGTACGCTCTTAATGTGCTTAACTAGGAGTGTACGTAATTTATACTCTGCCGCCCATAAAGGAGTGGCCCAGTCCTCTCACATCTTTCGTTGGATAAGTTGGACGAGTGTTTTCAGTGCACGTTCTGCAAGATTCTGAACTGACGCGCAGTCCTTAAAAAGAAGCCGAAACACTTCTTTAAAAAAAAAAAGAGATAGAGGTTGATTCTAGCGTAGTTTTATCCCGTGGGTAAGAATATCGCGTTCGTTTTCCCCGAAGATGTAACTAAACGTGAGAAAACACGAAAAACACCCGACCCGTCGTGGCGCCATAAGAGGGCCTTTCGGCCGCAAAGCTCGTGTCGCTCGAGGGCCGCGCATGCAATCCCTAACTTGCCAGGTGTATTCCCCCGTACTCGCACAAGTGTTAACATCTTTTTCTGCCCTTAAAAAAATAGCAAGAGTACGCGTGCATAGCTTTGATGGACGCTGCTGGAAGGAAGATTCCGAAAACTCTTCTGTGACGTCACGCTCCTGGAAGGACGGCCTTCGGCGGTACTTTGAAAATTATTTTGTGCAACCTCCGTGCACCAAATTATAAAAGAAATAATTTCGATATTCGAGATCCTGGAGGTGAAATGAAGACGATTTAAGTGTGTTTCCTCAAATACAAAACCGCTTCAGCTTCTCTTTAGCTTGGTGTGTGAGAATTATTTGAGTAGTCTCTGAAGTATGTGCTTTTAGGTGGTTCAGGTAGATGTGCAACGTGCTGGAGGTATACTCTGTTTCACCTTATGTTGTACCGCAGACAAGGCTAGAAGCGCGAGCTCATAGCGTCGGCAGCTACCATTAACGCCCGAGAGCTTGTGCCGCCGATATGTGCCCTGGAGCAAGGAGCTCGCGCTTGTAGCCTTGCCTGCGGTACATCATAAGGTGAAACAGAGTATAGTGTAGTGTTGAGAGGGAGTGTGTTTGTACACGCCGAAGAAGGGTAGCATCTGCCCTCTCTGCAGTGTGGGGTGGGCTGTAGGGGGTTATGTGGTTATGACGAAACTATAACACAAGGCGCGGCGAGTTTCCTTCTCGTCGTGCCTTGCGTTGTAGCTTCCGGGTCACGTAGGGGTCGATTTTGTCTGGCCATTGCCAAGGGGCACTCGGATCGTCGGTGGCGTGCGTAGATGAGTGGGCGACCTTGCAGCACCGGAGCACAATGCAAATATTTGCCTTTTGGCGCCGGTCCACCCCATGACTCCAGCAACGTGTTATGTTCCTCTTTATTCATATTTGATGTCTGCCAAAAAGGTGAGCCTGTACTTGATTTTTTTTCCTTTTGTAATTGCAACTTCTTTGTCTTTTGTTAGTTGTTATCTTTCAACATTTAAAGCGAGTAATAAAAAAAATTATTCCTGGATCACCCCTGCCTCATGTGACCTTTCTAGTTCGTTTCCACCCCTGACCTGTTGCCTGCAAATCAGTCAATATTTTTTTTTGTAGAAAATGGGTTTTGGTCTTTGCCTCTTTTACGGACAAACAGGGGGATACTTTTTGTGGCAGGTATAGCCCAAAATAGATCGACAGAGTACCGGCTGATTTCCCACAGAGGGAGGTTATATTTTACTGTTTTCGGTGGACCTACGCTGCCCAATCGGGTCTTTACTTAACACATAATGCGTTTTATCGGCCGATTTTCATGAAATGAACGACACGCTGGACCACACACACAACGTGTGTGTGTGTGTGTGTGAACGTGCAAAACACATTCTGTACTTCCTGACTGTAGGTCAGCATGAACAAGCTGACGTAAATGTTTAGCTTTTTTTTAATTCAAAACAATATTAGCTATTGCGAACATGACAAAAACACTGAAGATAAAGGAAACGACGTGAATTAAAAAAACCACAGGTTTCCAGATGCAAAGAAAGCCAAAACAATCATGTTGGTGAAATAATCGCAAACTATACACGAAACCAAATTGTCAAAGGATTTGTATGACAAATGTCACGCGTGGCACGTGTGACAGTTGCGTAGGGGACTCATTGAATAGTAGAAAGACCCTTTCTCGAAATCTCTTTGCAGATCTGACACGAAGGTCTGTCCAGAAACTGAGAATCGCTGATCGGCACCTTGTAATTAAAGTCATTTTACACGCGTGTCACTCGCGTAGCACGCGTCCAGCGCGTTTACATATCAATAGTTTCTGGCATATCGTAAAAATGTGAAGCTCGATTTTTATCAAATGGCTTTAATAACAAGGTGCTGTTCAGCGTTTCTCTGTTTCTAGACAGACCTCCGCGTCATCTCCAAGCAGATTTGAAGAAAGGATCTTTCTACTGTGCAACGAGTCCCTTACGCAAAGTAATCGAGCAGAAGCGTCAATTGTTATCGCCTGCAATTTTACAAAGGAAGCAACCACAACCCTCGCGTGGTACTCAAACACCAGTTCGTTTTAATGCCGAACTCAAGCTTACATCCCCCGCCGAAAAATATTCACCTGGGAGAAGCACATCCGCCGCCCCACCCCCGCAGCGGATCTTGAAGACGACGACGTATAGGTGACGCATTTTTCGTATTTTTGATTCCCACGTTGCTATGAACACCGGGACATCTTTCACGAGCCGCGTTTGATTGGCTGTCCGTCCCCTTCGCAAGAGCGGCCGTTCGCAAGGAAAGTTTGGCAAAATACGGAGTAGCGAATTAGTCGAATTCGCGCCGCAACTGCGTTGTGCCGCAAGAACGGCGTCGCAATTGCGAAATCGCAGGCAAATTCGCACCATGTGAATCAGGCATTAGGCAGTCACCGAGAAATTTTGTGCGTTCAAAACGACAAGTATAAAAGACGGAAACGCAGAACGCAGGTGCAGTGTTCGGGTTAGTGTGCCGTTGTATTGCGTATTGTGTCTACATGCGTGACGTAAATCACAGGTCCCCGACGATCCCGAAGCGCAATGGTGGCCTGAGAAAAGGGATATTTTTGTAGAACATGAATCGGGCTGTACCTAGCGCCACCTAGCCTAGCTACTTCCAATTACTCTGCTTGACCCTGCCATCTGGTGGCAAGCGATTTAACCTTCTTTCACGCTATGCGATAAACAGAGGCTTCGTGTTTGTTCTTTTGAGAATGGAGAGCGGCGTTCGGCTTTCGCGGATTGGTTTGCCATTCCTCCGTGATGTGCGGTAGACGAAGGAATTGTGACTCGAGGAACAGCAAAGGTAGTGCTTCGTTCACACTTGCGGACCGGCAGCCGGATCCGCGAGAATTCTGACGGTGAGCAGAATTTTCGGCGGTGAGCAAGATCGCTCTGGGACCAATTGTGAAAGCCGGAAAAAGGTTTTCTCTCGCCGCAAGCCAATTAGAACGCACGGGAGAAGTGGCGCTTGTCGACGTCAGATCCCCGCTGTCGAGCTGGCGACGAGACGCACCCGGACAAGGGGGAGGTTTGGGAGCTCTCGTCAGCTCTCGTCTGTTCGGGACGCTCTGCGCCGCTCGCGCCGCGCACTCCGCAGGTATGGTGTACTAGACCATACCGCAGGTGGCAACAATCGTGAACGGCCCGATCTTTTTTCGGCGAGCGAATCTAGTCAGCGGCGAGTGCGTATTTCGCAAGTGTGAACGAGCCATAGGACGTAAAGTGCATGATGTAACTGTGTATCGGTTGTCTCCGTTTAACATCACAGTGCTGACGACGAGAAAACTGAGCAACTGCTTTCGAAACGCAACTTTCTGTACCTGCGGGGGGACTCTGGCTTGGGAAATAAACACAGTTCGTGGAAAGCTCGTGTTACGCTTTTATTTGCCGCTCCTCTCGTCCCGTATAAGAGAAGCAGCGTCCAGGTTAAGCCTTATTGAGCTCGATTCAGGGCCGCCATAATGAGATGCAGGCGTCTTAGGAACTATTTGCTCCCCTGCTTCAGGGACGAGTTTCTCTCTTCCTAAAGGAGCATAGGTTACAAGACATAAGTCCCTTAGGGAGGACCATCGATACCCTTTTTTCTAAGGGTGCTGGCCTCAAGGCAGCTTCATTTCAGGTCTTCCCACTATCCTTCAATCGGAGCCAATCAGAGCTCGGCGTCTTTCTCACGTCACCACAACTCCTGCGCAAGAAGCAGACGACTTGCTCTCCGCATTAACAGTACGGAACCGGTGGCATTCTCTTGGGAGGCGGTCGCACTCATAATGCATCATTCAGAAACAGTCCGCAGACACTCCTCACTTCGTTCCTTGTATCACGATCCTATCTCATTGGTCAATCTGTCTGCAGGAACGAGCCAAGCGTATGAACCTATCGAACGCTTCCAAGGTGCAGGTCCGAAGATATTTATTTCTCTCAAAATGCCTCCAGAGAATGCAGTGCTTTTTATGCGTATGGGCAGTGTGACTTCGTCTGTATGCTTCCTACTCGTGACGGCATAAGTAGGGTTAACAAATGCGAACGACATCTGCTTTCTCCGCCTCCGTATGATTTGCAGCGACGACTTTGACTTCCGTCATCAGCTTAAGATGATGTCCACGATGTCCGCCCCCCTTTTTTTCAGATATTTCGGGCTGTTAAAGAAAACAATACGTGGAAAGAGGGCGAGTTGGAGCTTATTTTAATCTAAAATTATTTATGCATAATACCTACTGTCACTCTTCGCTGCATAAAAGATCGCGTACATGGTCATTATCGGAAACTCGTTGTCAATAGGCACTACTCCTCATATGCTCAGTGGTTCGGAAGTTCAAAACTATTTCTTTTCGTACTAAATAACTGTGCAATTGGTAAAAAAAATTAAAAAAAACATCAAGCATAACAATAAATACGGGGATGAAAAGTTGGAGAGAAAAGAAAAACTATCAAGAACCCGCCGGAAGTGTTGTATTTGTGGCGACAGAAAGACATTTGCCGGTTTAAAAACAAGCAAATTTTTATCACCACAATTACCAAAGAAAAAAAAGTACCTGCTAAAAATCCATCCTGCTGCCGCCGTGATCCCAGCCAGTCTCGACGTTCGGGCAGGGCTCGTGATCTGTATCTGGTGCGCGCCACTGCCTTATCGCTTCTCCGCTACATATTCTTGAATATTCAAAGGCTCAGAACTTCGAAACAAGTTTGTCCTACCAAAATGTGTATAGGCTAAAAGAAACACGCCCTAAGAACGTGAAGCAAGAAAAAAAATGGCTTTTCTTTCTTTTAATGACGTGCTGAACTTGAACAATATTAGAAATCTTCCCCCAGGCTTTAATCTATTCCTCAACGTCAAAAACCAATAAATACATTATTCTGTATTCTGCAGATGGCAATATGTGCTGTCTTAGGTACACGTAGCAGAGCGCGTTGGATGGAGTACAGTTCACAAGGAAAGAAGAGAAGTCTCTCCAGTTTCCTTCGTCTTCTTCCTTTTCAGGAAGTTAAATTAAGCTATCTTCATTTTATCTTTGTCTTGTATGTTCTAGTATTTTCGTCTTCGCTTAATTTTCTCTGTGAGTGTGACCAAAGTGGTTCTTCATAGTGTGATGGCCATCATTTAAATATAGTTGCTCGTTGAAAGAACTGTGCGTGTCTGTCCCTCGCATATCTTCAGTGTTTTTATTCTTTCCGTGTGAAATCTGCTCTCTGTGGTGTTAATTTAAATGTGATACCTTAAACAATTTACACGAAAAGTATTACCAAGTTTAGGGCACAACTGCCCGCAGATACATATTTGGACAATTTCACGAAACTCGACTTGAATAACAATAATCATATCATAAGACGACACTTGCCTAGGCTGTAGACAGATCATTCTTAAAAAAAAGTTTAACATCTCTACCATAAATATCTTCGGCTATATACCGCGCTTCAAATATGGCACAAACGACAATCGTCAAAAACCCGTCGTGCTTCCTCGCTATTTCGGGAATTTATTCCTTTAAAACTAAGCATGCCAGAACACATGGCCGGCTTTTGGGGTGGGCGACCTGCGCAGCCGCACAGGCGACATTCATTGGGAGGTGCCAAGAGGGCCGCCAGGTCATGCAGGGCTCAAACATCGAGCTCATAAAAACAAAAATAAAAAACAACCGGATCGCGGAGGCGCCCCCCCCCCCCCTTCTACATGTAGGAAATGATGGTGGCGCTCGCCGTTTGGCATTTCGGCAGCAAAACCAACGACTGTGGAGTCTCTAGCAGTAGGGTAAACGAACCGATGCCTCCTCGGCATCCGGTGAGCCCCTGTGCCCAGAAGGTTCAACTCGACTGAAAATAATATATGTAAAGAACTTTGGATCAGCAGCTCTTTCTTTTTTTCTGTGTGTGAGCGATCACTGACGACTCCGGACACGCCATGCCTATCAGTGTTGCCAACTCAAAATTCAGAAACCCTCCGCAATAATTCCGAAAACCGCTAAAACCGTAAAATTTTTCATGTTGAGCAAAAATGACTTTTTAACGCATTTTACTTCTTTAATTTTTTTTAGAATAAGTATAAATATAGAAAATATTGTTAAAAGTTCTCTTCTTTTACTTCTTTGACTAAAACTGGTGGCAACAGGTGGTATTAAAAAAAGATGTTAGCGGGAAAACTGCGGGAAAACTATTAAATTAGCAACACTGATGTCGATATTTTTCATTGTTGTTTTCTGTCGGTGAAAGACTGGCCATCTGATTTGTCAAGGTAAGACATTGCATAATTGCATTCGACTTATTGGTTCGCAGATCCTGAAGTGCATTTGTTCCATATCCACTGGACTGATCACCGCGTAACCCCTATCACTGTGCGTGCACACCTGAGTAGGTTAAACTCCATTGTCGTGACACGAACATATTATTACGTAACTGCTAGTTTTTAGAGTCTATTTGTTAATGCTCAGAGTGCACGTGTAGCTGAATGTAAACTAGGCGAATTTTCATCGGTTCGGCTACTGTTTTTTCTGTTGACTTTGACCTTCGGGGTCCGTATCACGTAATCTGGTGCTATGCCTGCGGTACCGCACACACATGTGCTACCAGCTGCTCAAAAGTATTGTGGGATCTACCGAGGTCGCATAAGGAGCGTTTTCGGCTTCTTGTAGATGATAATTTTTATGTTCCTGAGTCTCGAATTTTTATTACTATAAATCACCACCTTATATTGCTTGTATTTAAGTGTTGTTACAATGTTCATGGCGGGTCAGGATGGCTGGTGTAAAATTTATATTTAGGCTGTTGGTTAACATTTCAGTGATATGCCACTTCCTCGAAAGGAACCATCAGGAGCGCGGTACAGAAAACGAAAATTGAACAAGATCGCGAATCCAGGAAGAGCGCAGATGTTCTGAAAAAGTATCTGAAAGTACACGAGGGCCCGTCAATTTTAGGTGAACCAGCAGAGGGAGAAACATTGCACGAAAAGAGCTCGGCAAGAGATTATTCCCATACAAAGGAGAGTGAGACGCCGCAGCAATGTTCCGACGACGCCGAGTGCTCCACTGCCAGTGTAGTCTGTGACACTAAGCAAGATGGTGATGACACATCGAATGACATAAACACCGCCAGCGACGAACTGTCTATGGCCTAAGCTGACACCACAAATCCGGGACGCCATAGTCAGACAAGGGCCTGCGAACCTAGAAAGTAGCGTGGAATTTCCTCTAGACGAGCACAACCGTCACTTCTCAACCAAGTTTCTGGGCCGACATCTTGAAAATGGCGAAGTACTAAAGCGGCCCTGGCTTTGTTACTCCAAGTCTTCAAACAGGGCTTTCTGTTTCTGTTGCTAGCTCTACGACGTTAGCCCAAAATTGACTTTACCGACTGCTGGATCGAATGACTGGAGGCACATGTCGCAGATTCTCACAAGCCACGAGAAGTCTCCCAGTCATTTTTTGTCCTATTAAACTTAGTCAGAGCCAAGTTTGAGAATGAGACGAGACAAATGCATCGACAAGGAACATCAATTCATGATAACCCAGGAGAGGGAGCGCTGGGAGAGTGCCTTGGAGCGATGAATAAAAATAACACTCTTTCTTTCGAAGCAGTGACTGGCTTTTCGCGGCTCCACTGATCGGCTTTTCAAAGAAAACAATGGAAACTTTTTGGGGTTAGTCGAGCTACTTGGTGAATTTGACGAGGTCATGAAGGTGCACCTTGGACGAGTGGTTCGCCGGGAGGGGGTCGACCACTACTGCGGAAAAAGCATCTAAACTTATATAAGTGAGATGATGGCCACGAACGTGCTCAAGCACATCCTCGAAAGGTTGAAGGCTGCGAAATACTACTCTCTCATATTGGACTCTACACCTGACATCAGCCATACAGAGAAGATGTCATTTACTCTTCGCTTCTTGGACACGATCGATGACAAAGTCTTAATTCAAGAGCATTTCATTGGTTTCGAGACAGTCTGTGAATCCACGGGAGAGGGCCTTACCAAGGCTATTATGTCAACACTGGAGGAGTGCGA
Organism: Ixodes scapularis; assembly: GCF_016920785.2. NCBI lineage: Eukaryota > Metazoa > Arthropoda > Arachnida > Ixodida > Ixodidae > Ixodes > Ixodes scapularis. The sequence continues at coordinate 166,528,980 of NW_024609868.1, read as the reverse complement.
TATTATGATTGAAGACTGTCGCGGCAAAGGCTATGACAACGGCGCAAACATGACAGGGAAAAGAAAAGGCGTGCAGGCAAGAATTCTTGAGAAAAATCCTGGCGCATTTTTGGTTCCACGTGGATGCCACTCTCTCAATATTGTGGTGGGGGATGCAGCGGCATCTTCTATAGAATCTGTCACGCTCTTCGGTATACTCCAGAGAATATGTGTTTTATTGTTCGCCTCTGTTCATCGGTGGAAGGCCCTGACAGATCACGTCAAGGGGCTTACCTTAAAGCCGCTATGTGACACACGCTGGGATTGCAGAGTTAACAGCCTAAAACCTATCTGCCACCAAACAGATGAACTTCATGACGCCCTTGTTGGTTTGGTCGAATCACAGCAGGCAGACCCTGGCGTCCGACATAAAGCTTCAACAATCATAGGGCAGCTCACGTACCTTCAGTCTCTCGTTTCGATTGTTGTGTGGTACGACATTCTTTTTCAAGTTAATGTTGTAAGCAAGAACATGCAATGCAAAACGAAGGACATCGTAGCAACCACCCAGCTGCTGAAAGCATGCAGCGATTACATCGACAATTATCGCGATGTCGGGTACAAAACTGCACTAGCAACTGCGAACGGTCTGGCGGAGAGCATGGGTGTCGACAGTGTAATGAAACCGGCCCCTCGACTGGGGCGGAAAAAAGTGCCCATTCAGCTATGAGTGCCAAGACGAGGTTGAGGATGTCGAGACAAAATTCAAGCGATGATTGATTGCCACCGTAAAGATGTCGATTGAAGAACGCTTCGAGCAGATGGAGCGGCACGTGAGCCTCTGGGGGTTCCTTTACGACCTCACCCGACTTCCCGACAAAGCAGAACTTCTTAAACTGTGCCAAGGCCTTGAATATGCACTGAGAAACCTAGAAAGTGGAGAAATCAACGGTACAGATCTCTGTGAGAAGCTGATCTACCTATGCAGCTTGCTGCCCACTGGATGCAGTGCTCCCCAGGACGTCCTTCAGTTTCTTTCTGGACAACCATCTACGAGACAACTTCCTTTATACGTAAATGGCATTGAGGATCCTCCTCACTCACTTTGCCAGTGTCAATGGCCACCGCTGAGAGGAGTTTCTCAAAATTAAAGCTTATTAAAACATACCTAAGATCAACCATGGCAGATGACACTCTATCGTCACTATCAATTTCCTCCATTGAAAACAGGATAGCGTCTAGACTGGATATGTCGGAAGCCGAAGCCCCATTTGCAATGTTGAAGGCTCGGAAGGTTGCCTTCTAGGGCAGCTGACATGCTTACCTTGTGCTTCTGTTTTCTCCGTTCATCGGGCGATAACTTTCAATAAGAGACCCACAGCTGAAAGTTGGTTCATCTGGAAAATAAATGTATTTTGAACGTGTGAACATGGTGCCGACAAAGCTCTTAATGCTCGCAAACGTCGTTCGTTCTTAGGATGTGGTTCAAAATCGCGATCATACGCGCTGGGTCACTCTGGCATGTTTACTAACAACGTGATGTTGTTTGCGAAAATAGGGGGGCGCCACGGCCGCAGTTTTCTCAGGGCGCTTGCTGCTCTAAGGCCGGCCCTGCCAGAGTATTGAAATAAACGGCATTGCCTTTCGCAAGGAATGCGGTACCGCATGTAAAAATTCGAAAAAGAATAAATTACGAATGTATCTCGCTGCTTGAATCCAAATGAAACCTTTCGCCGGTCCTTAAAATTTCGTCGAACTTTTATTTTTCAGGATTTAAAAGTTCGATCATTTTCAATTTCTCTAGATAAATAAGTTCGCAAGTTGGAAAATTATCGAATTTCTTATCGTAGGAAGTTCGAAACTTCGAAAACTTTTGAACCTTTTAGTGGAAAAGGTGCGAAAGTTCGAAAAACATCGAATTTTTAGTTCGAAAGTTTGACAAGAATCGAATTTTGCAGCGTAATAAGTTCTAAACTTTGAAAGGAATCGAATTATTTAGCGTAATAAGTTGGAAAATTAGAAAAACATTTTATTTCTGAACGTGCAAGGTTCGAAATTTCGAAAGGCTTCGAACTCCTTAGTTTAACAAGTTCGAAAATTTGACTTCCCTCGATTTTTTCAATATAGAAACCTCGAAATTCGAAATCTTTCGAACCTTTCGACCACTTAAAACGATCATCGAAACTTAGGTTCGAAAAAGTTCGCGGCATCCCTAGTTACTGGGAGCAGAGGTATATTTTTGTGTTTTTTCTGTAAATGTCACGTTCTGAAAAATTCGAGAACACTGTTGCTTGCTCGAAGTTACGCGTGTTTTATGCGCCGAACCTTCAACTTCAAATGTTCCAGGAAACCCACGCGAGTACAAAAGGTGCTGCACGTGGCGAGCCGAAATCAGTCTCGGGGAAACAGCGCGCGATCCTGCTGTTACGCCGCCATCGACGCCTGCGACGCTAGCCTTCCCACTACTTTGTTTCGGGCACAAGTTTGCCTCATAAACGTTTAGTTTCCTTGAGATATCCGTCGCCTCATCAATTGTCATTCGTGACAATATCGTGATCATTGAAACTAACATGGCTAAAGTCGATGTCTGACTTTACTTTTATTTCCGTCGATGAAAGCATATTATTCCAAAGGACTCCGATCCTACTAAAACATTATAATACTCGTTGAGCCAATAGCATTTGCAACCGTAAAAGAAAATTCATATTGTTTTTTAATATTATATTTTTTAGGTTATGCGGGTGTTCATATGCCTCAGATCTTTTAGAAGATAAGGCCAAGCATGCCGCAATACATGTACAGATACATACGGAAATGCATTTGTCCCAAACCACGCTAAGTGCGAAGGGAGCAGTTCGTGGCTAGCACAACTTGTACTACTTGTGTTTTGTTGAGTGTGATACATCGTGCTCTCGTTTCAGGTTTTCCTCCAGTATAAAGGTTAAATGGGGGTTTATATGTAAAATTTGGGACCCCTTGCGCCCGAAAGATGGTTTTAAGTTCATTCTTAGAGCCCAACAGGTAATCTTGGGCAAAAAATGTCACGAAATATCTAAGCGCGGCAGAGTATCGCCATATAAGGAATACATTATAAATGCATTTCAGTACTGAGATGCGCATGCATTTGTTCAGATGTATCTCAATAGAAAAATACAGATACCCAAAAATATCTCTAAGATACTATCTTGTTATATTTGTATCGCGATACTGCCCAGCCCTGCCTTCAAAAAGGGTGAGGGCCATTTTCAAAGTTCGTGCAAAACATTCACCGAGGACTATTTCGGCTTCCCTTTGTGAATAACCTTGCGACCTCTTTTGGCTACGGGTGCGATTACGTTAACTATCTCAGCGAGTGACCTTGAAACGATGCCACAGAGACGAAAATAAATTTTACTTTTTTGGAGTAGTTTAAAAGGCGACTTAATTTGAATTTAAGCTAAAAAAAAACAATGATCAAAGTTAAGTGGTTAGTTTCCCCAAGGTGTACGCCACTAGCACTGGGGGGAGCAAGGAAGGGAGAAAAGTTGTGCGAAGGAGCCGTACGTTCGCGCTGCTTCAGCATTGCCCCACCTCTGCACTGCACTGCACTACGTGTACTGAATGGAATGAATGGATACGACTGAACCTTTGCACCACCTAGTCAAAGCCTCTAATTCAAATTAACTCATTTCAGATTAAATTCGTAATCCACGGAGAAGGTCAAAGCAAAGTAAGCTCATATCCCTGCTGAGCTCAAGACTTCATCCACCGTTCTCCAGGAAATTGTTGCCGTTGAAACGTTTTATTTGGGTATAGGAGGGTACGACGCGGCCAGTTGCATACGTTGCCGCGAAGGGAAGGGGAGAGGCATATGGCGGAGGGAAGGGGGAGGAGGAACTATATGAGGCCGGCTACACCAGCCGTTCTGATGTAAGCCAACCGCGAGTCGAATACAAGCCTCCTTACTTCATTGGGGCCTGTTGGCGCCGTCCAAACCTCGAGCGTCTTGGGTCGACTCGCTGAGCCGAGCTTGGCTAGTGCAGCCTCCCTCTCCCGTCGTCTCGCTGAGCACTCCCACAGCAGGTGATGCAGAAGGGCGATAGGCGCTGAAGGATGGTCGTTAGAGGCTGTATCGGGGATGAGGCCTACGGTCCGCTCGGCCTGAGGTGAAGTGGGGCTAGTCAAGGTCGCCTAGAAAAGAAGGCCGTAGCGCCCCGAATGGTTACGTCACAATGTCGGAGAAGAAAGTCCATGGCGCATCTACGTAAAAAAAATATATGGTATCGACGTGAAAGAAACAAAAAATTCTTGATGAGGGGCGCGGTAGTGTTTGTGCGCGTTTATCCGTCATTAATACATGTTTTAAAAGCTCATTACTGTGCAATTTATCATATATATATATAATATGAACGTAGTATACAACAAGTTACCAAGGATGAAAGTCCCAAATTTATATTTATGATTATCCCCGTAACCGCGGGACTATATGCAGTCTCGCAGCTCCTTCCCACTTTTCGAATGAACAGGCTCTAGTAGTGCGACATTTTCTTCCCTTAAAAGGGCTCCGATTCTGGAAAATTTACGTTGTGTGTGAGCTGCTGACTGTGTGGAAAGGAACGCTGAGATATTTCAGAAGCGGGAAGGGAAAAAAATCCAGTCATCGACGCAGGGAGCGCGCACGAGCAAGAGATGGGTCGACAACGTTAAGCCTTTCGTCCCACACTGCTGCCGTTGCTCTCGTGTGTGGTTCCTTTGATACTCCTTTCTTTCTTCCGGTCGCCTTTCTGTCGTCACCGCAATCTCAGGTAGTTTTTTTTTTTTTTTATTGTTTGATACTACCGCATTTACATGCATTCGCGGAATAAGTCCTGCTACGGTTTGAGTGACATGTGTGACAACTAGTCAACGATGACACTGGCCGATTATTGATAGACCTCTCTCTCGACAGAAACAGGGCTCTTGGAGTTCGTGTTCAAATGTTTTCGTGGCGGATATTGCGGGACGTATGGATACGATCGACAGGTGAGAAACAACTTATTTATGGACTTTCTTGGTCATGTAAAACGCGAACAAAGCGTTGCAGTCGACTTTTTTTTTTTTTTTACATCTCGTGATAGAATGGAATCTTGTTCCTCGTCGTTATCCGCGTGCTGTTGCGTCGACATCTGTAAATATACGTGGTAATATTCAAGTTTTTGCTGGAAGATCAATAACAAGTTAGTGTGAATATTGAAAGTGCTTTGTGATTATATGTTTATTTATACTAATGTTATTTTATTGCCTTTACCGCGCGTATACTACAATCTTAACTGTACTAAAGTGCCTCTGACACGCCCCCCCCCCCCCCCAAAAAAAAAAAAAAAATTTTTTTTTTATGCTAGGCGTTAAAATGGTGCACCAGGATATCACCAAAGAATTGTTTCACTTTAGAGTTGCGTAGTTCTTTTATAAAAAAATAAAAATACTAAGCCAATTCAAAGTGCCCGCCAATGCCCTGTGACGTAACAATGTACCGCAAGAGGTCAGGGCGGTCAGAAGGGAGGCATCGCCGGAAGTCACATGAGTTGTATCACTCCTCGTGCTTACCGCGACTGCGTGTAATATCTTTTTTTTTATATGTTTGTTATTGTCTGCACCTTCGCGAGCCATCCAAGCGTACAAGGTTTATTTTATTTGCTTTTTATCGCCTGATGTTGCTGTAACGGTAGAAGAAAAGGAGACAGTGAACCTAGTAAACAAGTTCTACTCATGTTCTAGAAACAACACGTACTTTATGCTCGACGTTTACTTGTACTTGGTACACTCACCAGTTCGTATTCTCTAGACTGCGGGCATCTTCAGCCTGGACAGTATCTGAGGATTCGACGACCGTGGTGTCTGAACCTTCAGCAATGCGATCGGGCGTGACGTATGCTACACATCCTAATTTCTACAAGCGTTCTATTTTTTTGTTGTTGTTGTTTTCAAAACTCGATAGCTTGTTTTGTGTCCAGTATGGCTCTGTACTATAGGACTGATGGCATGCACTTGTACACTGGCTTGTACTCGCAACGCTTTCATTATTGACCTCCTCACGTCGACCTACTGACTCTTTCGCCCCCAACCTTTACAGAGCGCAAACTAACCAACGGTGCAGTGATAAAAAGCTAGTGGAACTGAAACTTCGTTCTCTACTGGAACTTCGTTCTCTACAATCGCTCGTGGAGAAGACAAAAAAAAATGTCTTAGCCACTTTCGTGGGGAGCACGAGGAGTGACACTCACGTGACTTCCGGCGAACACAATTTAGTGACAATTAGGTCGATGCCTCCCTTCTGTCTGCCCCGACACCTTGGGCTACACTGTTACGTCACAGGGCACTGGCGGGCACTTTGCATTTTTTTGGAGTGTCAGAGGCCCTTTAAGGTAATAGTATTATTGTATACAAAACAAGTTTTATTTTGTTCTAAGGCAGCTCGAGCCCATAGGAGGAGTAAATTAGTTGAGTGTAAATGGCAAGTTTAGTACCCCTGCCACACGGAAATGTTAATATATTTTCATTAAATGTTATGGGATTTAATGAGCTCGCGGTCTTGAGTCATTATACGAGTGTCGCAAGCTGATTTGCCGACCCCATATTGGCATTCGACCGAAATGACAATAATTTTGTATGTGGCCGCAGTATAATGCAATAATTCAGTGACTGCACGCGATAACATGGCTTACATGATCGTAAGCAGTGTTGGGAGGTACCTTAGTACATTATACTTAAAGTACTACTTCAAGTAGGTTTAGGAAACATGTACTCTACTTGAAGTACATTCTCTGAGTACGTACTTGTACCTTACTTAAAGTATTTTTTTCTGGTACTTTCCGAGGAAAGTACAATTCTAGATTTCAAAGTACATTCCCCAAATTTGGTTTTGTTAATTTTGTATCATGAAATGATGCCTTGTCCACTTCGGAGAAATACTGGGAGAGATATTCTACTCTCACCAGAAACTTGAGCAGACGATGCATCTCTCTGTTTGTTCTGGGGGCGGCTTTGCCGTAGCTTTTTGAACTCTCGCTACTTCTCGGTAGGTCAGCGCAAGCGAAGAGGTTTAAAATATTAGCAGAGCAAAATTAATTATATGTAGCACCTGAGACTGTGGTGCGGAAAAATTAAACTTTTAAGTCGAAGAAAGAGACGACAGAGAACGCCACAATGCTTTGAGACATTCTATTTTTTTTCTTTTCCTTCGACTTGAGAGTTCCTTAATTTTTTTCGCACCCCAATCTCAGGTGTCACATTATGATTAATTATCACCAGCTTGCTTGCACACTCAGTATTATTTTTTTTTTTTTTTATTAAGGAGAGGACTCTCCCATATGAGAGGATTGCTTGCGGAAGCAACGGGGCTGATGCCATGCCCTCTCCTTGTTCATTTAACCCGCTTGGGTGCAACAAACCAGTGCAAGCGGCGCCGAATTCAAAAGCGGGACTTCAGAATTTGGCCCTATCCCTGAGAAAAAGCTACTCTATGTCCATTTGGTTTTATCGCATATTCGCCACTGTTTTTGGAAATAGGTCATGCACCCCTGATTACCCCTAGGCAATGCATACCAGTTAAAAAGATCACTGTATAGCGGAATGAAAGAGCGTAATGAAAGATTGTTTTAAAATACGTGTACTTTACTTTCGAAGTACACTGTATTTATAGTACTTTACTTCAAGTACATTGCGCCCAGTGTACTTACTACTTTACTTGAAGCACAACAGGTCTCTGTTACTTTGTACATTACTTCAAGTACCTCTTAGTTGTACTTTACCCAACACTGATCGTAAGTGACATTGTCCAGCCGTGTACGCGTTGACTACGTCTACCTGATTTTTAACTGTGATCTGTTTTGCTTTGTCCAATCACTCCGTGTGTCGCCATTTTGTCGAAGTATTTCTGTAGGAAATATGCATTCCTACAGCAATAATTGTGTTGCTGAACGTTTTCGACTTAAAACAATCACATTTGTGTTTAGACGTCTTATACGCATACCTCGTGCTATTTCGTTTTGAATAGTTAGCGGTGTAATGTTTGCCTGTGTAATAAAATGTTTTCAAGACCCGTTGCTATGTGCAGCTTTCATTTTAGCTAATAAGACACGCGTATGTGACTAAAGGCGCGCTACGACGGTCGATCCACGCGCGTTGCCTTCGTTTCGACGCGCGCCCCCGATGGCCTTCCTTTGCGACGTCACGAGAAGAGCGCTACAGCCTTAGTTTCTAGGAGGTGTTGGGCTAGTGCAGCCCCACTTCACCTCTTCCCTCGACTTATGCCACCAACCAGTCCGGTAACCTGTGTTTGATAAAAGGGAGTTTTCGTAGATCGTTTTCACCGCCCCGCAACGCTCGCCGCAGCCCGCTACGAGACCCAGAACTCTACCGTGAAGGCTATCGGCGCGCATTCGCAGGAGCGGCTTCGTAGCGGAGGGGAAAACGCGCTCTACGAAAACTCCCTACTGTTTGCTTTCCCAGCGTCTGCTCCTCTGTCGCTGCATCTGACCGCTGCTCAGACTACTTGCGCCATCTAGCAACAGGGACAGGTACGTAGGAACATAGCGGCAGAGCGACGAGTCGACGAGTGGCACCCGCGCGGATCTTTGGCTCTTTGTCGTCGTCTCCACTGCCTCGTTTTCGCCGTTAGCTTCGTTTCTGATTGGCTCTGTGGCTCGGTCTCTGGGACAACTTGCAGGATTCCAAGTTCTGAAGTCCGACAACTCGACCGATTTCACATGGACCGCACGGACGGTAAGCATAACAAGGAACTATATGTGCAAAGTTGTGTTCATCAGCGCGCCTGGTCGTGCTTTCGTTTTCCTTCACGTGTTCCGATTCATTCAGTGCGTTGTAGCTCGTCGGTGGCTCACGCGGGGTATCGGTGGCCGACTGTATTGGCGCACCGCAGATCGGAGCACGTGGAATAAAAGCTTGCGCTGCAGAGGATCCTGGGTTCATTCGCCGCCTCTGCCGGTTTTGATCTGGACGAGCATCGTACCGGCGTGTTGTCGTGATGCGCGTAACCGCATGTAAGCGATTTGGCGAGCGACGAGCAGGCGACGGCGACCCGCTTCGCTGTGCCGCGGTCAATCCCGCGACGAGGCAAACCGCGAGAAAGCGACGGTAGCAAGCGACCAACGTGATGAGCGATGTTTTCTAGAAATCTAAAAACCGAGCGGCAGGGAAAAATCTTCGGCGCTCGTCCCTGACTCGTCGCTCGCCAAACCACCTGCAGGCGGTTCAGCCTGAAATCTCCGCCGCTCGTCGCAGACTCGGTCGCTTGTAGCCGGCGCTCGTCTTGTCGCTTGCGAAATCGCTTGCATGCGGCAAAGACCCCAGGCTATCAGTCGTACCGTCGTACTGCACTGGCTAAATTTATCATCTTCATTCTACAGCGTGTCACCGCTCCTCGAAGGCGCTGACTTACCTTACAATGCCTAAACACGAAACGGCAAATTTAGTTTTGATTAGGGATGCCCCGAACTTTTTTCGAACCGAAGGTTCGATGATCGAATCAGGCGGTTCGAAAGACTTCGAATTTTCGACTTTCTATATCGGGAAATTCGACTGAAGTCGAATTTTCGGCCTTACTAAACTGACGAGTTCGACGCTCTTCGAAATTTCGAACTTATTACGCTGCAAAATTCGATTACTTTCGAACTTCTTACGCTAAGAAATTCGATAATTTTCAAAGTTATTAATCTAAAGAATTATAAAATTGTCGAACTGCCGATTCCTGAAAAGTCGAAAGGTGGATGAACTTCGAACTTTTAGCGTAAAAGTTCGAAGTTCGTCGAACTTGGAAAGACCGGCGGGTGGTTTCATTTGGATTCAAGCTCTAAGGTACATTCGTAATTCTTTTTTCTTTTTTTTTTTCGCATATTTACATGCGGTGCCGCATTCCTTGCGAAAGACAATGCCGTTTATTTCAATCATCTGGCATGCTTGGTTTTAGAGAAGTAGATTCCCGAAGGAGCGAGAAAGGACGACGGGTTTTTGACGATTGTCGTTTGTGCCATATTTGAAGCGCACTACAGCCTCAGCTATTTATGTTAGAGATGTTAAACTTTTTTAAGAATGATCATCGTATAGCCTAGGTAAGTGTCGTCTTGAGATATGATTATTGTTGTTCAAAACGAGTTTCGGAGAAATATCCAAACATGTATCTACGGGCAATTATGCCCTAAACTTGGTAATTTTTTTTTCGTCTAAATTGTGTGAGGTATCGCACTTAAATTAACACCATAGACAGTACATATCATTACCCTCTGCAGAATACAAAATAATGTATTTATTGTTTTTTTCACGTTGAGGAATAAATTAACTCATGGGAGAAGATTTCTAAAATTGTTCAAGTTAAGCACGTCATAAAAAAAAAGCATTTTTAATGTTTTTTTGTTTATTATTAATTTACATCCCTGGGACGTGTTCCTTTTAGCCTCGACACATTTTGGTAGGAGGAACTTGTTTCGTAGTTCTGGGCCTCTGAATATTCAAGAATACAACACTTTCTGCGGGTTCTTGGTAGTTTTTTTTTTTTTTTTTTTTTTTTTTTCTCTTTAGCTTTTTATTTCTGCGTTTATTGTTATGTTTATTTATTTATTATTTTTTTACCAATGGCATAGTTATTTAGGTCGAACAGATATAGTTTTGAACTTCCGAAGCACCGAGCATGTGACGAGTGCCTTCTGACAACGAGTTTCTAAGAGTGACCATGTACGCCAGGAGTGGCCGAACCGCGGCTCGCGAGCCGCATGCGGCTCTTCGCTGGTCCAAGTGCGGCTCGCGGAACCGCACTTGGACCGCACTTGGCCAAACCGCGGAACCAAGGATTTCATAATAAAGAATAGCTTGCGGTTTGTCAGCCTTGTGCCCCCATACGTACAGTCGAACCGCTTTCGCTTGTATGTTTCCACAGATCCTGTTTTTTTATTGTTCGAGGGAGTTTGCCGGACCCTAGGGGGAAAGGCATCAAGGACAGGGACTGTCAAACCACGCATGCGCTTTGGCTTGGGGTCGAGGAAATGTTCAGTTTCGCGGCCTTCGTCACTCGCCGGTGATACTTGTCCCCTTTAGATAATGGATGGTCCCTATCGTTTCTTGGTGAAGATCGCGGAAGCCCGGGTGGACGCCATTCTAACCCCCCCCCCCCCCGTCCCCCCCCCCCCCCCCGCCGCGGCTCTTACAGTTTCTTGGTTTTGTTTGCGGCTCATAAGCCGGGTCAGCCTGGCGACCCCTGATCTACGCGATCTTTCATGCAGTGAAGAGCGACAGTAGCTAAACATATGCATAAATAATTTCAGGTTAAAATACGCTCGACCATGCCGTCTTTCCCCGTATTGTTTTCTTTAACAGTCCGAAATATCTGGGGGGGGGGGGGGGGAGAAAGAGACTGGAGCCCCCCCCCCCCCCCCCTCCCTCCCGGCTTTTCCTCTTTCGACGCCACTGGTATGGTAGAACACTCCTCGACTTCAAGTTGTGTTAGCTTCTGTGCTTTTTGCTCGGCGTTTCTTCCGTCCCGGAAAATAAACCTCCAAAGCAATCACAAACTAAAAAATTGTCAAGGTGCAGGCGAGCTGGTGTATGTTGATCGTGATGCAAAATCCTGAGACTGGGAATGCAGTTCGCAAGAAATAGTGTAAGAAGAAAGAAAAAAGGGGACAGTACAACGTCTCAAACTAAGCTGAGTTGAATTTGAGACGTTGTCCTGAGCTGAGTTTTCAGCTGAGTTAAGTTTGAGACGTTGTCCTGAGCTGCGTTGGAGACGTTGTCCTGTCCCCTTTTTTCTGTCTTCTTACACTTTTTCTTTCAAATTTCATTCCCAGTCTCAGGATTTTGCATCGTGTACGAACTAAACCTAGTATATGCCAGCGTCATTCGGGCGGCGTTCGATCGGATTACTACCAGCGTGCAAGGGAGGCAGTTTGCCAGATCGCTTCAAGGTTTTTCTGAGCCTCAACGACCTGCCTGCCCCTGGCCGTTTCAAACTGGATGAGTATCGTTAAACAGTGCGTTCGTGGGATTACTACTTCGTGATGCACGGTGTGACCACAATTACTGATCTGTGGTCACACGTCACTCTGCACTGGCAAATATTCCAGCACACCCGGGACACTCGTGGTCGCATTTAATTGTCTGACCAACTTCGCGCAGTCTAAATATCACACCTGAACTTTTCTAAACCTGATTTCGTGAAAACCACTGAGGCATGAAAACGTTATTTGAAACTAAAACTTTGGCGGAACATGAAAACCAGACTTCGAACTTCGCGCACTTGGACTTGAAAGAAATTCGAAACCTTTAAAGTTTTTTTTTTTCGAATTTAGCCCTAAAAGAAAATCGAAACCTTCGAACTTTCCGACCTTTATTTCTATAAGAATTCGAAACGTTCGCATTTTCCGAATTTCAGATGGAAAAAAAAATTGAAACATTCGAATCTCTCGAATTTCAAGTTAGAAAAGTTTGAAATCTTTGCATTTCTCGAACCTGAAGTAAAAAAAAAAAAAAATGTTCGAAATAATCGAACCCAAACTTTTAGAAACCGTGAAACCTTCGAACTTTTTTAAATTCGAAACTCCACGATTTTTGAAAGTTGCGAATTTTTCGAATTCGAATTCCTGTACGGTCGAAAATATCAAAACTTTTCGAATTCGAACATCAGGTTGGTTCGAAAATATCGAAACCTTTCGATTTCGAACCTATGGAGGTTCGCGACATCCCTGGTTTTGATGACTCACGCCGCATATGTCAGCTAGGCTGCCTCGAATTACCATTCCTTTGCCTCAAGGACATAAGGAAGAATGACGTCATATTTTTTAAGCCTATAAAAAAGGCGTAAACAAGGAGAATGTAACATCAGCGAGATTTGGTAAACATCGTAAAGCCTGGCATGGTTGAAATCCTTTTGCGTGTGTGCGTCGAGTTGCGTTCACGGGCTTTCGCGCGGGGCATTCGGGGGGCGGCAGGGCGGCGAAACGAAAGTGTGGCGTTGCCGTCGTGGTTTTTTGCTCTGTGGGCGGCTGCAGAAATCGGACCAGTTCTTTCGCGGGGATTTCATTTCACCGGTAAAACCCTCGTGAATTATATTCTGAATTTTCCAGTTACGTGAACTAATTAGTGATCCTCGGACGCTCACCCAAGTGAGAAAGTAATGAATTTCGTTCCTCGGTCACCGTCGCGGCAACGACGACCCCATCGAAAAGGGCCCGAGTGCACGAGGTCTGTGACTCTGTGCACTCCAAACCAGATGTCAACAGCGTGTACAGTGCTAAAATACACGTGAAAAAAAAAAAAAACGAAGAAGCCTAAATTAAAACGAAGGAAGCTAACGCACAGTCGTCGGCCGGCTCTCAAACTCGGCTGAGTCGTCAACATACCCAAAGTGCGAAACCGAGTTACGTGTTTCCCGCCAGCCACGATATATTTACGCAGCAACACGCGTGTTCGCTTTGATTTAGGAACAAATATTATTTACTCCATTCGTGCATACGTGAGGTCGCAGGCAGTCGGCGTTCGATGTTTGTCTTCAGTTGCGATGTGCACGAACCGACGTACACGATCAAATTCGTCGCGATAATGCTTTGCGTGAATGTCCAACAGCGTCCCTATTGACTCTCTGCTTTGCGCTGTTCGCGAAAAGCATAACGATGATCGTCGATAACCACCCAGTTCCCAGCAAAGACGATCAAAACTAAACGCACGCTCGTACTCGTCGAGTTATGATGCGAGATTTTATTGTGTATTTATCATATGCACCGAGTCATCTCGCGACAACCTCTTTCGTGATCGGCTGTACGACCATCAACAACCGCCAGCAACCCGGGACAGGGGCTTCCAGTTGAGGAGCGACATTATTGTAGGCCTGGAGAGTGGGGACAAGGAGGGCAGCACAGATTTGTGTTATGCTGTCCTCCTTGTCCCCACTCTCCAGGTTTAAAATAATAGCTCTACTCAACCAGGTCGCCCGCATGCACCCTTGCTTTATCATCATTAGTTGGGGAGGTTTGTTTTGATTTTTTGTTGGAGGGGTGAGAAAGCGTGAGAAAATGCGAGCGTCAAGAGGGTATGGCTTGCGGAGATTACGGCGCTGAGGTCATGTCTTCTAATCTGATTGTTTCGCCTAAAGCAGAATCAATACTTAAAAACCAACATTGCTTCTTTTTCTTTTTTTGCATTCCCGTAGCTTTGGGGGTTTTACCTAAAAACTTGGTCACTTTGTGTGTGTGTCTGTAGGGGGGTGGGTGGGTGGGGAGCGAATATTTATTCTGTTACAGATAAGATAGGATAATAATTCCCGGAGGAGGTGAAACGAGGGACAAAGGACAAACACAAATCTCCAAACATAGCTAGGTGACTCGAGCGCGCTGAAACAATCTGCCTGGTCCTGGAACCGAACCAGGCACCTCTCTATTTGCATTGGAGCGCTCTACCTGCTGAGCTAACCAGGAGCTAAACGTCAGTAAATCAGACGGGTTTTATCAGCTGCCACCAGTCCAACAAGGGTAAACCAACAAGGGTAAACTGTCTCAAGCTTTTTATGTTATGATGGTAATGCAAAGGTACAAGCGAGCTGGACAGAATAAACGATAATAATTCCTGGAGAAGGAGAACAAAAGACAAATACCAATCTCCCAACACAGTGAGGTGACTAGTGCGCGCTAAAAAAAATCCGCCTGGTCCTGGCATCAAACCAAGGACCTATTTTCAGTGAATATCTCTACCCACTGAATTAACCAGGTTCTGGACGTCAGTAGAACAGTTAGTAGAGGAACCGGGTTAACTCCGTTTTTAGAGCGCTCCACTGTAAATGGGGAGGTCCAGCTGGTTCGATACCAAGACAGGGCGGATTTTTTGAGCGCGCACCAATCACCTGATATTTGGAGATTTGTGTCTATCCTTTGTCCCTTTGTTCCTCTTCTCCAGGGATTATTACCGTTTATTCTGGCCAGCTCGCCTACACCTTTTGCATTAATTGCATTACCATTATAACAAAAACAAATACAGGCCGTTCACCCTTGTTGGTGTTATACTGGTGGCAGCTGTTAAAACCCGTTTGATCTACTGACGTCTAGCTTCCGGTTAGCTCAGTTGGTAAAGCGCTCCACTGTAAGTAAAGAGGTCACGGTGTTTCGTTAACAGGACCAGGCGAAATTTTTCAACCCGCACCAGTCACCTGTGTTTCGAGATTTTGTGTTTGCTCTCTGTCCCCTTTGTTCCCTTTTACCAGGGACTATTATAGTTTATTTTGTTCAGCTTGCCTGCACTTTTGCATTACCATCATAACGTCACAGACATGCAAGCACTTTACCTTTGTTGGTTTTGGTTGCAGCTGATAAAACCCGTCTGCTCTACTTACGTCTACCTCCTAGTTAGCTCAGCTGGTAGAAAGTTCCACTGGGAATATAGAGGTCCCTGGATAGGTTCCAGGACCAGCTCGAATTCTTCAGCGCGCACCAGTCACCTAGCTAGCTCTGTTTGAAGATGTGTGTTTTTGTCCTTTCTCCCCCTTGTTCTCCTTCTTCAGAAATTATTATAGTTTATTCTGTCCAGATCGCCTGCATCTTTGCATTACCATCGTATCCGTAAAACTATGCATGCCATTCAACCTTGAATGTGTTACACAGGTGGAAGTGGATCAAACTCGTTTGCTCTAGACGTCTAGCTCCTGGTTAGCTCAGTTGGTAGAGAGTTCCACTGGGAATTTAGAGGTCCCTGGTTCGGTTCCAGGACCAGCTGGAATTTTTCAGCGCGCACCAGTCACCTAGCTCTGTTTCGAGATATGTGTTTGTCCTTTCCGCCCCTTGTTCGCCTTCTTCAGGAATTATTATAGTTTATTCTGTCCAGATCGCCTGCACCTTTGCATTACCCCCCGCAGGGGGCATCTGTGAAAACAGGTGTTTGGAGAGTGGCGTCTCCACGGACCCCGAGCCATGCGGGTTCGCCCGCCCACGTCTGGCTGTGCGTGGCTTTCCCGTGTCTGGGGAAAAGGGCATCCTGGTGGTTGAACCGAGCCCGGGGTAGGTTTGGACCCTTCGGGGCCCCCCGGGCAAGGCAATACACCACTTCGGCCCCCGCTTCTCATAGACGGGAGTTCTGGTAAGGCCCGGCCAGGATGATTCAGTCTAGTCGCCACTTCTACTATCCCCTCTCTACTTTCACCCTTGTCTTCTCCTCCTTTTCACTCTTCTCATTTCTCTTCTTTCCTTTTTCAACTTCTCTGGCGGCAAGGGCTAACTTTGGGTGGCGACAGACCCCTTGTCCAGAACCACACTTGGGTATAGTGCCTGGGCAGTGCTAATAGCATAACGTTTCCAGCAAAGCCCTTTTTGTTATGGTGCGTTATCTATTCCCTTGTTGGGCTCCGTGGTGGGCGGCACACCACAGGTTCCGAACAAACTTCGCCTCTTATGGCAACCCCCCAAACCAAAACCCCCAGTTCTGGACGTGCCGCTAAGAGGCATCGTCCCGAACGAACTGTCATAGTAAAAGATAAAGATGATGAAACATTTTCCAGATTCATGGTCATTCACTCCGAGGTCCCTGATAAACCTCTCTCTAGGATGTCACCGTTTCTTGTAGCGAAGGTTCTTGACAGTCAGATTGGTGCTGATTACAAGGCAAAGAAACTGCATTCTGGTGATCTTCTTGTAGAAGTTGCCAAAAAGTCCCAGAGCATTACGCTTCTAAAATTGACATCCCTAGGTGACATACAGGTAACAGTGAGCACACATAGAACGGTGATTTCAGAAGATGATCTTCTTTCCAGTAGTGAAGATGAGATCTTGGAAGGCCTGCGGGCATCTAGAGTAGTGGCGGTCAAACGCATTATGACGAGGCGTGACGGTGCAGAGGTGACAACTAAACACCTTATCCTGACGTTCGAACGTCACACGCTTCCTGCACTCGTCAAAGCTGGCTACTTGAATTGTCGTGTCAGACCGTACGTCCCGAACCCACAGCGATGCTTCCGTTGCCAGCGTTTTGGTCACGGGTCGCGCAGCTGACGGGGGAGGGAGACGTGTGCAAAGTGTGGGAGCCACGATCATGTGGCCGACGTCTGTGAAGATCCAGTTGCCTGCGCGAACTGCAAGGGTTCTCACCCTGCTTACTCTCGGTCCTGCCCGCTGTGGCGACAAGAAAAGGAGATCCTTACCTTACGAGCCAAAGAGAACTTATCGTACCCTGAAGCAAAACAAAGGTTTTCCTTCATTTCTAAAGGTACCTACTCCGACGCGGTGCGCAGGGGCCCTGCACCACGTACGGAGTCCAGGGCTACTCAGTTCTCTCTTGAGGACTTGGCAGGCCCCTCTCAGGCCCCGAAACAACCTGTGGGGAAGCAGGGTGCCCCAGGTAACGCTGGGAGCACACAGACTCCCCACTCGTTTCAGGTGCGACCTCCGGCTGACCGGCAGCCTCGTGCCAGTAGCTCTTCTCAAGGTGGAGAGTGAGACCGTCGTTCCAATCCCTCGGAGGCGGCTCGCCTTGTTTCGGAGCAACAGGGCCCACCTGCTGCTCCATCAATGTCAAAAGACGTTGAAAGCGTGAATGTAGGAGGGTCTCGGCCTGCTACGTCGAAGACTTCTTCGGCGGGGTCTGGCCGTGGCCAGAAACTCGTGGTCCAGGTCTGCGACCACGTCGGAACTGGCAAACCTGCGTCCAAGGTTCAGGATGCAGAGGGAGCTGTTGACATTGCCGACTCTTCAGCTCCTTCCTCGGATCAGGAGGACATGGAATGGCAAACTGCTAAATCAAAACAAAAAGGAAAAAAGCCGGTGGTTCCTGCTTAGTGTGTAGCACATGTAGGATTGCTTTAATTCATTGATGAAATCTTTTATCCTTCAAAATGGGCTCTGTAATTCTTCAGTGGAACTGCCGTGGCTTATTCACTAACCTTGCAGATGTTAAGTTCCTTTTAGAAGAGTATAAGGCATCTGCCTTATGCTTGCAGGAAACACACTTAAATACATCTCACACTAACTTTCTGAGACGCTACAGTGTGTTTCGTAAAGACCGCCCTAGCACGTCCATTTCTTGTGGCGGCGTTGCGGTGGTGCTTCCAAAACATATTCCATGTGCAGAGGTTCCGCTTCAGACGCCACTCGAAGCTATCGCTGTTCGTCTCTTGTTGCATAAAGCCATAACTGTATATTCAGTGTATTTTCCACCTTCTCTTTCTCTGAAGCGACAGGATCTTGACTCTCTTTTAAGCCAGCTTCCAGAGAGCCCTTTCTTTTACTCGGTGATTTTAACGCACATAGTACCCTCTGGGGAAGTGATCATACAGATACACGTGGAAAGATAATCGAATCCATATTATTTTCACAGTCATTATGCATTTTTAATACTGGTCATCCTACATATTTTAGTCCTTCATCCTTGTCATCTACATGCATCGATCTTTCTATTGGCAGCGCAAATCTGCTACCCGATTTTTCATGGACTGTTGATCAGAATCCCCATGGAAGTGACCACTTCCCCATTATTTTAAAATGTAACGACACTCCGCAGTCTTCACCTATGCGCCATCCATGCTGGAAGTTTGAAAAAGCAGACTGGAGCCTTTTTAAGCAGTCATCACTCCTGGCCTGTTCTCGCCTCGATCAGCTTTCGATTGATGAGCTCAGCCATCTTTTAACATCTCATATTCTCACTGCAGCGTCACTCTCAATCCCTCGGTCATCTGGACAGCTCCCTAGACGACCGAAGCCATGGTGGAATGAAGACTGTAAAGAGAGTCGCAAACAGCAAAACAAAGCTTGGAGTGTTCTAAGACGTTATCCAACTCGGGACAACCTGATATCTTTCCGAAAAATGAAAGCTCGGTCTAGGTACATTCGTCGGAAAGCGAAACGCGAGAGCTGGCAAAAATATGCGTCCTCTATCAATAGTAGTACTTCTTCCAAGGAAGTATGGGACAGGATTCATAAAGTAAATGGCTCATATCATGCTTTCACTATTTCACTTCTTTCCAGAAATGGAAAATGCCCAAGCAATCTTGAAGAGCAGGGCAACATCCTTGGCGAGCATTTTGAAATCATTTCCAGCTCGCAGCATTACTCGCCTGCTTTCCTGCAACATAAAAGGAAAGCTGAAGGTATGGTACTGACAACATCCGGTGGTGAACGCGAAGCTTATAATGCCCCCTTTACTTTACACGAACCGAACATAGTGCTCCAAAACTCTAAGTCATCGGCTCCTGGTCCAGATGGTATTCATTATTATATGCTTCAACATCTCCATCCTTCCACACTTAATATTGTTTTATACCTTTTTAATCGTATTTGGTTTGAGGGCTACTTTCCATTGGACTGGAGAATGGCAACAATCATACCCATACTCAAGCCCGGTAAGGATCCATCCTGTGCAGCTAGTTCTAGGCCTATCGCTTTGACTAGCTGCTTTAGAAAGACTCTTGAACGAATAATTAATAAAAGATTGATGTATTTCCTTGAACTAAATAGACATCTAGATGTGAACCAATGCGGCTATCGTTCGTCTCGGTCCACTCTTGACCATTTAGTACGGCTGGAGACAGTCGTGCGTGAGGCCTTCGTTCATAGACAACATTGCCTCTGTATTTTTTGACCTCGAAAAAGCCTACGATACAGCCTGGCGTTTTGGTACACTGAGGGACTTGTATGATATGGGTATCCGTGGTCGAATGCTTCGTACCATTGAGAGCTACCTCAGCAGGCGCACCTTTCGTGTTCAGATAGGAACGGCTTTATCTAAAGTGTTTGTCCAGGAAAATGGCGTCCCTCAGGGAGGCGTTCTTAGTGTCACTTTGTTTATTGTCAAAATGAACTCCCTTGCATTGGCTATCCCCCCATCGGTGCAATATTCACTCTATGTCGATGACCTTCAGATCTCAGTGTCGTCTTGCAATCATTCACTGTGTGAGCGACGAATTCAGCTAACTATCAATAAGCCATCAACCTGGGCCAATCAAAATGGGTTTAAGTTTTCCTCAGATAAAACAGTTTGTGTGTGCTTTTCTCGGAAACGCGGACTACTTCCAGAACCTGTTCTTGCACTAAACAACTCCACAATTTCTGTGAAGCGTGAGTACACGTTTCTGGGTCTTACATTTGACAGCAAACTAACCTTTGGTGCCCATATTAAGAATCTAAGATTAAAAGCTTACAAATCACTTAATATTCTTAAAGTCCTGTCCCACCGATCCTGGGGTTCTGACCGGACGTGCCTTTTGAGGATATATCGCTCGATAGTGCGATCACGACTGGACTATGGCAGTATTGTTTACGGTTCAGCTAGGCCTTCCATTCTAAAAATGCTCGACCCTATTCATCATTTTGGGTTGCGATTGGCGACGGGTGCCTTTCGCACGTCTCCTGTGCCAAGTCTGTATGCAGAGGCCAACGAGCTGTCTCTTGAGAAGAGAAGATTTTCTCTGGGCTTTATGTATTCCCTGAGAGTCAGGTCCATCTCTGATCACCCTGCGCGAATGGCTGTGGAAGACATGCGCTCTGAAAGGGTGTTTCAAAACAAAGCCACAATTGTGCCTCCCTTCTCTTTGAGATTGAAAAGTGCCAGTGTGAACATGGGACTCGATTGGAAGCCCCCGGTAGTGCAGTCTACTGTTGCGGGAGCACCTTGGGAGCACCCTGTCATTAAGTGTGACCTTTCACTCACGTGATACAAGAAAGCTGATACTCCTAATGGTGTGTTTCTTCAGGAATTCTTAGCACTGCAATGTCAGTATTCCGAATATGTAAGCTTCTACACAGATGGTACAAAGACGGAATCTGCTGCTGGGTGTTCCATAATTGGCCCAACAGTTCAGCTTGTTAGGCGAATCAACTCCTCTGCTTCTATTTTTACAGCGGAGCTCTATGGTCTGCTTCTTACCATAGGCTTCATACTTGATAAAAAGCTCTCTCGCTCCATCGTATACACAGACTCCCTCAGTGCATTGCATGCACTGTCTTCACTAACACCCCTCAAGCACTTCCTGCTCCTTGAACTGCGAAATAAGGTTGTTGCTGCCTCAAGACAGGGATACGAGATTGTATTTTGCTGGATTCCCAGCCACGTGGGCATTCCAGGCAATGAGGCAGCAGATCGCGCAGCAAGTACTTGTGTAAAACGAACAGTTGACCTCCACAGCATTCCTTATACAGACTACAAAGGCCTTCTCAGGCGTCACGTTAAGTGCAAATGGCAGGCTGAATGGGACCAAGAAATCGGCAACAAGTTGCACATGATCAAACCTCTTTTGAGCGAATGGCAGAGTGCACGCCACCAGGAACGCTTTTTTGAGGTTGTCCTTTGCCGGCTCAGGATTGGTCACACTCATCTGACTCATGGCTACCTCCTTCGTGGGGAAGATGCCCCCACTTGTGAGCAGTGTGACAATGCCTTAAGCATTCTTCATATTCTAGTTGAATGTCCTGCTTATCATGAAGAAGGGCTTTTGTATTTTTCGCAGCTGTATCAAGAACAAGTCCCACTACACCCAGCTCTGCTCTTAAGTGATGATTGTCTTGTGACACATACTAATGTTTTCAAATTTTTAGATAGTATCGGCCTTCTACACCGATTGTAGCTTTCTTAACCTACAGATCATGCCCATCACCCTTTTACGTTTTGGTACCCCATTACCATCGTTTATCTAATCACTGGCTACTAAAGCCTCTTTTTTCTCTCCAAACCTTTTCCAGCAATAGTCTCGTTTTTGGCGCTCTATGGCCTTAGTAGCTTTTGCGCCATAAACACCAAATCAACCAACCAACCAACCTTTGCATTACCATCGTATCCGTAAAGATATGCATGCCATTCAACCTTGTATGTGTTACACCGGTGGCAGTGGATCAAACTCGTTTGCTCTAGACGTCTAGCTCCTGGTTAGCTCAGTTGGTAGAGAGTTCCACTAGGAATGTAGAGGTCCCTGGTTCGGTTCCAGGAGCAGCTGGAATTTTTCAGAGCGCACCAGTCACCTAGCTCTGTTTGGAGATGTGTGTTTGTCCTTTCGCCCCCTTGTTCGCCTTCTTCATGGATTATTACAGTTTATTCTGTCCAGATCGCCTGCACCTTTGCATTACCATGGTATCCGTAAAAATATGCATGCCATTCAACCTTGTATGTGTTACACAGGTGGCAGTATATAAAACTCGCTTGCTCTAGACGTCTAGCTCCTGGTTAGCTCAGTTGGTAGAGAGTTCCACTAGGAATTTAGAGGTCCCTGGTTCGGTTCCAGGGCCAGCTGGAATTTTTCAGCGCGCACCAGTCACTTAGCTCTGTTTGGGGATCTGGGTTTGTCCTTTCTCCTCCTTGTTCTCCTTCTTCAGGGATTATAATAGTTTATTCTGTCCAGATCGTCTGCACTTTTTTAATTACCATCGTAACCGGAAAAATAAGCATGCCATTCAACCGTGTATGTGTTAGACAGGAGGCAGTGGATAAAACTCGTTTGCTCTAGATGTCAAACTCCTGGTTAGCTCAGTTGGTAGAGAGTTCCACTGGGAATGTAGAGGTCCCTGGTTCGGTTCCAGGACCTGCTGGAATTTTTCAGCGCACACCAGTCACCTAGCCCTGTTTGGAGATGTGTGTTTGACCTTTCGCCCCCTTGTTCTCCTTCTTCAGGGATAATTATAGCTTATTCTGTCCAGATCGTCTGCGCCTTTTTAATTACCATAGTAACCGGAAAAATAAGCTTGCCTTTCAACCTTGTATGTGTTAGACAGGTGGCAGTGGATAAAACTCGTTTGCTCTAGACGTCTAGCTCCTGGTTAGCTCAGTTGGTAGAGAGTTCCACTGGGAATGTAGAGGTCCTTGGTTCGGTTCCAGGAGCAGCTGGAATTTTTCAGAGCGCACCAGTCACTTAGCTCTGTTTGGAGATGTGTGTTTGTCCTTTCGCCCCCTTGTTCTCCTTTTTCATGGATGTTATAGTATATTCTGTCCAGATCGCCTGCACCTTTACATCGTAACCGTAAAAATATGCATGCCATTCAACCTTGTATGTGTTACACAGCTGGCAGTGGATAAAACTCGTTTGCTCTAGACGTCTAGCTCCTGGTTAGCTCAGTTGGTAGATAGTTCCGCTGGGAATGTAGAGGTCCCTGGTTCGGTTCCAGGACCAGCCGGATTTTTTCAACGCGCACCAGTCACCTAGCTCTGTTTGAAGATGTTTGTTTGTCCTTTGTCCCCCTTGTTCGCCTTCTTCAGCGATTATTATAGTTTATTCTGTCCAGATCGCCTGCGCCTTTGCATTATCATCGCAACTGTAAAAATATGCATGCCATTCAACCTTGTATGTGGTACACAGATGGCAGTGGATGAAACTCGTTTGCTCTAGACGTCTAGCTCCTGGTTAGCTCAGCTGGAAGAGAGTTCCACTGGGAATGTAGAGGTCCCTTGTTTGGTTCCAGGACCAGCCGGATTTTTTCAGCGCGCACCAGTCACCCAGCTCTGTTTGGAGATATTTGTTTGTCCTTTCTCCCCCTTGGTCTCCTTTTCAGGGATTATTATTGTTTATTCTGTCCAGATCGCCTGTGTCTTTGCATTGTCATCGTAACCGTAAAAATAAGCATGCCATTCAACCTTGTATGTGGTACACGGATGGCAGTGGATGAAACTCGTTTGCTCTAGACGTCTAGCTCCTGGTTAGCTCAGCTGGAAGAGAGTTCCACTGGGAATGTAGAGGTCCCTTGTTTGGTTCCAGGACCAGCCGGATTTTTTCAGCGCGCACCTGTCACCTAGCTCTGTTTGGAGATGTGGGTTTTTCCTTTCTCCCCCTTGTTCTCCTTCTTCAGGGATTATTATAGTTCATTCTGTCCAGATCGTCTGCACCTTTTTAATTACCATCGTAACCAGAAAAATAAGCATGCCATTCAACCTTGCATGTGTTAGACAGATGGCAGTGGATGAAACTCGTTTGCTCTAGACGTCTAGCTCCTGGTTAGCTCAGTTGGTAGAGAGTTCCACTGGGAATGTAGAGGTCCCTGGTTCGGTTCCAGGAGCAGCTGGAATTTTTCAGAGCGCACCAGTCACCTAGCTCTGTTTGGAGATGTGTGTTTGTCCTTTCTCCCTCTTGTTCTCCTTCTTCAGGGATTATTATAGTTTATTCTGTCCAGCTCGGCTGCCCCTTTGCACTACCATCGTATCCATAAAGATGTGCCTGCCATTCACTCTCGTTGGTGTTAGACTGTTGGCACCTGATAAAACCCATTCGCTCTGCTGAGATCTAGCTCCTGGTTAGCTCAGTTGGTAGAGCGATTAATTGCAAATGGAGGATTCCCTGGTTCGATACCAGGACCAGGCGGATTTTTTCTGCGCGCACCAGCCACCTAGCTGTGTTTGGAGTTGTGTGTTTGTCCTTTCTCGCCCTTGTTCTCTTTCTCCAGGGATTATTATCGTTCATTCTGTACAGCTGGCCTGCACGTTTGCATTAATTTCATAACCGCCATAACCGTAAAGAAATGCATGTCATTCAACCTTGTATGTGGAAGACTGGTGGCGGCTGACAAAACACGTTTGCTATAGACGTCTAGCTCCTGGTTAGCTCAGTTGATAGAGCGCTCCACCGGAAATGAAGAGGTCCCTGGTTCGATACCAGGACCAGGCGGATTTTGTCAGCGCGCACAAGTCACCTAGCTGTGTTTGGAGATGTGTGTTTGTCCTTTCTCCCCCTTGTTCCCCTTGTCCAGGAATTATCGTTCATTCTGTCTAGCTCGCCTGCTCCTTTGTAATAATTGCATTACCATTACATAATACTCGTTTTTTGCGTGGGGTATGGGGTATTTTTATGAGCCCGAAACCTTATGTGGTGTTCGTTTTGCTTGACTTTTTTTTTTTTCAGCAGTGAGCAAATGTTTACATACTTTTGCTTAGCACGGTCTTGCCATGACTCTTCGGGAGTGTGAACATCCGCATGAAATTTAACAATTTGGAATCTGGTATTGCTGGGGCCTTTCATTTAAAGAAATAAATTCGTAAAATAGCATTTTTTTTATTTGTCACAGCTGCATTTGGAGCCGTTAAAGGAGCCCTGCAAGGACTTTTTTACTGGTTTTTATTTTGCACCGAACCATAGCGCACTGAACGTAGTAACTTAGTGAAACTTTTCTTTTCTCGAAATTCGGTTTATTTTAAAAGTTATAGGCAAATTAAAATTAAAAAACAAGCAAGAAATAACCTCCCTCGTGACGTCCTTGGTTGCTTGAGTGGCCGTGAACTAGAGGAGGGGTAGTAAACCGAGCGAGCGCTCACGGCTGCCGCACTCCGTGTCGACGGCGCGAGAAGGCGCCACTGAAGCATGTTCTGGATAGGTTGTATGCAGCGAGCGGTCAGAGCGGCTCCTATTGCATTTGCTGCGGATTAAACACTAATTTGGCATGAAACTTCATTGGCCACAAACGACAGCAAACACGGGGTAAAGATCAGTTCAGAATGGGAGCCACTTCGCGCTGCCATGCCGCAAAACGGCCAAACCGCAAGACAAAGCTTCTCGCCGAAGGCCTTCGGAACGCTCGGAGGCGGTCGGAACCTCCTGTTCATACAACCGCAGCGCCGCCGCGTACATCCGGGACCTTTCCGTTTCGGCGCCTGATCCCACTACTCCTTTCTAGTAGGCGCCGCCTTTTCCACCGCTTGGTGGCGGGTATGTCGACGAGTCATTTCCTGTTTCCGTACTTTGTAAACTGCATTCGTTCCTTTTCTGATCTAAAATACTGAACAAAAACTACTTTTATAAATAATTGAAACGGTTCGCACCACTTATATTTTGCATTTCGACTAAAAAGAAGTTTTTAGCGGCTCTGACCAGTAGTAAGCCCAGGCCCAAAGACGTCACATTTTGCGCGCTTTCGGTACTGCGGGTCGCTTGCGTCGGCGGAGGATTTTTCCGCTTCGTCCGGTTAAAATCTGATGTACTGATGTTTAGTGACTCTCTCCGTGCCCGCTGGCTTGCCGAAATCCCCGAGAGACGTGGAAACCGTAAAAAAGGTAGACGCTTAAATATGATTGCAGGGCCCCTTTAAGAAATGAAGGCTTGGACAACAGAGGAGACAGATATATCCGCATCTACACAAAACAAGGCACCTTGCATTTCACTGCTAAGCACAATCAAAAGTAATTTACATGATTGTAATACATATAAGGTGTATACGTCGAAACGCTATTTTGTTTTAATGGTCCGGTTTTGGAACGACGTCTTCACTTATCACAAACGCTTTATGCTTCCCTTCCGTACGAGTTCAAAACTGGCAAGCTGCCGATTTGACATACTACAATAGCTGAAGCTGACCAATCGGTCAAATTCCAGTGCCGACGCACAAGCAGTACTACCTTTCAAAGCACCGCATAATCCATGTACTCAGGAAACCTTGGTTCTAGAGCGAGATTGTCGTCATCAGTTCTGACAGAAACTTTGAAAGACACTCATAGGTTAAGAAGTGGTTGGGCATTTCAGACGATGAGAATCAATACATCATCTCGAAAGGATTAGGAAATTGACACACGCACAATGCACGATTACAAATAAAGATATGTTGCCCCAAAAGATACGGTGCTCCTGAAGGTGGCTGACAACTTCAAAGGTGCGTCGCAAGTTCACACTACAACGACCTCCCCCCCCCCCCCCCCCCCCCCCCGCTTTCCAAACCCCAGGTAAAAAAAAAAAATCCTAACGCACCCTATTCAAATATTTGAACCGTAATCCGGAAAAAAAATGAAATAGGTTTGTTTTTTTTTGTGTAGGGTAAAGGTGGGCGATTGATCGATGAACGTACTGCTTAATAAATGAAAACTTTATTCGCGAATATTCTTTTCGCCGGTTAATCGGAAAAATTTAAGCGAACCAAAATTAAATTAAAAACAAAAACGCTTTCACCACATGGACGTGGATGAATACACCTTTATGAATGGCAAACTTAAGGTAAATTTTTAACCTAAAGTAAACTAGTGCGAGATTTGTGAGTCCAGACAAGTGCAGAATGTTACGCGCGTCCCGGACTCTTCAATGCCGTGTGTGTGTTCTTTTTTGGTTCAGCAGCCCGAAGGAATTCTTGTGGAAGGCGCTTTCAATCGCTGCGTCTGCCAGAAGAAATTCCGGGCTCACGTTCACAGATGAGACTCCCCTCATGTGAAGGGTTGCAGTTCCCCTATCTGAGATTGGTCCCCACCAGTGTCGCCATCTGCTGGTCCAATCAGCAGGGGTCTGCGAAGCCTGTTCTGCCGTTCAGCAGCTCGCACTCAAAAACGTAAAAACTGGTATTGTTCGAAACCTTATTGGTGCTGCCAAGTCCAAGTCGTGTCATCACCTTTCCGCAACTAGTCTGTCCAATCAGATAGGCCGCCTTCTCAAGGGGGTTACCCAAACGACTTGATCCAGCTTACTATCAAAAGACTTGTCACAGGGCCTCAATCCAAAAAGCCGCCCTCCAAAGTCCCGCTTCGCGTGCATCCCCTATATTCACAACATTTCTCATCGACTGAAATCAATAGCGCAGGACTTCAACACCAATGTGGTTTTCTCGTGCAAGTTTAAATTGGCATCCATCTGCAAAAAAGTCATCAGCCCCGGACCGGCGCACCCTTGCCAAAAGAACCACAAAACCTGTTACGTTTTTTGCCGCAAAGAGTGTGTTTACTAAATTCCTATGTCCTGTGGTGCCCGATACGTCGGCCAAACGGGGCGCTGCTTAAACGACTGCCTGAGGGAGCACGCGAACGAGGTTAAAAAAAAGCGGTCTCCAATGGTTTAAATGTTAGTCACCACCCGATCGCCAAACACGCATCGGAATGTACTTCCTGCCTCAGCCGTCCTTCCCTCTACTACAAGAATCGTCAGTCAGTCAGAGTTTTGAGAGTAAGGAAATCAAAGGAAGTGTTGCTGAGCCGGAGGGCAAGAATCGGGGATCACACCTCGAGGTATGGTCGGGAGATGATAGAAGGCTTCGCCATATTTCGATTTAAAGGGACACTCAAGCGGTTTTTGGAGAAGCTACTTTTTGGTGCGATGGTCTTAAGGAAGTGTCAGTGAATGAGTATCTTCAGTTTTAGAAGGCAGAAACGCCTATTAATCACGCAGGAATAAAATACGTGCGGACTCTTTTTTGTACTTGCGAGGACCAATGAAATTATCGTATGTTTGAAAATTTTGGCGGTCTTTTTAAAGTTTCGCTAAAAAAACAATTTTCAGTTCATTTAAATATGTTGTGCATGATAATTTCACAAGACGTAAAATATTTCTAGTTTAGAATACGCGATAGCGCAATTATCGTTTCACAAACAAGGGACTACGTTTTCTATTTGCCTTCCTCCGCGGGGGGTGAATTTCCCGTTCCCCAGGGATGCGCGGAAGCGCACGTATCTCCGCGCGTTGCAGGCCGGTCGTGCCGGTCGCGGGCCGGCCGGCTCCTTCTATCCGCAAACGTGGCGTCGGTGGTGATCGTCGGGATGGACGGCCTGGTGAAAGCTCATCGTTCCGCGTAAAAGCGCTATCCTTGACTGTGAATTTTCGTCGTGTTTCGCTATGATAACCCAGCACGTACTAGAAGGGAACATCCACCTACTCGTGCGGCGATGTCGTGGCGGCACTCTCAAGATAGCAGAAACGCCCGTGCCGTCGTGTTTGTTTACTTCGACTACAGTGGTGCTTTCTAAGCATTTGTGTCCTCGAACATCGCCCGGATTTCTGATTTGGCGCATTTCATGCGTGTGCTCAAGTTCAAGGTATTACTGGCGCGTATCGTATAAAGGATGCGAATTTTCTCGCGTTTTCATTGCTGGAGAAAAGTGATTAGTGTTAGCAATCCTGAACGCTCGCAACGTCTATCTGATCACGAAATCATATTTCTACGTTGCTATATCGCTTCTAAGATTACATGTCTTTTATAATCGTAGAAAAGGCGTGTGGCCATATTTGTACTATTGGTAAAGTCGTGTATTAGAGTCGTGATCGTCCAAGACGGCGCTGCATCTTTTTATTTTATTTTTTTCATTTGCTGTACCCTGCAAGCCTACCAAGAAAAAATAATAAAGCTTTAGACTAGAAAACTGTCTGTCTATATTCTGTTACGGCATTGAGTAGCAGTGCGTCCCCTTTTTAGAGGGTCCGCTGAAACAGCTGACGGCGGCGTATAGAAGCGGTCGCCGTGCTGACGACCCGCTGCCCTTGTTGTAGTGGTTGCAGGTGTGTGTACGCGCAGCGCAGAGCGGTAGCTCCGGTTGCAACGGACGCATTCGTAGGTACGCGCTCGTTGCACATGTCTGAACCAGCCTTCCCCCCGTCCTCCCGAGGCGAAAGTCAACGTGGCGACATCGTTTGACATCACGTACCAGAGGTAACGCTGCGATGTCAAACGTTGGTTTGGTTACGACTTGCCCCAACCGCAAATCGAAGAACGCCCGAAAAGGTCTGCGTTTCGTCGTCCTCGGAACCCGATCATGACTCCCAAGCGCTGCTATCGTCCACATCGCACGTCGGAGTGGCGTCATAGGAAATCATCCCCAGGTCGGCTGTCCGCCGAAGAACTTCAACCTCTAATGGCGTCAGGTCCTCGAGCGTAGAGAACTCCGCCATGATCGAAGCTCGAATGACAAAGAGGTTCGGCCGATGCGGCTACCTCGGGATCACTGCGCGACGGAACGTTGTCCAACGCCATTGGCCCGAGATCCTTTTGATAAGCGTGCGACGACCAATGAGAGTGGTTTCGTTTTCGGATGGATCCGACGTTTGGCGGCCTTCAATTACATTTTTATTGAAGAAATAATCACCGTATGACTATACTTTTTGGTTTTTAGGGATACTTAAGGCGTTTAAATTCAGCTGTCATTATCAAAACACGAACTCAAAAACCACTTGACTGCCCCTTTAAGGACAACATCGGTTCCCCCTCCATGGGCCTTTCGGGGAAAAAGATAAGATTCCTTAGTTGAGAGCTTTCTCTCCCCCACGTTTCCGACAGCGACGTACCCTTGACGGCATAGTGCTCCCTCTTTCCACCTTTTGTTTCACCCTCTCCCTTTTCCTGTATATAAGCAAACTCTTGGTGTCAATAAATGTTGCTAGTTGGAAGTTTGTGGTTGTCCGTCCTTTCTCGTTTTCTTCCTCACGTTTAATTATTCTATACCAACCCGCTCATTCTGTCCTTATATAGACTCTTCTCTATCATTTAATATACTTGTCAATAACATTGTCAACGTCTCTTTCCGTACGTTGGGTGTTTTATCCAGAATCACGCGTGAGTTTTCCATGTCGGCCTGTATTATAATTTTGATTAATTAGGTCTAAGCTGGAGTTTTCCTCTGTTGTGTGGAATTCTATTTGGCGTACGCACCAAGAGTCGATTGAGAATGTCCAGAAATGTTTCGAATTTTTTACGACCAGTGAGTCGGTCGCACTGTTTACTTTGAATATAGAACACCTTTAAAACGATACAATGGTTCAACTTTGAGTGCCAAACGACGCGACAGAGATATCATATTTTTGTTCAAATGTGTTCACGAAGTCATTGATTGCCCTAGCCTAACTTCAGCGGTAAATATTCATGTTCCGAAAAGATTTTTGCGAATTTCTCTCCTATTTTATGTCAATCAACTCTCCCAAACCTGCCCCATGACACGCATTCAGACCTTGTATATACTTTCGATACTTCCTGCATCTATGTTTTTAACCCATATTTTACAGCATTCAAGTTTTCTCTTACAAATCTATAAACTTTAAGCCATATTTTGTAATGTACAAGTTTTCTCTTCTGAATCTGTAGAATTATTCTTCCTTTTTAATGTATGTTAATTGTGCATCATTACAAAGCGAAAGCCGTTCATGACAACAAGGTACTGCGGTGGGCTAGTTGGTTCATACTTAGTGTTTGAACAGCGCAAAGACGACAGGAAGATAGAAGAGAAGAGGCCAGGACGAGCGCTGACTATCAACTGATGCTATTTATTCAGAAGAGGATGAAGTGCGCGAGACTCGAGAGTGCCAAAATGCACTTTTTTCATCAAACACACGCGCGGCAGTTTTTTGCACGGGAATGGCCTGTGCCAGCAGGCGTCACATTTTCTCTAACCGAAGGCGCAACCAGAAAACAAAAGAAAGAAAAGAAAAGAAAGAAAAGAAAAGAAAGGAAAAGAAAAGACAAAAAGAAAAGAAAAAGGGGAAAAGCACGTGCTATAGTTTGCTGACCCAGGCGTGGTAACCTTCGCCACCTGGAGACCATTGAGCGTGCGATTGCCGCCTTTCTTCTTTTAGGAGCCTTTGTGTAGATTCTGCGCATTGTGATCTCCAGTGGTCTTCGCCTGATGGAGACCAAAGATCTTGGAAAGTGTCAACTAAACTAAGGCCTTTCCCGCACATGCCTAGGTTGCTCTTCAAGGTATTCTATTTCTTTGGCAAGCAAGGTTATTGATGGAGAGCTGATGGCTCCTTCCCCTCTTTTGTATATCGAAAAGGCCTCCACGATCATGAGCCGTTCATGAGCACAAAAAATAAACGAAGAAATGAATGGATGAAACGACACGCAGGAAAAAGTGCCTCAGCCGCTCAAAGAAGCTGATAGTTCTTGAAGTTCTGAAGACAGTGCAGATTGCTGAGGAAGCCATTTATTTTTCTGGCAGATTTCGATACTACACACATCTAGGAGTACTGTAAATCTTTTTCCGTAAAACAATGAGTGAAAATCTGCACCTGCACTTGGGAAGCTCAAACTTTCTCCAAATGTGCATTGAGATGGTGGGCTGAACCTTGGAAAATTTTCCAAGGTTGAGCCCTTACGGGAGCCAGAGTTGCGCGTCCGTTTTCCACGTGCCACCGCGCCGCTATTCGCCGAAATCAGATCACGTGAGGACCAAAACCCAAGTGCCGTGCAGTAAAGCCACTGGTACGGCCGCTTCGCCGACGTTACTACACGTGCTCCGGCATATGTTCCCCGGCTTTGGCCTCCACCTCCTCTCCTGTTTTCCAGGGGAAACGAAGGAGCGCGCCGCCAACGCGCGGCGCCGCTACTCGCCGAATTCAGTCACGTGACGAGCAGAATCCTGGGCCGTGCAGGAAAGCCGGCGAATCGATGATAAACACCACCCTGTAACCGCGAAGCATGTTACAGGGTGGCGCACCTCGATCGCTCCGGCCAGAGGCATTCTTGGGTCAGTTGTACGAAAATGTATTAGACATTTTCCCCTTGAAAGTGCCGTCCCCCTCTGTGCTGTCAGTTTGTCTTTTCCTGACCACGCCTTAGCATTTTTACGCCTCTTAATAATAATGAAATTGCGAAGAACGAGTATGTGCACGCCCCATTTATGGCAACCGCGTTAGCGTCCATTTTGCCATATTTCTCGCTTTATAACTTCAAAGCCACAAAAATATCGCATTATTTTTTTTTTTGCAGATTTTGTTAGCACATATTATAAACGTTAATGTCGGAGAGTTTGAAGGATATTAAAGACGGCCTTTTTTGAAAATGATTTTCAAAATAGTGCATATTTAGTTAAATTTACCCTGTGTGAAAAATCCTTGTAAATTTCTCCCGCTAACCAGGAGAACAATAATTCATGCACATATGAACTACATACAGGGCAACACACTGGCAAAGTTTGAATACCTTAGCTGTTAAATAAACGGAGAAACATATTTAATTTAGAGCCGTTTTGGGCTATGTGCGGTATTTGCGACTTTGTTTCTCGAAATAACGGCCCTAATAGTCGTTGATTGATACTTTTTTGTCATTCCTTCCTGTGCCTAACTTGTGAGTAAATATTTGTAGACCCAAAACCAGAATAGTATTTTCTTCCTTTTTTTTTTTTTGGGGGGGGGGGGGGGGGGGAGGGGGAGGAAGTTGCCTGAAATGCCAACATCGTGCGCTACGCAAAACGCGCACGTGACTGCGAGGATGCTTACAAATATTTTTTCGCAACTACAATTTTTTTTCTCCAAAGCAAGGCTTGGTTTTACTCTTCTAAGCAAGGATCACACAATTTTTTTTTTTGCAGCAAAATTAAAAATTGTTACCGGACATGCATGGTTGTTCGATTTTATCAGAAAACGCCCTCTAGATGAACGTGACTTGTCAAGCTATCTCTGATCTTTGATAACTGTGCCTCTGGGGAGGCTTCTTCCGAGAGGCACAGGCGTTCTCCACTAACTCAATCGTCTCGGAACATCCGCCATTGACTGACTATAGTTAGTTTGTTTCATTTCATTCAGGAAGAGAACCACGCCTTGAAATTTCACAAGGTTAACCCCGCAACCTAAATGCAGATTCGGCGAAAGAGCTTTTCATGCGCAAGCCTTGATGTTTTCAGCTCGTTCTGGAGCGTAAGATCCACTCTGATATCACCCCATAGAAACCCTCGAACGCTAATAAACATCTTTGCGGCCATTCTAAAGATAATAATATGGAAAGTCTTGTTTGAAAAAATTTAAACTTTAGCATTTTTTAAGTTTTCACTAAATTGTTCCGAGGGTACTTTCAATAAAATGTGTCGTATGAAGCGAATTGATGTTGAACCTTTCATAGCGGTGTTGGGCCGTTCACTGTACCGGCATCTTGATTTTACTGTCAGAAAATAAAAGAAAAGCTAGTATATTTTAGAGCGAAACATTAAACCTTCGTATTTGTTCATTTAGCACCCGGTGCAAGATGGGCCACCGGGGGGTTCCCATGACGAGGCCCCAGGATAGCTTGGTATGTCACAAGGTTAAGAACGGCTCTCACCGCTCACGGGTGCGCTCGCTGCAGGGAGTGCTTCAGTCAGGACCCTGGTGTTCTTCGACGTTGAGACAACCGGTCTCCCAGCCTCGGGAAAGGACGTCGGCATCACGGAGCTGGCGTGCGTGGCCGTCTCCAGGGAGCACTTCGAAGCGAGCAGGGGGCTGCCATTCAGAGTCCTCCATAAGCTGGTGCTTTGCGTGAAACCGCAGGCCCCGATGGATCCAGTTGCTGCCAGAATATCCGGTGCGCTGCCTCTCTGCTTGATCGCAGCACCTCGCTAGCCTGAAAAGTGGGGACTTGGGGAAGGGTGGCCGTACGAGTTTCAGAAAGTCGGGGGTTGCTGGGTCATTTTAGAAACGAAGCCACTGTTGAGTACAGTAGCGTAGCCAGTAACTTTTTTTCAGTGATGGGTCGGCTATGCAATTGGGAGTAAAAGGAAAGGGGGAGTGGGTTTAAAACCAACCCCCTTCCCCCACTCACCCGCCCATCTTCCCACCCACCACCACCACCTCGTCCTCTACGCCAACCGGTTGAGAAAATCTGGCGAAATGTGACACGTCCCCTGTGGGTATATACAGGGGTGGAAGCGCTGCGCCAATCACGCCATTGTGCGCCAATTCACCTTCGCTGTGGCAGTCTGTCGCTGTGGCAGTCGCTGTGGCAAAACTAGAAAAAAAAATATTTTTACTTTTGTTTTGACGACACAAGGCGCCAAGTGACTATTTCATTTGGCGAGAATGATCATGATTTATTCCGGACGAGGAAAATAGACACAGTGTTCCGTTTCGTTTCATGTTCTTGTACTTTGATGAGCTGTCAATCGTCAGCAAGACGAAAAAGAACCGCGCGAGTTGGTTGTTCTTTTATTGTTGTTCAGAAATATACCGTATTTGGACGAATATAAACAACACGTAATAAACGTCGTGTGTTTATTTCCGTTCCTCGTAGCAGTACCTTCGAGGTACTTGTTTGGGCACGTTGCTTTGTGCCGCCAGTGCCACAGCTCAGCCAACAACTGCGTGTATTTAAACTTGAGGACCAACCCGCTCGTTCTGTCCTAACTGCGTGTAGTTGTCTGATCTTCGAAAATGGGAAATTCACACGTGACTTCGTCAGCTAAATCATAATTTCGTCGTTTACTTTTTTTTTTGTTTCTTTATTTATTTATTTATTTATTTTTCGCAGTGGCGTTGAGCATGGCCGCGTGTATTCCAAGTACCGCATGCAATACATCACGTATACTGTAAAGTATCGTATGAACGCTCGTCCCCGAGAAATCGCCCATTTAAGATTTTGGGGCTGAATATGTATAAAATAAAAATTCCGAAACATCGAACCCCCCGATTCGAGCCGGATATCGATCACGTGATTTCCGACACATCAACCGCACGATCTGCAGTATTGGTACGTGTGACAAGCGTGTTCGCCGCGGGTTTCCTCGTGCGTATCACGCCGTGACACGCAAATTCCTAATTCGCTCCAGCGTTTTTTTATGTCTTTTTTTTTTTGCGATTTACGTGCGTGATATTGGTCCCGTGACAGCCGAGTTCGTAACGGGTTCTTGCGTGTATATCGCACTGTGAAGCGCGAATGTTATTGCGTCTGCGTTGGTACGCGTGACAGGAGAGTTCATAGCGAATTCCCGCGTACTTATCGCACCCGTGCTTATCACAAATTTTGCTATCGCATCCCGAACATCACAGCATACAATTCACCGTTGATCTTTTCAATTTGGGTGGGCGGTCTTTTAGGACTTTACGATATGTAAACGTACCTATAGGAGCCTGCTGGCATGTTTTCGCCTGTCATCTACTCTTTGGGGAAAGCGATAACTACTCTACAAAAGTCAACAAACATTTTGCACAATCATTCGTTGTTTACGTCTTTAGGGTGTTTGCTTTTGCCGAGACCGCTTACGCGCCCCTCGTTCCTGTCGTGAACGTAACACTAAAAGCGATGATTGGTTACTTCATCTGGAAACTTTCTGTAAACAAATCTGCAAACACGTACGTGGCGAATACACGCGCTGTCACACAAACAGCAAACCAGCGGCAGGTCAATGGGAACAGTGGGAATGTCCCGCTGAACGACGCAAACCCTAAATAGTTGTGCTAGAAAGCATTCGTGCAATTGACTTGTGACGAAAGCCTTCCAGTTTATGGCCTTTCTTGCTAGTTTTCTCAGTCACTTTTTGTTCATCACTATTCGAAACAAGCTTTTTTTTTTTTTATTCAGTTCAGTCATGCATGTTAAGCGTGTATGTATGACCAGGAATCATATCATGAAGTTTTCAATATTTTGCATTTGTACTTTTATCAGATAGAGTATTTGTACTCTTTACCCTTAAGTACTGGAGTGCGGAGAGCAAGTTCGTCTGCTTCCGGCACAGCGGTTGCGATGATGTCAAAACGCCGAGCTCTTATCGGCCGATTGAAAACAATAGTGGGTGAACCTCAAGTCACCTAGCATTAAGGTCTACCCTTTATCCGTCCAATCAAAGCCAAACAAAACTCATTGTCGTTTAGACGTCACCGCAACACCTGCTCACGAAGCATACGACTTGATATTCGCATACATTTATGTTTACTAAACAGGAACTTGGGATATTTTGATTTCCTAATTATGAAAGCTGTAGTCAGTAGGTATTGAGATTTAATTCATTCCATACTATCGCATCATGAAATTGTTTTGTTTTAAACTTATGGAATGTAGTTTGGGTTGTCAGATTGGTACGACGTTTTGTTTTCATGAGGCTTAAGTGTGCTTCTTTTGTGGACTATGCCTTCTGTTAAAAATTCGTAAGAGGAACCAACGCGCTACCAGGACAGTTTAGAATAGGTGTCATTCGGATAAATGGCAACTACGCTAGTTGCTTTTTTATGCTATTCGCGACTCCAGCGAACTAAAGGGGGCGCGCTGGTCTGGCAAACTGGCGAACGAAAGGAGGTCGTTTTCGTCGTTCAGCAGGCGGATCACCATAAATGTTTTGCACTGCAGCGTAAAATCGGTGTTAGATATGAAAGCAAAAGCAATTTTTCGACGGTAAAAAAACGTTTGGTACTGCGTAGGAATGACACGGCGGAAGCATAAAGTAAGTTACTGGAAACGATGTTTGTTTTTATGCTTTCTACAAGAATCAAGCAGCGATAGCAGATGAAAGAGTAGAAACGAAGTCCTCTCTTGAGCTTCTAGGCGTTGCCGCTACGCGGCGTTGGTTTCCCTGGAGTTGCCAATAGGCTGAATAGACTACTTCCATAAAGCCCTGCATGCAACACGGCGCGCGTCGCACTCTGGGAACTAGTTGGCCAGGGAGGAGAGTGGCATGGTTTCGGTTTCGATCCACACGTCGACAAGAGATGATACACAGAGCGTGGACTATTAACGGCCGTTATCTCATGTTTTCTGGTCCCGAGAGCGTCATTTCTTGCCTCTAAACTAACCTAAATGGCCAGATCTCGAAGCTTTAGCACAAGAAAGCAAAAGTCGAGCACTTGTTTGAAGAATTCGCACCGTTCGCTGGAAGTGCGCCGGACGGGAATGAACCCCTCCCTATGCGGTGCGCCAAACGAACGAAATTATTCAAAGCGCATTTGACGGTTGCTAATGGCCATACTATTTTTTATGTGTTTGCTTTCTTACTGACTGAGTATGCCGAGATAATTTCATACGCACCGTTCAGGCACAGATCTTGAGCGTCAGTAAAAGCTCGTCCAAAAGGGCTTAGCGAGGAGTAGGGGACGCTTGTTAGGGCTTCCGTCGTAGCTAGCCGATCTCAGCGTTTGCGAAAGCTTAATCTTCTATCAGCATAAAATTGGAGTCGGAGATATATGATGACACGAGGAAGACAACATAGTAACTTTTGTGCAGTAGTAAGGCCGAATTTATTGCGTTTCCTTAAAAGTTTATGCGTCAACGCTGGGCTCAGCTTTGATACTCCTGTGAGGATGCGGCTTGGTTTTCGCCCAATGAAGTAACACGATGCGGACGTGGGGCAAACAAAATACGTGTAAGGCTCAAGGTGACTAAATTTCAGTTGTAGTTCACTGGTACTAGACGGAAATATTGAAATCCGAGCTCAAAGATGCACTCGTGGGGTGAGGTGACTGGGCGACGTCTTACTACGTTTGCATACGCACGCATAATATCCGGTGTTTCGGGAACCAAGGAAAGTGCCCCGGTCTTCGTTTTGTATCGCTCGAGAATGAGTGTACTGTACATTCGTAAAAAGTCAGATAATCAAAAGCGCAAGCAGCGCGTTTGGTCGCGGCGTGATAGCAGAGATGAATAAGCTGCTCAATCGAAACCGAAACTGACTGGCCAACTAGTCCCCAGAATGCACTGCGTGGTATTTCGCCGCGATGGGGCGCGTCGGTTTTGGAAGGAGTCCATTATGTTTAAGGGAAGGGTATGTTTGGAAATGGTTCTGGAACTTTACATAGAGATGCTTTTTCGTTCAGATATTTTTTATCTAAAAAAGCACCTCTGCGCTTATAGCCCCAATTTTGACCTGAGTGACCAGCTCCAAGATTTACTTATTCCGCTAATAAACTCGACTTTTGTAGCTGCTGAGCTGCTCCAAGGGGCATTTTTCTGGCTTCCCCACCTGCTACAAATGACTGAAGCTTCCACCCCTGTACATACTGCCTAGCGTACACCGGAGAACCTGTATCCTGCTTTATGTAGGGGGAAATGCTGCTTTCCTGCTGCTCTTGGCCAGCACTATTTTTTTTTAATTATTATCGTTCAGCAGTATGCACGATCAAAGAAAGTGGACTGATTTCAGAGATTCAACAAATTGAAGCCTGGGTGGAGGACGCAGCTAAAAATGAATGGTGAATTCTGCTGCTAGATCCGGAGCTGTTTACAAAATCCCCCAGGGAAGCAAAAATCCGCTCCGTGGGACCCGCTCCAAAGCGACGAGCGGACTCTCAATTTTGGAGCGACCCGCCCGTGGCGGTGTGCCGTTTACAATGGCCGCTGCTCGAACTTGACGAGCCGACCAACGCCTCAGCCGACTGAGCTTTCCGACGACTAGTTCCTACTGTCACTGTTCAGCTGCGGAAATAACACCCGACACAGGCCGGGCGCAATATCCGTACCGCGAAGCCCATGTCACAAATAACGAGGAAGACGTACGCGTTCGCCACCGTCACATACATTTCGGCCGCCTCAAAGCAGCGGGGCGCGCACAGCGATCGCCATCGGTGGAGATCAGATTGCTGGTAAGACTCGAATAAACAGAAAGAGGTAACAGTCCATCACTTGCACGATCGTTGTCAGCTTGTTCTTGCTTTATTGCACGAGAAAACGCTGGCGGCATGCAATGTAAAAACGTAAACCATCAGTTACAGCAAAATGAACAGGCCTATCCTTGCGTCTGCTCCCTTCAAATTTTCTGTCGTTCTTTTTCTCGTTTCGCCTCTCACGATGACAAATATCAGCGCTTGTGATTTGCCACGCTCCAGTCCCGGCTAGCACCCCTGATCTACGGAAGGCAGGAGCGTTCGAGCCTTCACGGTCTCACGTAAACAACCGATGCACCCGAACAGATTCATCTCGACGGCCTGACCGGTCTGGCGACCTCACCGCGCATGCGCACAGCCCAGTTAAAGGAAATGATGTAGTGCGCTTCTGTCAGCTTTCGCCAAGCTCCGTGCAATCCCACGGATCAAGTTCAGCGGGGTTGGAGGCGCCCCACGGGGCGGGCGCTGCCACAAATCTACGAGCGGAAGATGGCCGACTTGAACCGGATCTGCCAGCTGAATATGATTGCTCCAAAGGAGGCGCTTTCCAAATCTGCGAGCAGAATTCACCATAAGCTACAGGACGCAGCCTAAAACAGCAATGTGGTTCCAGCCAGAATGCCCGAAGGGTATGGTGAAGAATGCGTTTCTTCGATATGATCCAGTGAGCTGCACAGCTTCCACTGGGTGGATATGCACCAAAGGGAAGCTGTACAGCTCCCCTGGGTGCTGTGCGGAAAAGGGAAGAACAGTAAAACCTCGTTAATTCGGATCTCATGGGGCCGGAAAAAATGTCCGAATTATCCGAAAGTCGAAATATCGAAAAAAAAAAAAAAAGAAAACAGCGCGAAAACGTTTCCCTGTGACATACCTTTATTTTGAGAAGAAATCCGTTATTACCGCCTGCTTTCTGGACGACACTTGGGCGGAGACGGCAACTTTCCTTAGCGCGGTCGAGTGCTCCACCGCACTCGCACTGTCGGAGCTACGCATCCCGTGTGCTGACAATGTAGCACAGCAAGGCCTCTTCTAGTTTCGGGTGCACCACCTTCCAAGGCCGCTTTCTTTTCGCGTTGAACTTCTCGCTCTCGAAAACCCGTAGGATATCGGCCTCAATTTTCACGTACGTGGCCAAACTGCTTCTCTTGACATCGCAACTTTCCGTCACTTGTCGAGAGACGCCGTCCTTCAAGGCCCTCAGTATTTCCACTTTCGTCGATAAATTCTTAGCCTGGTACAGTTGCAACGGAAAACGAGTAGCAAAACTGACCAATAATCGGAGCGGCGAAATCGCGACACCCCGCGCTGTTTTTCCCGAGCGCGCCGATGGCGAGAGTGTCAGTCACGTTGCATTTTGCAACGCGGGGTTAAAATGGCGGGCTTTAGGATCCCCGCGTTAAGGCATAAAACGTGACTGTCACTCTCGTAATCGGCTCGCTCGGGAACAATAGCCCCGCGTGTCGCGATTTTGTCATTCCGGTCGTCGGTCACTTGTGGTACCCTTTTTCCGTTGCAGCAATGCTTCTGCCGCTTCCAGGCGAGGAGAGTAAGGCGCTGAAGCACGGCAATCTAGAGCAAAACTGGTGCGAAACACGGAGAACCGGAAGAGCAAAGAGCCATGAGAAAACCGGAAAAACCGCGTGTGCACCTCGGATGGATAGCGGTCATACTCTTTGGAACGGACGGTAGCTAGCGCCACCTGCCGAGTTCGTCCGAATTAACCATACTGCGCCGCGTTCCGTCCGAATTAATGAGCGTTCGCTGCCATTGACTAATACATACGTTTGACGGGACCAGATCGGCAGTTCAAATTATCCCAATTTCCGAATTAGCGGGGTTGAATTAACGAGGTTTTACTGTATAGGATGAACTTGTGAAACTGTTAGCTCATTCTTTGTTACATGTCACTTCCGTTTGAAGCTTCAAAACTCAAAAATCCAATGAAACGCACACGAGACTGTTAGCAAATAAGTCAATTCCGACTATACTAGACATCAAACGAACTAACGAAGTTATTGTCGTGAAGTGCAGTCATGTCTTGTGCCCACATCACTGTTGATAAGATCAAACCACTGCCTATATTATGTGGTGGTTTTCTCAGTGAATGTGTGTCGGTTGTTGCTAAACTCGTATCAACTGCCAAATACCTTTGGATCGGCTAATATGTAGCAATCTTTAATAAAAGGGAAAATATATTTGTTAGCGAAATTTCTTAATCTTAGCACTTTCTTGAATACAATTGTTTACCCTAACACGAAGAGAAAAAACAAACAATACATAACGTCTTGAATAGCGTCTTTCTGTTTTTGAACGGCGGATTCGCAAGGGCTGACTCTGGACATGCTGGGAGGTCAGCCGCCCTTCCGTGATGTTGTGCCGGTCCTTGGCTCCTTCCTGGCTCTGCTTCCGGCTCCTACGTGCCTCTTGGCTCACAACGGAGATCGCTTCAACTTCCCCATCTTGGCGGTGAGCAGAATCAAATGTTTTTGTTTTATCGAACAGGCATGAACAACAGACGAAAGGTTACTTTTATCCAAAGATTTACTGAAAAACCATGCATTGTGCACAAGTCATGAAGGCAACAAGAATTTACATTGTGGCCAATGTATATTTACACTGACTAAAGTTATTCACACACTTATCAGCACCACTTTTGCCTTCATCACAAGTCCTAAAATTTTCCCTTGCCCTCTTGCTCATCTGTGACACGTATCTTTTTATATATATATATATATATATATATATATATATATATATATATATATATATATATATATATATATATATATATATATTCCAATTTCTTGTTTCCTGCAAGAATAAAGAATGGCATCCTTGCAGAAGAACTACTTTTAACCTTTTTTGTGATATATTTACGCATATACAATAGGCCCGCCTGTCCGTAGATTTTTTTTCTTAGAGATGTCCGCATCTCGAGAGTGAACACTTTGGCCGAAGGGTCATTGGCCGCATATTACACACTAATCATTTGCATTGTATGTTTACAATGTGATAGTAATGAGCACTGCAAACTTTGCCACCTTAGTTTATGTTGCATAAATGCACGTGCCAACATGCACATGGATCTTCTTGTTAACGGTATTTTTCTCGTATTCGCAATTCTCTACCCAGGGAGAACTGGACCGTGCCATGGGAAAGACAATCGGGAGCCTCAACGTCGTCTGCTGCGACACCATCGCG
This sequence comes from Ixodes scapularis, assembly GCF_016920785.2. Lineage (NCBI taxonomy): Eukaryota > Metazoa > Arthropoda > Arachnida > Ixodida > Ixodidae > Ixodes > Ixodes scapularis. Next base: position 166,486,892 of record NW_024609868.1, on the reverse strand, counting down.
GCTATGAAGCACGTAGTTTGGAGCCAGCGAGCTTCAGGAAAAACAGTGTTGCAGTCACTTTCATTTTCGCTAGATGCTCTGCACACGCGGCTGTTTGGTGCTCGCTCCAAAGATCACTGTGCTGAGCAAGACTGCATAGATCTCATGAGAGTTTGTCACTATGATAAGAAAGCATTCCTCGCCTTTCTAGACAGCCGCATCAATACAGGCCCGGTCATAGGGAAAACAGGCCTCATCTTGCAGCCTGATGTGAAGGGCACTGATACTCACCAGCACATAGACCATACGGCGCTCATGGGATATCCGCTTCCAACACCTTGGCACACGGGGGTCAATGCAGACTACTGGCTTTACAGGAACTGGGGATCCCCAATCCCTAGGGCAAACGTGCGACTGGCATTCGAGTGCCTCGACAATGCCATTGGTACTCGTTCTTTCCTCAAGGACAGGGACATTGCAGAGCTGAGGTGTCTGGTGCCCTTCCTCGAGGTGTGGGACCAGCTGGCACCAGGGGCGCAGGCAAAGATTTTTGACAGGCTCCGGCTCTTCTGGATGGCTGCGCAGGACGGCTGGGCTGTTGCTCTCGCAAATTACACGGACCCCGCCACTGCGCCGCTTCGTGGAGAGCTGCCGCCGAGCAAGCTCCGATCGGACTCACCATCCTCGTGGAGCCAGTTGAGGATGACCCGCTAACAGAAGCAGCAGTGCCAGCGGGCAACGCTCTGGAGAACCCACAGGCCTCTGCCAGTGTAGAGTTTCATGCTTCGTCTGGATTGCTTGTATGTTTCCTCTCGATATATTTGTATGTCCACATGAAGCTTTCATGAGGACTATTTTTTTAATGTGTTACAGGCATTATGTTTCATAGTTTTCGAGACAAATTCATGTGTGGTCCTCCAGTATATTCAAAGATTGAGTTGGATCACTTATGTCATCTTTTAAGTTTTTAATATCATTGTAGGTCACTTCAAAAGTTAGGAACATTTAATAAAGTACCTTTTTAGTAAAACCTCATCTTCAGTCTTTCATATGGCACTTTGACTGGCTTCAGGGAAGATATATTATTATCCACCATTTTAGAAATCACTGGCGCGGTGCCTACAGAAAACGGGGTTCGAGGATTCCAAGGATGCATGCAACAATGCGCGGATTACGAAAAGAAGAAGCACCTTAGAAATAACTTTGGGCAAAAAGATACAATGGGAACAAAATTGGAGACTGGGGCAGCCCAGGTCACTGCAGCTCAATAGAGCAAGCAGGATCTTCTTTCGTCGAGCAAGTGCCCGCGCTTGCCAGGGCATCTGCTTGCGTATTTTTGTAGAACAGAACAGCTTTATTTTCATGGGTAACCATGTCTAAAGTACAACTAACGTGCCGGTATAAGCCTCAGGGGTTGTGTACCTAGTTCGGCAGGTGGCGAAGTCTCGGTATAATTGTATTCAAAATTTGGTATACCTATTTACCTTCAAAAACATGCTTAAAAAGGAAATGAACGGCTATAATTTTGATACATGACACAATAAAACCGAAAGTGTCAACTTATTGTTCTAAGTTTCGCAGTTTTTTTTAAGTTCCTTATTAGATTTTTTTTAAAGCAATGACTCTAGTAGGTTGTTGAAAACATGTGGCACATAGTACATCCGCGTACGCTAATTATATCTTGTTCTGACGCGTGGTACATTGAGACGAAGTGATGGTCTCAATGGTCGCTGCTGTAGATATGGCGGTTTAAACGCAATTCTAGAAGGGCCGGAGCACAACTGTTTCTTTTAAAAAGTCCCTCGAAAGACGAGTTGAAGTTCGTGAAATACACACTATTTATTAAGACATCCGGCCTATCAAACGCAGCTCTTTCCAAACTTCCTTTTAAGGAAGAATTTGCTTTGGCGCGCCAAAAAAGAAAGCAATCTGTAAGAATGGTTACACTGTACTATATATAAGTAACTATGCCAAGGCTTGTGCTATCATTTTTCTAACAGAAGGGAAAGAACATTTGGACATAGTAAAGACGACATCACACGCTTTTTAATCGTTTACACAAGTACGTCATAAGAGTACACCATGGCAGAAGTCACTGTCTTGGAATGAAGTCTTCATTCCACTACCGTGGAATGAAGACTGCCGCCACAAGGAAAACGCAGCATAGGGCACGGGATACCTTTCGGAGGTACCCTACTTCTACAAATAGGGTAGAATTTAAAAGACTAAAAGCAAAGGCCCGATGGACTAGGAGAAGAGCTAAGCGGGAGTTCGGGACCAAGTACATTTCCTTGCTAAATAGTTTTGTCTCGGAGTAGGGAATTTGGGATAGGTACAAAAAAAAAAATCAAGGGATTACCGTTGTTTTGTTATTCCTCTATTTAGCTCCCCTGCTAATTCACTGATGTTGCTAACGTGCTTGAAGAGCACTTCGAGAATGTTTCCAGCTCCCGAAATTAGCGGAGGGAATAGTGTCACCGTATACCGATGTCCGGTTGTAGCTCCGAGCCATACAACACTCCTTTTACAATGCAAGAACTAGAGGCGGCTCTTTGCTCCAAGAAGAGGTCGGCTCCGGGTCCTGATGGAATCCACTATGAATTGCTCCGTCAATTGCCTCGGGAATCGTAGAACACTGCTAGGTTTTTTCAACTATCTGTGGGAAGCAGCTTACTTTCCTCAAATCTGGAAACAGGCACGAGTAATTCTTTTGCTGAAAGCTGGGAAGGACCCTTCGGACCCACGTAGTTATGGTCCAATCGCCTTGACAAGTTCCCTTGCAAAACATCCGAACGCCTCATGAATAGGTACTTAATATATATTTTGGAGCGTGACCACTTCGCTAACAACCAATGTGGCTTTAAAGGGGGCCGGTCTACTTTGGACCACATAGTCCGTCTGGAAACAATTATACGTGAAGCTTTCGTAAATAGGCAACATTGTGTCTGTTTTCTTCGACCTCGTGAAAGCGTACGACATTGCGGTATGGTATCTTTCATGATCTGTATGCTTCTGCATACAGATCATGTGCGTGCGTGGTCGCATGTTGCGTTGTATAAGCAGTTTTCTTACAGGTCGCTCTTTTCAAGTTCGACTTGCCACCACACTATCAGACCAGTACATCCAGGAAAACGGTGTTCCGCAGGGAGGCGTATTAAGTGTCATCTTGTTTGCCGTAAAGATTAACTCGTCAAATGTGATTCCACCTTCCGTTCATACTCCCTCTACTTGGATGATATTCAGATTTCGGTTTCTTGTAATTTGTCTAGCTGTGAGCGGCAACTGCCGCTTACCATCAACTAAATTAGTAAGTGGGCTGACGAAAATGGGTTTAAGTTTTCGCCTGAGAAGACTATTTGTGTGCCATTTTCTCTGCGTCGGGGGTTGTTTCTAGATCCAGAACTGACGTTAAACAGGGTTCCTATTAGTGTCAAAACAGAGCATAAATTTCGGGGCATAACGTTTGATAAAAAGTTAAAACTTCATTTCCCACCTCAAGGGCCTGAAAAAGAAGTGCCTTAAATCAGCCAATATTCTTAAAGTCTTAGCGTACAAGTCACGGGGATACGATAGAATGTCTACTACGCCTATACAACTCCCTTATTCGGTCACGTCTGCTCTGGACTATGTTGCTATAGTTTACGACTCAGAGGAGGCCTTCTGCACTCAAAATGTTGGATCCTGTGCATCATCTCTGTTTAAGACTCGCTACAGGTGTCTTTTGCACATCGCCCATTCCTAGCTTGTACGCTGAATTTAATCAGATGTCACTTAGGCAAAGACGACGTTATCTTGCTGTGACTTAATTATGCCTTCCAGAATTCTGTCTTATCCAAATCACCCAACTTGTGGTGCTTTGCTACATTATCGGTTTGCTTGTCTTTTTTAGATATTATGGCTGCCTTTTTTAGATATTTCGGACTGTTAAAGAAAACAATGCGGGGAAAGAGCGCGTGGACGAGCTTATTTTAATCTGAAATTATTTATGCATATGTATAGCGACTGTCGCTCTTCACTGGATAAAAGATCGAGGAGATGGTCATCCTCGAAAACTCGTTGTCAGAAGGCACTACTTGTGACATGCTTAGTGGTTCGGAAGTTCACAGCTATGTCTTTTCGAGCTAAATAACTGTGCCATTGGTAAAAAAAAAAAAAAAAAATCGGGAATTTGTTGGAAGTGTTGTATTCTTGCATATTCAGAGGCTCAGAACTTCGAAACAAGTTTCTCCTACCAAATGTGTACAGGATAAAAGAAACACGTCCCAAGAACGTGAAGCAAGAAAACAAATGTTTATTTTTTAATGACGTGCTGAACTTAAACAATATTAGATATCTTCTCCCATGAGATAATTTATTCCTGAACGTGAAAAAAACAATAAATACATTATTTTGTATTCTGCAGATGGCAATGATATGTACTGTCTGTAGTGTTAATTTAAATACGATACCTCGAACAACTTAGACGAAAAAAAAAAAAGTTTAGGGCATAATTACCCGTAGATACATGTTTGGACATTTATTCGAAACTTATCTTGAAAAACAATAATCACATCTTAAAACGACTCTTTATACATAGATCATCCTTAAGAAGTTTAACATCTCTACCATAAATAGCTTCGGCTATAGCGTGCTTCAAATATGGCACAAACGACAATCGTCGAAAAACTCGTCCTTCCTCGCCCCTTCGGGAATTTATTTATTTAAAACTAAGCATGCTAGAACATTGGAATAAACGGCATTGTCTTTTCTAGAAAACGCAGCACCGCATGTAGAGATTCGAGAAAAAAAATTACGAATGTACCTCACTACTGGAATTCAAATGAAACCGTCCGCCGGTCTTTCGAAGTTCGAAGTTTGTCGAACTTTTGGCATGTCAGGATTCGAAAATTCGAAACTTTTCTAATTCTCTTGATAAATAAGTTCGAAAGTTCGAAGATCATCGAATTCCTTAGCGTAGAAAATTCGAAATTTCGAAAAGCTTCGATTTTTTAGTGCAAGAAGTTCGAAAGTTCGGAAATCATCGAATATTTTGGCGTATCAAGGTCGAAAGTTCGACAAGCATCGAACTTTGCAGCGTAATAAGTTACGAAAAGGATAAAATTTTTCAGCGTCATAAGTTCGACGGTTCGAAAAGCGTCGAACTTCTTAGTTTAACAGGTTCGAAAATTCGACTTCCGTCGAATTTTAAAGTATAGAAAGTTCGAAAAATATAAATCTTTCGAACCGCTTGATTCGATAGTCGAAACTTCGGTTCGAAAAAACTTCGCAGCATCCCTAGGCCTGTGGTGAGCGCTTAACAAATGTACATATTTTGCCGCTGTGCTCAGGGCTTGAGCAAGAAAAACGTACACATTTCCCCGATTTTTTTTTTTTTTTTTTCACACCAGATTCTGTGTTAAATTACTTAAGGAAAATCGGCTTCCTACTGGAGTTGTAATTTTAATTCTATGACTTCTAACCTTGTCACATAAATCTTTTTAGATAGTTTGTAACAATAAGTTCCGAGTATGTTTCAACTAAAAAAAGCTTGGCGCAGAATGGCCATAGTAGCTTAGCGCCATAAAGCCCGTATATTCAACGCACAACAACAACAACGCCTTTCTTTAGCTGTTTATCGCCATCATGTACGACTTGATAATGTATACACATGCACCCCCAACACAAAACACACGCACACACAAGTGATGCACATCCCGGCCACCTCACCCAGCCCCCTCCCCCCCCCCCCCCTCTCCTCAAAAAAAAAAAAAAAAAATGCCTGGCTATGCTCTTGCTTGTCAGGGGCAATATTAGTTTTTTAATATTTCTAGTGATTTTCCGCTGATCACACCAGAGATCTTATATTATTGGTTAATTTTTCAGTGGGGGCGGTTCAGTTTGGATTCCACCAACGTTAGCGAAGATCTGTAGCGTGCCGTGCACTTCGTGAACACCTGCAAGGACGACGCTGAGGCTCATCATGCAACAACTTGCTAGATGAGATGTCGGTTGAGGTAACCTTAATTTATTGAAGACTAATTGCAGGAAACCTACCAACCATGTAATTCGATATGAAAGGTTCTTAGTTAATTTAAATCAATTTTCACTCCCTTGCTCAAATATACAGGTGACCTTTACTCGTCTACTTCGCATTCTCTATATGGGCACGGTTCTTAACCAATTAGAAGTATCGTTATTTATTTTGTAACTCCTGTAGTCACCTCTTCTGTCTTGAGTTACATGTTTTGGTTTAGTCTGTGCCCTAAGTTTCAGTATGACTTGGCTAAAGATACAGGTAAGTCTAGGAGTAGGTGATGACTGCTTTCTTACGAACTGGGAGACCTCTTTCGTGAGATTTTGAATATCATGAATAGCTGATCTGCCGTGCAAGATCCTTGAAGTAGTCAAGGTTCTTGGCCCTACAAATTCTTTGACAGGCCTTGCTCCTCGAGATGTGTAAGTACATCATCTGCAACTGCCAATGTCGCCGTGTGAACAGTATGGGAAGAATGTTTATATTTACTTTACTCACTTACTTTACTCATGGTTGTGATAAAATAATCAATAAAAATGTGTGTCACTGTCAACAAAACATTCCCGAAAGCGTTGCATTATGCTGTTGTACCGTATTTTCCGCAGGGGCAAATTTGGGGTCAAAATAAGTTTCTGCTAAGATTGTCCGCGCACGGTGCATGGTCCGCACCTGGTGCTTAGTCGACACGAAACTATTCTCACAGGCGGCAGTGCTAGAGCTCTGCACGCAGCCGGGCCTTGGCCGGGCAGCTCGGGTTGTTTCCGGACCCGGGCCAGGCCCGGGCCAAGCTTTACGGTTGTTTCCGGGCCCGAGCCAGGCTAGAGCACTGGTAAACGCATATACTGAACATTTTTAATGCATGCTTCAGTTTATACTGAACTGCGTAGAATTTGTGACTTGTATACGTTCTATAATGTCTCGAAACTTTCCTTCGTCTTTTGAAAGAGTGCCATTAAGATCTCCATGTTGACATTCGCATTTTTATGCTGACACATACGTCTTGACAGCGTCTTTCATGTCACTTAGGCTAAACCAAGGGTCTCAAACTCATTCGAGTGTGGGGGCAAGATAGCCCACCCCCGAATGGACGAGGGCCAATGGAGGGGGGGGGGGGGGGGGGGGGAGGAGGAGGAGGGGGAGGGGGAGAGGGGGACAGTATGTTGCTATTTTAAGAAACAAAAACACAACAGCAGTGGTGTTTTACGTTGGAAAGCAGCCGACTGTCCCAGTGACAGCCTAGAGATCTAGGCACGGATTGTTGTGCTGTCTGCTTTTTGTAAACTCACCGTTTTTGCCATATTTAGCCTTCATTTGCATATACGACTACTTTAGGCCCACACGTGCTGTTACAAGAAGAATGAAAACATCGTCACACCACAGTACTGGCAGTTTTCAATAAAACGAGTGCAAACAAACCGTCCTTTCCCTGCCACGCAATTCAGTAGGCTCAACAGGCATAGAAAACTTTCTTCATACGGCAGTTTCTGCTTTCATGGCGATTTTTATAACAACATTTTAAGAACTTTCTTTTCATTTTAAAGGTATTATTTGACATGAGGAGCCCGAGCTCATAGCTTTGTTTTTGGCAGTTGCTGCTGCTGAGCAAGAGCTTGTGCAGCCGAGGTGCCTCTTTGTGCAAAAAGCTCGCGCTTGTCGCTATAGTAGTGGTATTATTACCATTCAGGTTGGTTTGCGGGGGAAAAGAATAAGCCCATATTTCGATGAAGCGATTCTCCGTCCAAACGATAAGCGCTGTAGTGCATAATGCGTGAAAGCAGAGTTCCCGTTTGAACGGAAATGAATTAACAATATAAAACTATTATTTATGGCGCATGTAGCTTTTGAGGCATAGGAACGAGGGCTCGTAGGCGCGGAATGCTTGTGGGCTGCTTCCCAGAGCGTCGCGGGCCGCGTGTTTGAGATTCCTGGGCTAAACGAATCAAATGCACCAACACCTCCGAGTGGCAGCTTTGAATTTAAGAGATGAGGCACGCCTTGCCCTCTTACGTGACCGGGACCTGGCCGGGCCTGATCAGGCAGGCATCCCATCGGGACAAGTATACGGGCCGGGCCTGATTAGGTAGGTATCCCGTCGGACCGGGTTCGGGTTGCGTAACACAAAGAGTCAGAGAGCCTGGGCCGGGCCTCAAAAAGTAGTCCCGCGCAGTGCTCTAGACGGCACACGTTGAGAAATGTCGGCTTTCTTAGCCCACAAAAAAAGCGTAAAATATACATAAATCATCATTAACATATTCATTCACAAAATCTGACTCGTCATAATCAAGGATATGAAGAAAAAAAAATCCTGTACAGTCCACAAAAGGTTAGTGCGCAAACGAGCTGGTAGTGGTGAAACATTTAACTAAAAAAAACCGAGACTGGGACGAGAAGGGAAGGATAGTCTCAAAAGAAACCGTGTTTGTCCGCCCCTTCTGCTTGAAGCCATTGCATCGCAAACCTAAGAAATCAAGGCTTGGAATTTGTAAATATACCAGGTTGGAATAGCGAATAAACCAGGTTACAAGGTTGGAATGTATAAATAAGCCAAAGTTTTTTTTTTTTTTTCGTGATATCTTTATGTTTGTTCGCATATCAAATAAGTTCCATCACAAAGTGCATAACGGGATACGGTGGTCTGTGCTACATATGCCAAACACTAGACGTTTACAAGATAACGCCCCGCCTTTTCAACCAGTACCTACGATTATCACAAAGTTTATAAAAACAAATGGCGAAATCATTGTGAGGTGGCCGTACCTCCGATCTCGGAGGCCATGCTTCGGGCATGGCCTCTGAGATCCCCAAGCGCGTGAACCTGAGACCCCGAAGCGCACGAACGCTTCTCCGGCCGTCCCATTCATGCGCAGAGGGCGTAATCGGAAAGAGAGGAGGAGGAAGCGGCGTCTCGTTGCGTCTCTCCGCGGGGAGGCGCTCCCAACCACAGTCATCTAGAGTTCCTGTATAGCTACCTACGGTAGCAGAGTTGCGCATTCAGCCTCGGCGCGTGGCCGTAGCGCTGGCTTTCCCGCACGAGAAGGATGCTTTGCTCCTCACGTGACTAAATTTGGCGAATAGCGGCGCCGCGCGCGCCGCCGCGCATGGAAAACAGGAGAGGAGGAAAAGGAGGCGGAAAGCAGGGAAACATACGGCCGGTGCAAGAGAAGCGTCGGCGGAGCGACCGTAAAGGTGGCTTTCTTGCACGCCACCGGATGCTTTGCTCCTCACGTGATGGATCTCGGCGAATAGCGGCGTGGCGGCGCGGGGAAAACAAATGCGCAACTCTGGCTCCCGTAGGGAGCCTATAGACCTTTGCAAAAAGAGCGCTCTGGCCGTCGCCATTTTGCGAAACGAGCGACCCCTATCAGCCAGAAATTTCTGGCACCCACCTGAGCTGTGGAAACCCCGTCAGCGTGACTCCCCACCTGCATTTTGCATTCGGAGTTCGCCGGCTTTTCTTGGAAGTTTTTACTTTATTCGTCTGTTTAGGATGCTTACCCTTTGTATGTTATCTTCCACTGTAAGAATCGGGGAATACCAGGGCTCGTAGCCTGCTCGGCCTTCGCAGGAAATGAACCAAGAGAGCGAACGTCAAGCAGCCCGCGACGCAGGTAGTTCGACGCTCTTGGAGGAATATTTCCGTTGAGATAATCTCCGAAAAGCCTTCCCGGCTATGTTCCGGGTCTTCGCGAAAAATAGCTGATAGGGTCGGGTCCGGGTTGTGGGGACGGAATAGACACGTTCGTTCACTTGCTTTGAAGCTGTGCAAAGAAGCAGCTCTCTCAGTCTACATGTGCCCCAAAACACGCCGGATTTCGTCCGATCGTCGTGAAGTGACTATCGTCGACACTGTATACATTGGACATGCTGTGTTATTTGAGACCTTTCTCAAATCCTGTTCGGACAATGCGGCACCGTGGGGTACGTACAATATATGCTGTTCGATTGATGAGACTCGTTGAATTTCATGTTGTGGCCGGGGAATATCCATGCAGTTCGGATATCCTGTGTGGTCAAATATTCTGACCTTTATAGATTGACACGGCTGATTGTACGGTGCCGTAAAACGATGAACATAAAATGAAACAAACATTCCAGTTGCATTTGTTCTGTCGCGCACGGGCTCACCAAAACAGCTCTCATTTCTTTGTGTATGTTCCCAAAAATAGAACACTGCTTTAAAGACCTCTATAAATTACGTACGCCACAGAACACAAAATAAAAAAGAAAACGCGGCATTTCAGCCGCCACCACCGTCCGGAATTGCGCCTACGCAGGCTGCTACGGCCCACTGACGAGAAACTCCACAGCTCAGCGCAGTCGGGCAACACTGACGTACACTCTCAAACCCAGGAACGCGCGCTGTAAATCGCTTCGTTCGAGACTGCCGCTGGAAAGGTCTATACAGGAACTCTAGAACGTCCCAAATCCACCCAAAGCCGTACCTCCTTGGCCTTCGAGCCGAGGCGACGGCGGTACGCGAGGGCGTTGGCGAGGTGAGACAGACGCAGGTGGCGTGTGACGTCAATCTGAAGTAGAGTTCCTGTATAGCTACCTACGGTAGCAGAGTTGCGCATTCAGCCTCGGCGCGTGGCCGTAGCGCCGGCTTTCCCACACGAGCTGGATGCTTTGCTCCTCACGTGACAAAGTTTGGCGAATAGCGGCGCCGCGCGCGCCGCCGCGCATGGAAAACAGGAGAGGAGGAAAGGGAGGCGGAAAGCAGGGAAACATACGCCGGGGCAAAAGAAACTTCGGCGGAGCGACCGTAAAGCTGGCTTTCTTGCACGCCACCGGATGCTTTGCTCCTCACGTGATGGATCTCGGCGAATAGCGGCGTGGCGGCGCGGGGAAAACAAATGCGCAACTCTGGCCCGTAGGGAGCCTACACAGGAACTCTAATCTGAAGAGGAGAGCAGTCGTGATCGTAAAAATTTTCACGACTCCTGCAAACATATTCACGACTCCGACAGACCGTAAAAATAGAAGCGTCCGCTTCAATTTTCACGATTTGTCGGAGTCGCGGGTTTTGTAGTGTCCTGTTTGGACGCCCCTTGAGGAGGTGTTGAAGTGCACGCAGCTACCAGCTGCGTCCCTCTCTCCAACAGCTGCGCGTGCGTTCTCTCTCTCTCCAACAGCTGCGCGAAGTGCACGCAGCTACCAGCTGCGTGCACTTCGCGTGCGTTCGCTTCTACTCACACCGCGCGCGCAGGCGCAACTCTCCTCCTCTAGTTTCTTCTCCTTCAAGTTTGAATATGAGCAGCGGTAGGCGCGCTGCGCGCGTTCAAGGGGAAAAAGTGGCCGAACAATAAAGAGAAAAAAAAAAAAAAAAGAGGAAGTGGCCGAGTGGGCTAACGCGTCTCAGCTCCGAGCGTGGAGCGAAAGCTTCCGCTGGGAACCTCCTGGGTTCGATCCCCGTCGCCCCCGCCCGTTTCGATCTGGATGAGTTTCGTACCGGCACGCGTTCGTGTGATGACTACTGCGTGATGCACGTTAAAGGGGCGGTGCAATGATTTTAACACTGAACGAATGTGCAGCTTGTATTTTTTATATTTTTTACTTCGGCATAAGTAAGAGAAAAAGTGGCACCATACCCCAAAATACCTCTATTTCGCTGCGTAATCGCAAAATAAAAAACGCTTTTTTTCCCAACCTGCGGCCACATGGTGACCGCAAATGGAACCTGTGGTGTGACGTCATTCGGAGTGGTTTTTGTAAGTGATAGTGTTAGGCATTTCTAAGCTTGATTTAAGGTTAAGTTTTAAAAAATCTTGTTGTTTAGGCATGCAGAAACGCTTCAAAAGCCTAATATTGCCGCTAAAAGGGTATGAATTATTTGTGGCGCCATCTACCGCAAGTCAACCAAACCGGCCGTCGCCGTCATCCGTCGACGCCCGAGGCGCCTACGGCGGCTACACGAGCAACCCGGACGTTTTGTCTTTCCCTCGCTCGACGGAGTGCGTTGGTCGTGGTCCGTAGTATCGTGGTATCGTTATTGTTCCTGGTGTCTCGACCTCGACCTCGACTTCGACTTCGACTGCCCGCCGCGTCGCAAGCATCTTGCGCTCGACGTCGCTCAGGCTGTCCGCCCATGCCGCCATGTTGGTCGGGAATCGGCGGGAGAGCGGCGAGCCTGGCGAGCCGGCGAGCGTTGGGGAAACGGAAGCCAGAAGAACCCAACCGGAAACCAACGCCGCTCCGAATGACGTCACAGGCGAAGCTGGTGCCGCTTCAATGTTGAGTTGAGGGGTGCCGGAGATACCAATTTTTTTCTTTTTTTTTTAATGAAAACTATGGCAAGTAGGAAACAATGGTTTTCGGTCCTTCGTTTCATATGTGGCCGGGATCAATTCCCGCAATTAATTAGCCAATGTCCGCAAACTGTTGCACCGCCCCTTTAAGAATCCCAGGTTAGCGGTTGTACTGCACTGGCTAAATTTCTCATCTGCAGCTGAGAGACCGATTACCGTTGAGGCGCATCTCCATCAAGGCTGTATAAACATAAAGAGCAAACCAATCCTGCGCGCGTTCAGTTCACCCGCTGTTGACTCCACTTCACTCCGTTCTTCCGATGAAGTGTGATGGAACGATGCTCCGCATCACCCCATGGTTCCCCTCGGGAAGATGGTGTAATTTTTTCTCATGGTCGTCTCTTGTAGCGCAAATAAAACTCCCAAAAAATTTAGCTTCGTACAATAAATAAATGAATAAATAGATTGTGTGTGTGTATATGTATATGTATGTATATATACATATATATAACACGGGCACTTCACACCATCGTACGTAATCTCCGAGGAGGATATGAACTCTGGGCCTCCCAATGTCTGGTCGGGTGTGCTAACCTCTACACCATTCCACCTTGGCTTTTTTTTTTCTTTTTTTTTTTTCCTTATTTCATGGGAAACAAACACGGAGAGTCAGAGCACACAAAAATATCGCACTACAAAAATAGGTCCCTCATTTATCACTAAAGTTCTTTCATCTGTAACAATTTGTTAAACAATGGTACCCAATCGGGCTTTGTGTCGCGACCTTCGTACACGCTGGTGACTTGTGCTACCAGTTGAATGAAATAACAATGCACAGACTTCGGGGTCTGAACGGCATTTCGCACATCCATTCGGGATTTCCACATGCTGTATAAACTAAGGAGCATAATGAGGTCATACGGAACGGTGTCCACTGGCATTACGGGCAGAAAACGAATGGAATGCGGTGTAATATCTAGGGTTTTGCGCAAAGTTCGCTGCAACACATCCCCCCCCAAAAAAAAAATTGCGTCCCAGCAGTTGATAAAAATGTGCTCAACAGTTTCGGGCTCCTTACACAATAAGCAGTTTACAGTCCATGGAACAAAGATACCCTTCTCTTGCAACCGTACCTTGGTGGGTAAAATAGAACAATGTAATTTGAAAAAGAGTGTTTTGATCCTAGGAGGAATTCCCACCTTTTTTACACGACACAGCTTATCGTGCCCAGGGTGATTTTTGTACAAGACTCGGTATATTGGCGTTGGGAAGAAAATATCAACAAGATCCCGTGTTAGTTTTTTCCTCGACACAGTTGCGAGGTACTCCCGAGAAAAACGGACTGCTAGAAAATTAAAGGCGTCAACAACCTCTTTGAGGTATCCCACCAGTCTTGGTGGGTGATATTCAACGGTTGACACAACAAAAGTGGGGATAAAGGATGCCAGCTGCTTTTGGATGACTTCGCGAATAAAAGGGACTTCCTGGTATCTTAAAAAAAGAAATCGTGATACCAACTGTCTAACGAATAAGTGGGGCAGGCACACACCCCCGTCTGTGACACTACGGAAAAGGTTTTCCCGTCGCATGGGCTCCCAAGTTGAAGTCCATATGAAAACCGCAAAGACACGGTGAAACTTTTGTATATTGCTCCTTGCACAGTGTAGAACTTGTAGCACATACCAAAGCTTGGCAATCAAAAAAACGTTGCAGATAGTTGTTCTCGTAAAAATCGACAGATCTCGGTGGATCCAGCGCTTGGAGCGCTTGTCGATATCTGCTGCCACAGTTGACCAATAGGTCGTGCTATTTCTGTGGCTCTCCAGTGGCACACCGAGGTAGTTGCATGGAGTGCAGCTCCAATGGATGTCCTTGAAAACTTCGGGCGTGCTCGCCCACGTTCCGTGCCAGAAGCCCCTGCACTTTTGCAGGTTCACCGAGGCACCCGTGGCCTTGCAGAAAGTGTGCGTCAACCAGACATGTACAAATTACTCAGAAAAGGTAGTTAAGTTACTGAGTATCGATGCCAGAACTAATTGGAGTAGAGTAGAAATTACCCATTGGTAATAGTAATTGAGTAAACTACTAACTACTGTAAAAAAGTAGCGAGTTACTTTGAACTTACTTTCGAAGTTACTTTTTGTATATGTGTGGTTGCAAAATGAACAGTAGTTTTGATCCGTGAAAAATCCTGCGAGCCTAAAATAAATGCAGTCATTTTATGGTTTGCGTTTTCACCAAAATAGTTTATTTGCTCGCAGACGCAATTGTCTTTCAAAGTTCTTATCGGGGAGTTTTCCCCTTTTCCTCCTAAAGACATGTCCAGCCAAGCTAGAAAGACGTTCCACCGTGGCGCTGGATAAAAGGGCAGCGTTGAATTTCAGAAACAGACTGTGCGGGGTCAAGTATGCGAGTGTCAGCATCTTTGGTGTTTATGACGAAACATGTGAGGTTTGTCTCGGCTAGGAGGTTCTTTTATGACAAACTCTCCTCCTTTTTTCTTTTTTCTTCGGCAAGTTGAGATTTTTATGATTGGCCCCTCTTTATTCCCACTACGTTTGGAGAGTACGCTAAGTGAGTGCACCTGATCATCAAGGGGTAAAGTCTCGCGCCACGACGATGAGATCATCAGGACGACTGCGCGTCTCGCTGCAGTGCTAATGCTACGCCGCCGCTGACGCCGGGTCCAACACAAGGGTTTCCCAATGGTGACTCGCAATCCTCGCCGGCGACTACGGTATCTTGACACGCCTGACAAATAAATCGTTCTCACCAAAGAGGTAGTCTCTCTGGCGTGAAAGTTCGGAAGGACGCGAAGGATTACGTGAACAAGCATCCTCGCTCGTACAGTTGCAGTTCGAAGCGGGAACGTGCTTGCTCAATTGAACGGATTATCCGTGTCTGCGTTTGTGCGCGCGGGAGTCCGGCTTCGCAAGCGAGTATGCGCTGACGACGAGGCGACCATGGGAACAGTCGCCCAGGTGCGAGGTCATTCTATTGGCGTCTCCAGTGGAACCCCCAAACCACTTGAGGTAAAACTCACTAAAAGCAAAAAAAAAAAAAGAAAAAAAAAAAAAAAAAAAAAAAAACCTCGGAGTGGTTTTTTTTTTCACGGTTGCAGCTGAAGGCGCGGCGCCTGCGTGCATTACCGGATTAGGTCAGTACCCGACCAAGGCTTGTTAGGCATCTCTGCCTGCGTTCGTGCGCGCCGGTGTTAGGTTTTGGCTGCTCGTCGCCACCTTGGCCCATGGACGCCTGTGGTGCAGTTTCTACGGCTGCCGAGTATAGACCTTTTCACCCTCCACCGCATGGGCGCTGCCATCTTGGAATCACGTGATGCGGCCGCCATTGGGTTGCTTCAACTTGTCGCTCCGCTCTCCCGTCCGCGCCTTGGCGGATGCGTTGAATTCGTGTTTTTCGTCGCGTTTCACCGCGTCTCTTGCGTTACTCCGTAAAGTGTCGTCCGACACTTCTACTTACCATGCAATTGCATTACATCATTATGCGCGCAACTTCTGTAATTGATTTTGTAACACGTTTTGAATATTTTTTACCGTCGGCGTGCGGGATACGTGTGAAAAGGTTTTATAGGAGCAGGAATCAGCGTTAGCACTTGCGCACATTGAGAACATATAGGACTTGAAGAGAGCCTCGAGGGTTCAAATACCAATAACTTATGAGAACTGAAGTTTGGTTACTAATAAGGGCGGAACATTTTCAATAGGAAGCCCAGTGTTATTATATATATATATGAGTGCGCATTGGTGTCAAGGAAGAAAACAAAACCACTCAGCGTAATTAGCCACGTGTTTTTCCTGAAAAAATGGTGTTTTGTAGTTCCAACAGATCGAAAACAGTTTCTTTTGATTACACTAGGGAACTAGTGGACAGGGCGCGGGAACAAACATTTAGTTTGAATAATTTTTTATGCTAGAAATAATGGTACCTTAGCATTAGGCAACTTGTTTGTTCGCAAAATCACACCTATATCTGTTTTACGTTCTTAATCGCGTGTGTGATATAAGCATTCGCTTTATCGGTTTATTTATGAATACCACGGAATTGTATATCGTGCTTGGTCCCATGTCCATAGTTTTCAGTTGCTTTAGTATTTTTTTTAATATAACCATGCAATTTCAATTAATTTATTTCAACACAAATAATTGGACTCCCCGCGTAAGAAACTACCACAGACAGCTTGATAGTGCCTATGATTCATAAAATGTGACGCCGAAAAGAATCCTTCTGCATGAAAATCACCGGAGTGCAGCCAATTGTCGACGGCGCATAGGGAGTTACTTTCAGTAGATGGCGACGTCAAAATGTGCAAAGAGCATCGTTTCAAATCAGTGAACAGCTTTCTACACAGGTCCATTGGGTGGCGCCTGGCGTTCGACTTCAGCCAAACTTATTGGAAATCATTTCTTTTGCGCTCTTCAATTTCATTCGGCAAATTTTACGTAAAATGAATATCAGACTTTATTTGAAGCTGGCATTCACTTATCTTACCATTCTCATACCTTGAGAACGTCGTAAGCAAATGTCCAAATGACAAAAAGTTTATTTCATAAGGCCAATATTTTGAAATGCTGTAAATGAGTACTTTAGTTAAAGAAATTTTATAGTCAGCATAGGCTGGTCTATCAAAATATTTGTCGAGAGCTTAATTTCTTTAAATAAAACAGGCCGAGACAATATCACTTTTTTATATTATCTACGTGATTATATTAAACTCGTCTAGTCATTATAAAAGACATTTCCAGTCTCGAAGTTAGAAAAGGTTGGTGTACGGAAATCAAACATCGAACAGTAAACTTGTCAGTTCATCTGTTCTTGGTGATTCGGCAGATTGTTAATCATGTTGTCGACCTGATTTTTCACTAAGCACTCATGCAATATAGTCTGTTGCAATATAAGATGATCAGTTCAATATCTGACTTGAGCGCGAGCTATCTACTTCCGTACCGCTCGGTGCACGCACAGCCAAAGCACGGCGGCAGGCAACGAGCGCACTGTGCAGGCGGAGCTTGTCCTGCTCTTTATTTTTTTTTCTTGAAATTAGTGTCCGCGGGTACGGCCGTGGACAATGGTACCCCTCCCTGTGCATCAGCGCAGTTGTTTCACCGCCGAACCTGGCCGAAATTAATGATGGACGGAATCAGACGCATATAGTGTTCGTAAAAAAAGATCGCAATTTAGGCTCGAAACCACTTCGTGGTTTCCCAAGTGGCTCAATACTATTGTTTCATTCGCTGTGTGCTACTAGAAAGAAATTCATATCGCAAAATAAATCGAAAGTGGCATGAAACAGCATCACAATCGCGTGTACGTTGAAACCGAAACCGACCAAATTGAAGCAACCTAATGGCGCCGAGTGCGCCAGCGCCCTCTACCCGCCGGTCAGGCAACTACTGTAATAAAGAGGTCTATAAGTGCGTGCGAACGGAATGTGAGGGGGCCCCTTGTTCGGGAATGTCACTTTATCTCTCGGCGTCTTATATACTTCTGTGCTCAAACTTTTGTGATGAGCAAATTAGCACTGAAATTTCGAAAGTAATTAGTAATTTGAGTAGAAGTTACCTGAAAAAAGTATTTAAATTAAACTACTAATTACCCAAATCCAGTTGTAATTGAAAGTTACCAAGTTACTCGGAAAAGTAGTTAAACACAGTAGTTTGAGTAGAGTAGTTGAACTACGTCCAAGTCTGGCGTCAACCGTAAGGCGTGGCTAAAGCGCGAAACACATGTACGACGAAACCGTCCGATCCGACGTGCGGACTGCCGGAATGACCTTGGGGGGGAGAGGGTTTTCATAGCATCGGAGAGCGTTGAAAACCCTCGCCTCCGACCGTCGTATTGCGCGGTCGGACGTCGGATCGGACGGTTTCGTCGTACATGTGTTTCGCGCTTTACACTCGTTTTATTGGTGCAGAAAAACGCAACGTCATCCGCATAAGCCAAGACTTTGGTTTCAACGCTGTGCAGGATATATCCTCGGACATTTGAACTTTGGATTATGCTCTGACACAGTGGTTCGAGGTACAAAGAATGGATTATGCTCTGACACAGTCGTTCGAGGTACAAAGAATGGATTATGCCCTGACACAGTGGTTCGAGGTACAAAGAAAAAAGTAAGGGTGACAGCGGGCACCCTTGCCTCACAGAAGAATGGACTGGTATACTTTTCGTCACGTTATTGTTCAGCACCAAACTCGTATAGCAATTGGTGTATGACATCTTAACGCCTTGTAATATTATCTTCCCAACGCCTACATGCGCCAGTATTTTGAAAAGGACATCATGCTGAACGCGGTCAAACGCTTTCTCTAAATCGATTTGCAACATTGCAACTTGGTCGCCTCCTCCAGACACACAATCTAACACACTTCGGGCCACGTGAATATTGCTCTGGATTGGTCTACCCCTTATCCCACATGTTTTATGTTCCCCGACTACTTCACAAATAATAGATTGCGTTTTGTTTGCCAGTACTTTTGCATATATCTTGTAGTCCACATTACACAATGTTATCGGGCGGTACCCTTTCACGCAGCGTCGTTGGTTGTTGTCCATTTCTTTTAGAATAAACACCGTGTGTGCCCGTAGAAACGAAGGCGGGAGCGCGTTTGCCTTGTAGGCCTCTTGAAAAACTTCATGCAGCACGAGACAAATCTCGTTCTTGTGCACTTTATAAAACTCAGCGATTAACCCATCGGGTCCCGGTGTTTCTCCTTGTGGGAGAGCGTCCACAGCATTTACAATTTCTTGCACACTAATCGGATCTTCAAGGGTTTCAGCACAATCTTCACTCAGCCGCGGTAGTAACGTTATCAATTTTGCAAGACCCTCGGTATTGTCTGCGAATGCGGGACAGCTCAGCAGTGCTCGATAGTGATCAAGAAAGACGCGTTCGATCTCCTCCTTATCAGTGACGATTCTGTTTCTGTGCTCTATCTCTATACTTCTTTTCAACTTCGGTCCGAGCGCGGCCGATGTTATCAGCCGAAGGGCCAATCAAACAGCGAAAAAGGCACAACGTCTGGCGTGCTCTCTGCAGTTGATAGGGGGATCGGTGGCCGAGTGGTCTAGCGCACACCAGCTCGGAGCACGTGGAGCGAAAGCTCGCGCTGCAGAACCCAGGGATCCTGGGTTCGAGCCCCACCCCTGCCCGTTTCGATCTGGATGAGCATCGTACCGGCGTGCGGTCGTGTATCA
This sequence comes from Ixodes scapularis, assembly GCF_016920785.2. Classification (NCBI taxonomy): domain Eukaryota; kingdom Metazoa; phylum Arthropoda; class Arachnida; order Ixodida; family Ixodidae; genus Ixodes; species Ixodes scapularis. The sequence continues at coordinate 166,467,440 of NW_024609868.1, read as the reverse complement.
CTACTGCGTGACGCACGTTAAAGACCCCAGGCTAGCGGTTTGTACCGCACTGGCTAAATTTCTCATCTACAGCTGGGAGACTCGTCGCCCCTGTGAGGCAGACCAAGTTCTAGGCTGTATAAACACACACACAACACAATTCTTCTTCTTCTGCAGTTGATAGGACCAGCCGGTATTCGCCGTTTCTCTGTGCGCGCTCCTCCGCCGGCTAGTCCTATCAAGCGCCGAGAGCACACCATGACGCTGCGCTTTTTACGCTGTTTGATTGGCCCTTCGGCTCATAACATCGGCCGCGCTCGGACCGAAGCTGAAACTAAGTATAGTATTTCCTTACTCAGTGCGTGTCTCTTTTCGTCTTCCAACGCCTTCTCCCCTTGACCGCACGACCGCGCCCGCGTACCGCTCCTGATAAAGACTGTCAAGCTGAGCTTTTATGTACTCTATGTCCTTGGTTCCGTAGCCAGGATTTTTGCATTCCAGCTCGCATAAAAGATGCAAGTCATGTTGGAGTTGCTTTTCTTTTTCGTGCTTGTAATAATTAAGCGTGCTTGCTCTTTCAATTGCCAACTGTTTCGCGTCTTGCTTAAAGGTTTCCCACCTCGCAAAAATGTGTTCCCCGTTTTGACCTGCTTGTCTAAGTAATTTTCGCGTTTCGGACACGAAAAACTCATCTTTAAGTAGCTGAGAATTTAGCTTCCAAAGTTTCCAATTGATGCGCTTATGCTTCCTCCGTTTTTGTCCAATCGTTATCGCAACCATGCAGTGATCTGTGAATAACACAGGTTCCACACTATAAGCATTTAAAAGTTGTATTAGTTCAATAGAACAATACAACCTGTCTAGTCGGGCATGCGATGCCCGTTGAAAGTGCGTGAACTGTATGAGTTTGGTTCCTGTTTGAAAGTTGGCTACGTCTAGCAAGCCTCCCTCTTCGACTACTTCGAGCAATAATTGTTCACTTCTATCAAGATGCGGCCTGGTCGGAGTTCGGTCATTTAAGTCGCAAACACAATTGAAGTCTCCAAGGAGTACAACTAGTCTATCACACACCAAGGGCCCTAAACTCGTGAAACACAAAGTTTGAGCCGAAAGTTCGCGGAGCGCGCCGATTGGACGTCGGTGAAAAAAGCGCGGAGTCATCATCGTGATAGGCCAATCGGTGCGCTCCGTTAACTTCGGCCCCATCTTTTAGTTTCACGAGTTTAGCGACCCAAGTATGAGCGCAAGTGATTGAAAAACTGAACTCGAGAATTCACATCGTTTGGTGCATACACACAAATCATCCGCCACCTGCATTCCTGCACCCGGAAATCGCACATAACAAAGCGGCCCTGCAAGTCAACCGTCAGAGCTAGCTCGCTTAACTGAACTGACTTTTTTATAAACAAGAAACACCCTCCCAAAAGACCGACAGCATGGCTGACACATACCTCGTATTTTCTCAAAAAAAGTGGTAAAGCGCGGTCAACCTCTTCCTCATTCTCTAGCTTTGTCTCTTGTACTGCTAAAAAGTCAATCTCCCTTTCTTCGAGTAGACGGTGTAGCTGATTCTGCTTTTTCCTCGAATGAAAACCGCGTACATTTAAGCTGGCGAAGCGGAAACCGCCCATCGCTGCTTCAGGGGGTGGCTTTTCCAAAGCTTGCCGCGCAAGCGGCTTCGACACGTTTAAGCGCTTACTTGCGTATGTGGCCCTCGGTTCCTATTTATTTCGCTTGACGTCACTAACACCAGTTCCCAGAGCAGAGTGTGTGTCCACTCCGTTCCCTTGACCCTCGGGAAGGGGACCTGCTTGCTTGGTTTCACCTTGGTCTCGCTCGTTCAGCTCCGAAGGTGTAGCAGCACTGCAGTCACTGCCTTGCTCCATGGAAGAATCATCCCCGGTCTGCGAGGACACAGGTATGGCTCCTGGGTCTTGTGGCTGGTGGTCGCTGATGGCTCCGGTCTCGCCTGGTACGGAGGGAAGACTGTTTGCAGGGCCGCCCGTGGACGCCCCCACTTCGCCGTTGGCTCCCAATACTTCGGACACGTCCATGAACTGGTCGAGATTCGATTCGGCATCCTCATCACCGCGTCTCAGCACCGTGGCATAGGTCGCGTAGCACTCGTTGTCTTCGTGACCAAATTTGTTGCACTTGTTACATTTTAGTGCGCGGCACTGTTTCCGGATATGGCCTATTTTTTGCACCGTAGGCAGAGCGGTGGTCTTCCAGGCACGATGACAAGAGATTGCACCCCATATACCTTGATCATATGGGGCAGGTCGGAAGAGCTGACGGCGTCGTGCAGCGTCATGCTGACTTCCCTGTTCAGGGTTTCCAAGTGTTCCATTCCCGGGATTCGCCATTTCTCCCTAACGATGTTACGAACTTTACCGTAAGGCTCGAGAGCTTCCACCACACGCCTGTCTTCCGGATACGTTGGGAGCCAAAGTAGCCTTACCCTAATGTCCTTTGTGTTGGGATCCAGCACCAGACATTTCCGCGCCTTGACCGTGAGTTGTCCAATCCTTTTCATCTTTTCTGTGGCAGCCATGCTTGCGAGAGTGATCATCCATATGTGGCTCATTTGGAATTGTCCAATTGAAACCACGTCCGTCATGTCCACGATGTCCTTCAGTCCGTCTCGAAAATCCACAGCACGGTATAGTCTTCCCATCAGGTCCGTGTGCAAAAAAACGGAATTCAGACACATTTTTCCATCCGGGAAACGGGGCAACACCACACGATACTCATCGCTACTGCTGGCTGCAGCGTCGATGCTTCCTCGGCCCGCGTGGGCCGATAACGCGCCGTTATCGGAGCGCATCATCGTCCGTCCGCTCTCGTCGAAAGCCGGAAGCGAACTCCACCACTCCACCTTGACTTTCTGGGGTTTCCTACCTGTCTTATTAATGCACAAGAAACGAAATGTATCCAATCGGAGGTGTTCTGGAAACACACGCCGCCGCGTGGAACGCGGTACGACGCTTAGTGTCACGTGATACGTGCTCGTTTGTGCTCCAGAAATCCTCTCACTGTTTGTCTCGCCCCGTGTACATGTAGTATTCTTTGTTTATGAGCTTTAGAGACACGGTATCATCATCATCTGCGAGAATCAAGAGCCACGTTATTGAGTATACAACACGGGCACTTCACACCATCGTACGTGGTCTCCGAGGAGGATATGAACGAATATGTGCAGATGAATGAACCGTACTTAATCCAATGAATCAAAGAATCAAAGTTTCCAGGAACCCGCCGAAAACCAAAAAATGGCGGAGCCAGGATTTGAACTCTGGGCCTCCCAATGTCCGGTCGGGTGTGCTAACCACTACACCACTCCACCTTGGCTTTCTGGCGTTTTCTACCTGTCTTATTAATGCACAAGAAACGAAATGTATCCAATCGGAGGTGTTCTGGAAACACACGCCGCCGCGTGGAACGCAGTACGACGCTTAGTGTCACGTGATACGTGCTCGTTTGTGCTCCAGAAATCCTCCCACTGTTTGTCTCGCCCCGTGTACATGTAGAAGTATTCTTTGCTTATGAGCTTTAGAGACACGGTATCATCATCATCACCACCCATATATATATATATATATATATATGGGTGGTTTCATCTCAAATCGTGCAGGCAAAAAGGGTCGAATTTTTAATTTCAACGAAAAAAATATATGTTATGGCGCCGTTTCTAAAAACGCAGTCGCCACAAACCGCAAGTTCGTCGGATTTTTTGTTCTCGACTTACGAATTCTTAAAGAGGCCGCGGCGAAAATCAGTGTTTTTCACACCCGTCGTGGGTCGGATGTTTCGCTTGATCTCCCGCCGTGGATTTTCACTCCACATTATATTATCTTTATTCAAGCACTCTGTGGACACATTTAAAAGGCTCCAATACCATAAAATAATTTTAGGCGTTTTGCGTTTTTTCTGTAAAAATGTCAAAAACGCCCCCTCGGTCAATTGTTGACGAAATTTGACAATTATTTACTGGCGATCTACTTGGGTTACATTGATATTTTTTTATGTCCACGGAGAGCCCAAAATACGCTCTTTTTATGTATTATAAAATGACCCGGCTGTATAAAATATCCTTTGCGGTACGTTTACGTTAATATTATGCGAAAACCAAAAAGTAGCATTTTTGAAATTGATTTCCTCAAAAAACCCATTTTTTCTTTTCTTATTTTTTGTTCAAATGTAGATATGATAGTTGTCTACACGAATATCAAGCCGACGAAGTGTATATTTTGTTTGTATGTTTTATATTCAGGCCTCAATATAGGAAAAATACGTCTTTGTTTTGCAAGACCTAAGTCAGACATAGCGACCCAAGCGTCTCTATGAATTGTGAAAAAGTTTTCTTGCATTTTTTTCTGCATTTTGTAATCAATTATAAACGAATTTTGTGGTATTGAACATTTATGTTTTGATAAGAGCGGGAACCACGAGATAGATATCTAACCAAATCAGCAGGCCTAGTAGACTTTCAATAACCAAAAGGCACAGACGTTGTATTGTTTCGATTTATAAACCTTTCACAGTAAAGTAGCACGACTAACTATTAGCTGTTATATTGCTAAGACAAAGAAAGTTACCACCTCCGTCGATATATTATATACAATTATTTCCGAAACCAAACACCGGGGTTTGTTCACCGCACATCGCACAGGTCACCAGGGAATGTCCTTTCACTTCCGTAATACATAAAAGTGATGACACAGAAACGGTCCGAAACACACAGAGCGTGTGTCGCGGAGAGGGGTAGGAAATAAAAATACATAAATAAGAATTAAATTGCCCGACTCCGATCGTAACGAAAATTGGGTAAAAAAATAAAGTATTCAGGTTCGAGCGGTGGCAAGGCGATATGTCCACGCCTGGTGGAGATTCAGACAAAGAAGTCGACGACACGTAAACGTAAAAAAAAAAACAAAAAAAAACAATAGACGGGAAAACTCAGCCGCACATGGCGAGAACAAAAACCAACTCCTCCGGGCATTCCCTAAACGGGACGCAACCAAATGCGTGCGAACACGCTCTCTACATGGCGTAGCGAACCGCCAGGCCGCTACGCCATGACGAAATAAACCCAACAACTGAACAGTGCTAACAAACAGTTAGTAAGAAAACATTGAAAAAAAAAAAAAACGTTCAGAAAAAGGCGCACCCGAGAAACAAAGTTCAGCGGGGCGAAGAAACACACACGAGTCGGTCCCACGACACTGAAGTCTGGCAGGATGACGGCGTCCAGATGATGCTCGAATCTGTTCCTCCCTCTATTACGCACATCCACGACGGCTGTGCGGAACAGTGGCTGTGCGAAACAAAGTAAAGAATAGATTCGAGCAGCGATGCGCGAGAAGGTAACCGAGACTATGCCTCAAGCTTCATATCGGGAGAGGAGCTTTCAAGGTAGTTTCTGCAGTTACTCAAACTTTCTCTTTCCCCTTCCCTTTTTCAAAAGAACACGTCAGCCGGCACTAACTTTTCATCTCGGGAGAAGCCCACTCTTCACAAACGGTTATAGTTGACAAGGAGGCTGACTTCGCCCCAAATAGTCTCCGGGCAGAATACAAACACAAGTATATTTACCAACACGCTCGTTTCAATGTCAGTCTCCGGGCTTCGCTGTTTCCAAAAGAGATAAATAACCCTTTATAAGGACAGAACGAGCGGGTTGATGGGGATAATTAAACTTAAACAGTCCCTTCTCGTTTTGTTTCTCAAGTTTAGTAGATAACCCTTCGGTGCTATCGGATCTCCCCGGAGAGAGATAGAGCACGGCCGTTTCAAGGTAAGGATAGTAGGGATGCCGCGAACTTTTTTCGAATCGAAGTTTCGATGATCGAATCAAGCGGTTCGAAAGGTTCGAAATATTTCGATTTTTCGAATTGTCTATATCGTAAAATCGACGGAGGTCGAATTTTCGAACTTGTTAAGCTAAATACTTCGGCGCTTTTCGAACCGTCAAACTTATTACGCTAAAAAATTTGATATTTTTCGAACTTTCGAACTTATTGCGCTGCAAGGTTCGATGCTTGTCGAACTTTCGAACTTGACTGACCAAAATATTCGATGAATTTCGAATTTTCGAACTTATTTATCAAGAGAATTCGATAAGTTTCAAACTTTCGAATTCTGAAATGTCAGAAGTTCGACGAACTTCGAACTTTTAGGGTAAAAGTTCGACGTTCGTCGAACTTCGAAAGACCGGCGGACGGTTTCATTTGATTTCAAGTAGTGGGGTACATTCGTAATTTATCTTTCTCGAACTTTTACACGCGGTGCTGCGTTCCTTACAAAAGACAATGTCGTTTATTTCAATGTTCTGGCATGCTTAGGTTTAAAGTAATAAATCCCCGAAGGGGCGAGGAAGGACGACGGGTTTTTGACGATTATCATTTGTGCCAGATTTGAAGCACGCTGCAGCCGGAGCTATTTATGGTATACTTTTTTAAGAATGATCTATGTATAGCCTAGGTAAGTGCCGTCTTAAGTTGTGATTATTGTTATTCAACGTGAGTTTCGAAGAAATGTCCAAACATGTATCTGCATGCAATTATGACCTAAACTTGATATTTATTTTCGTCTAAGTTGTTTGAGGTATCGCATTTAAATTAACACCACAGACAGTACATATCTAATAGTGTTTAAGTTCAGCACGTCATTAAAAGAAAACTTTTTTTTTTTTCGCTTCACGTTCCTGGGACGTGTTTCTTTTAGCCTGTATACATTTTGGTAAAAGAAACTTGTTTCGAAGTTCTGAACCTCTGAATATGCAAGAATAAAACACTTCCGACAAATTCTTGATAGTTTTCTTTTTTTTTTTTTTTTTTTTTTTTTATCGGCACAGGTATTTAGGTTGAAAAGACAGCTTTGAACTTCCGAACCACTAAGCATGTGACGAGTAGTGTCTTCTGACAACGAGTTTCTAACAATGACCATCTGCGCAACCTTTTATGCAGTGAAGAGCGACAGTAGCTAAACATATGCATAAATAATTTCAGATTAAAATAAGCTCGACCACGCCCTCTTTCCCCGTATTGTTTTCTTTAACAGTCCGAAATACCTGCAAGGGGGAAAAGGAGGCTAAAGCCCCCCCGCTACCCTCTTTCCCCCCGTTTTTCCTCTTCCGACGCCACTTGTATGGTAGAACGCTCCTCGACCTCGGGTTGTGTTGGCTTTCGTGCTTTTTGCGAGGCGATTCCTCCGTCCCAGAAAATAAACCTCCAGGACAATTATAAACTTCACCGGATCGGATTACTACCAGCGTGCAAGGGGTGGCGAGCTAGTTTGCTAGGTCGCTTCAAGGTTCTTCTGAGCCACAACCTCCTGCTCGCCCCTGGCCGTTTCGAACTGGATGAGTCTCGTAAAACAGTGTGTTCGTGTAATCACTACTGCGTGATGCAGGTTAAAGACCCCCCGGGGCTGGCGGTCACAATTCTGCACTGGCAAATATTCTAGCACGCCCGAAGCACTCGTCGTCTCATTTAATTGCCTGACCAACTTCGCAGAATCTAGATATCACACCCTAACTTTTCTAAACTTAATTTTGTGAAAACCAGTGAGTCGTGAAAACGTTATTTGAAACTGAAACTGTGGAAAAACTTGAAAATCGGACTTCGAACTTTGAAAACTTGAATTAGAAAAAAATTCAAAATCTTCAAAGTTTTTTTTTTAGTTTAGCGTTGAAAGAGAATCGAAATCTTCGAACTTTTCGAACTTTATGCAGAAAGAAATTCGAAATCTTCGAATTGGTCGAACTTCATGTCTATAAAAATTCGAAGCGTTCGAAGTTTTCGAATTTTTTTCCCAAAGAATTTCGAAATCTTCGATTTTATCGAACCTGAAGTAAAAAAATATTCGAAATATTCGAATTCGAAATTTTAGAAACCGTGAAAGCTTCGAAATTTTCGAATTCGAAACTCCGCTGTGGTCAAAAGTTGCGAATTTTTCGAATTCGAACCTCGGTCGGTACGAAAATATCGAAATTTTTCGAAATCGACCTTCAGTTCGCTTCGCAAATATCGAACCTTTCGAAATCGAACCTAGGGTGGTTCGCGACATCCCTAAAGGATAGGGCGCTCGAAGCTAGGGCGAACAGGCGGTATCATTTTACGCATGCACGGATGGCTGGTTTCAAATTTCCCCACATCCCTAACGAAACCGGCCCATCTTCGTGTGTGCGTCTGCCGGATTTGCGTCCCGCGCCGCCGGTTTTAGCGCGCACGCGGCGTTGTTTTGGCTGGCAGAACAGTTGTTGACCGTCGATATTGTAAGGCCATGGTGTCCTCATCCTTTCAGGCAACGATTCCTTTGCTTTCCCTTGTGTAATACTTTGACTGACTCCTCCTGGGTGGCTGTCACTGTTCGCCGCGTCAAGGACACACTCGTACCATTTCACTCCTCGTGACACAGGGTGCGCTGCTCGCTTTACTGTCACGGCTCACGGGCCGTCCTATCTAACACAACGAGCGCGAAAGGTCGTGGTCATCTGCTGGTTCCAGAAGGGAGGGACGTTCATGTAGGCAAATGAGGGCCCCGAATCAATACGACGTCCTGCCGACTCCTACACGTTAAAAATTTACGACAGCTGCTGGTCTGTTAAGAGGTGTTGCTTTCTTTTTTGAACTCCTCCGATGTAGCTTGCCGTCTATAATAAAATATAAATAATCAATAAATATAACAAGGTGGAACTACTATCTTTGATTGTTATGTGGGAAGGTTGGAAAAGGCAAAAATATTTCCAAGTTTGTGAAGACGCGCAATTCGCAAGTCCATTTCGAGCCGTAAAAACACGTTTTTGTACGATATTGATGCTTCAATATAGAACATACAAACAAAATAAACACTTTCTCGACTTGATTTTTGTGTAGACAACTATCACATCTACATTTTAACAAAAAATAAAGATAAATAAAAAATGGATTTTTTGAAAAAATCAATTTCAAAAATGGTACTTTTTGGTTTTCATATAACATTAACGTAAACGTACCGCAAAGGATATTTCATACAGCCGAGTCATTTTATAATACATACAAAGAGCGTGTTTTAGGCTCTCCGTGGACATAAAAAATATCAATGTAACCCAAGTAGATCGCCCGTAATTAATTGTCAAATTTCGTCAACAATTGACCGAGGGGGCGTTTTTGAAATTTTTACAGAAAAAAAGCAAAACGCCTAAAATTATTTTTATGGTATTGGAGCCTTTTAAATGTGTCCACAAAGTGCTTGAAAAAAGATAATATAATGTTGAGTGAAAATCCACGGCGAGAGATCAAGCGAAACATCCGACCCACGATGGGTGTGAAAAACACTGCTTTTCGCCGCGGCCTCTTTAAAAATTCGTAAGTCGAGAACAAAAAATCGGACGAACTTTCGGTTTGTGGCGACTGCGTTTTTAGAAACGGCGCCATAACATATATTTTTTTCGTTGAAATTAAAAATTCGACCCTTTTTGCCTGCACGATTGGAGATGAAACCACCCATATATATATATATATATATATATATATATATATATATATATATATTTCCCTGAACAAAAACAACCATGCTGTACTATTTTATTTACTTTTCTTGACACGAGGATTGCACTTTTGCAAAAGTGCAGTCCTCCTGTCATCCTTATTTTCATATTTTGTTATTATTTGTTACGTAAATTAATATTATGCAGGTGATATTGTTGTTTGCTTGTACTGTAAGCATGTTAGGGCAAATATGGCGGTAATTTACGACCGCCTCGCAATGATTTTGGCATTTTTTATAGACTGTGATATTTGTAGGTATGAATTCAACAGGTAGGCGGTTTTCTAGTAACCGTCTAGCTTTTGGCGCATGTAATACAATTAATCGTACGACGTTATGTAGCTGGTACTTTGTGATGTAATTTGTTATGCGAAGAGACAATGAGATCATAAAAAAGGAAATTCTGGTTTATTTATAAAATATAACCTTGTTTCAACCTGGTTTCTTCGTAGATAATCTAAGCATCTTTTTTTATGCTGTTATTATTAGTTGGACCAATCTGCAGGCCCAGGCACCTTGTTAAGAAAAATCACCCTGATCTCCCTTTTCTGCGACCAAACCCGCTCGGAAAAGAGGGAAGAACAAAAATGACAAGCAGCACTAAACAAAATAACGTGTCACAGTTCAAAAGGAAGGGAAACGCCGTGACGGGTTTTGTCCAAGCCCGTCGTAACAACTTTCGCTGCGCACAAGCGCAAAAAAAAAAAAAAAAAAAAAGTAAATAAAAATTTGCTGTTTTTAGTGGTGGTCTGCGAGAAATAGTTTAATAAGAAAAGTACCCCTCAGGGGAACCTCTTTACCCATATTGGGGATGCAAGCACTCGTACGTAAAGATGGTTTACGCCGGCGAGGGTGTGCATTGTGTAGGCGCGTGTGTGTGTGTGTTGGTGGTCACAAGCGATAGTATGATGGCGGGGCCGCCGGAAACGAAATGGAACGCCGCGCCACTAGTCCTCTGGAAGAGCATTTGCTACACGCACCGAACATACACGCACACACACACACATGTTTCAGCATCTGTTTATCCCCCACCGTGGTTCCTCTTCCAACCCCCCGAACACGCTCCCAAAAAATATGCCGCTAAAAAAAAAATATTGGTATTGGTATTGGTATTTATTTGCGCTCGTGAACGCAGGCGTCACAGAAAGGCGTGTAGCCCGTACAATAATGCCTGTGAGGCCCGTCTAGAGGGGGTGATTATGTTAGTGATTAATGAACAGTGAGGTATAATGAAGGGCGGGGCAGTGATGCACCGTGAGGGATGGGGCAGGGTTATGCGTGTGATCGCAGGTGTGCTCCAGCCTCGCAACAAAGTTCCAGTATTTCCGGTTTGTCACTCATGGGCATGCTGACAATTCTTGGTGGCAATGAACGCCATAGTTGTACAGCGCGGACGAGGCATGAGTTCGCGTGGCGCTCAGTTCTTGCGAGCAGGGGCTCCAGATGACCGGTACGGTGGTTCCTGCGTGGGACTGTGATCAGGTAATCATCTTGGGGTATCCCTGGCCCAATGATGGTTGCTAAAAGTCTCAGGGTGGCCATGTCTCTCCTGGTAGCGAGGCTTGTCCATCCTGAGGTTCTGAGTAGCTGGCTCGTCGAAATGTCGCTTGGTTGGAGACGAGGGATCGGGGAACTCCGGGCGTAGACCCCGTATGCGGCTTTCAGCTGGATCCTCTCCAGAATGTCTTGTGTTGACGTGGATCGAGAGGACCAGATCGGTGAACAATATTCTAGGATGGGCAGAACAAGGGCGGTGTATAGTTTCGCCATCACGATGGGTCCTAGGCCCCTGCTGATATTTTGTATGAACCCCAGCAGACGGCGGGAACGCGATGCAATGAAATGAACATGATTTGAGAAGGTTAATCGGGTGTCCAGAGTCACTCCATGTATCTTGATGTTGTCACTGCGGTTGATAACTTCGTCGTTGATCCTCAAGAGGGGATCAAATATAATGGCCGGTTCAATTTGCTTTGCCCCGCCCCCGCCCGCCCCGCCGGTCGAGTCGGTCATGACAAAAGGAACGAAGCAAGCACAGCAAGAGAGCTCACCCAGATGTCTAAACAAAAACGTTTAGCCTTTCCACTCTCGTGAAGAGGGAAGACCAGCGGAGCTGTACTCGATACACTGTGTGCTTCTTCTTCGTCGTCGTCTGTTTTTCGCGCTGTTTCCTACGATGAATTCCCACCAACGCGCCCAACTATCCATTCTTCTGTTATAGCTGGAAACGTTGCCGCCATCTACGAGCGACGGCGGAAACCATACTGGTTGTGTGCTTGCTGCCGTCGCTTATAGATGGCGGTAGCTGTCCAGGTAGGTTTGTGTCGACATACACGGACACGATCCTGAGGAACCTAGCCCTTAACAGCTCCGCTGTAAAAAGCTCGCGGTACACATAAGCACCTCTTATGAGTCGTGAATGCGAAAGCATGCAAGTCGCTCGTCCGCTCCCTTTTTCGTCTGCTGCGTAATTTTCGTCGCCGGTCAGTGTGGGTGCTTTCCTGGGCACGCTGACCTTGGACGAGGGGTTATGACATGAATATTTTGGGAGGTAGATATGAGGTCTACGTGCGTCATGTAGTGTTCACAAGAAGTTTCATGAATTTTGGAGCCCTAGTATTTGCAAAAATCAATTTTCTGATGTTGATCATTTGTAAGAAATTATCAGGCAACCCTGAAAAAATATGACGTAGCCAGCCTCTACCCCTGCCTCCAATAGTCACAACATGGAGTCCATGGGTCACGTGATACTGACTGGGGCTCGCCACGCTCGGCGACTCTCTTCACTCTCTTCGCGTAGGCACTCTTGCGAGCACAGCAGATCCACAGATGCTGCCGCCCTGACCCTGCCGCATGGCGTCTGGCATCTGATCTGATCCTCTCCGCCGAATTGCGAGAATGGTCAAAGTATGTTGTGCGGTGGGGTGCTTTAACGCGCAGAAGAAGGGGGTGGCTGTGTCATTTTTCCGCTTCCCGAAGGATTCGTCGATGCGGAACAGGTGGAAGGTAGGAGTCGCGCGCGACGGCTGGGAGCCATCGGATTCAACGATTTTGTGCGCGGCCCATTTCACGGCCGACTGCTATGAGGACATCGACGACTGTCGATCTTCTGTCGGACTACAGCCTAAGACTGCCCGGCTTAGGCATGGAGCAGTGCCAACGCTCTTCGTCGGTTTGCCACCGAACGGGAACAACGAGGTACGTATACATACGTATGTTGCAACATGTGTGTACGAGCAGCAGCCCGAGTGCGCGCGATGATTGATTTCAATCGCGGCTTGAAGTATGTTCCTTATGTTTAGGCGTATAAAAGAGGTATTCACTGCTTCGCACGATGATTTACCGCAGCACAGCTGCAAGCACGCACTCAATGTTAAGATGCAATGCAACGGATTATATTACACCGTCGGTACCTCGGTCGGAAAGGGTACGAGACTCGTATAAAAGGAATGGTTACAAAGAGCTTTCTAAGCCGTGGTATAGCGTAGTGGTAAGGTGTCTGCTTCATATGAAAGTGGACGCGGGTTCGATCCGCGGTGTGGGCCTACTTTTTTTTTTTTTTTTTTCTTTCGAGGCATTTAGCGATATTTACATCTTTTTTAACGATCATCACAAAAAAAAAAAAAAAAAAAAAAGATTGTTGTCGACGAAACTTTGCAGAACTAAAGTGCCTGCCTTGTGATCGCGTGCTGTCGGCTTCGGCAAGCAAACAAGCATTCCCACACGAATAACATCTAGCTCTGCTACACGAACCCTCGTGCCATGAGCCACCTGTCAAAGCTTTGAAACCAAATATTTCATAACAAAATAATGTTACAACACTATCGGTAAAGTGACAGATGGAGTGTTTAAAAAAGGTGTCGCATGACTTGCAAAAATGTTACTTAGATGCTGCCGAATACTACCGAGACAGAAGCAAATTATTTTAAACTCACCAGATACTGCAATATTGTCAAAACAGCATACTATGGTGCCTCCGAATACTTTTCAAACAGAAGCAAAAATTACTGGAAACTGACCGGACACTGCAATCATTTGAAAACAGCTAAGAATACAAAGAAGCTAACCATTGGGATTCTTCGTGCTTTACTTTGAACACTATACCATTGACAGTTTTCTTGTGTTCTCCCTAGATTTCATCCTACCTACCAATTTCACAACCCTGCAGTGAAGGCATTGAATTGGTGCTATTTCGTATGAAAACCTGTTAGAAGCCAGGGCAAAAAGCTGCCCACAGCAAAAAAAAAAGGACTGAAAGGAGCGTGCATGCACGCCAGTGCACTGTCTGTTTCTTTGTGCCCCTAGTTGTTCACTCATAATCGCCTCTCTATATCAATTAACCCACCTCCCCCACTGAAGACAGCTGGAGTCACTCTCGCCCTCTATTCCGATCACTCTGTCTCCAGTTCGGCAGTTAATTTCCTTATCCGTTGTTTGCTTGACTCACAGATCGTCGATGAGCCACTGGGTGCACAGTACAACACTGCAGTGACAGATAGCATCGGTTTGATGACTACCATGGAAGCGTCATCTACAGATATGGCTGATGCTGAGCCATGCACCACTTCATGGCCAGTCCGAATATCACCCAGTGTGGCATCCAAGTCCATACAAGTGGAAATGAGGCTTAAATCTAGAAATGTGCGATGCCAGACAACACCAAAAGTTGCACGCACCGGTAATCATATCTGTAATTTTTTTTGAGAATGCAATATCTGTGTGAAGTAATAATTACAGTTTGCGTCACACTTATTTCACCCCGATTTCTTGAAATTGGTAAGCATTGCTTTTCTTCTGTTCCATTCAGCTGTGCACACTACCCGCTCTGTAGCCAACCTGGTGAGCACCTCGTCACAAACTGAGGTTGCATCAAGTCCCCATTACTGGCAGTCCTCACCGATACGATCACCTGACAGGTCGCCTCAGCGTTACCTTCAGAACTTCAACGACGAAATGGAAGAAAGTGTCACCAACGATGAAGCTGACTTATCGTATGTTCCTTCAGTGTATGAAATAATTGCAGATTAAGATTACTGTTAATATAAACTAGACTCTTTGTCACGCATTTCTACCTTACTTTCAGGGTGACCGTTAACTTCGATGACGAAATGCAAGAAAGTGTCGCCAACAATGAAGATGACTCGTTGTATGTCCCCTCAGCGTGCGAAACAAGTGCAGAGTAAGATTACTTTTAATGTAAACTAGACTCTTTGTGACGCATTTATACCTTACTTTCAGGACAACCATTGGATCCGAGAGCGACTCCGTTCTAACCACTGAACGGAAGTTCATTGTAAATGAGAGAAAGTTGCTGGCACTCTTTACATCATGCCCAAAATGCCACAAAAGCGTTCTCCCTGAGGTTTGCGTTTCAGGGACGTCAGTTAAAATCTCGACAACGTGTTCCGATGACCATGTTAGATCGTGGGAGAGCCAGCCAACGGCAAAGAAAACATCAGTTGGAAACCTGATGGTGGCTGGAGGGATACTGTTCTCTGGCCTGAGCCCAAGCAAGACATTGAGGTTTCTGACCTCCATCGGAGTGGCAACATACTGCACGAGAACATTCTTCAGATATCAGACGGATCTTCTGTTGCCTGCTGTGCAACAAGTAAACACCAGGATCTAACTCTGTCTGCCAAATAAAAATAGAAAAGGGAAGAATTGAAATTATGCATAATTCACTTTCAGGTTTGGAATGAAGCACAAAAAGACCTTCTGGAGAAGATTGAGCTTCCGGTTGCACTTGCCGGTGATGGGCGCGCCGATTCACCAGGATTTTCGGCAAAATATGGAACTTACACGTTGCTGGACATGAGAACAAACAAAATATTACACGTGGAGTTGGTCCAAGTAAGTTGAAACATATCCTTTTCCATTTATTTGTTGTTCCCGACTTGAGCCTAAGTCCAGAATTTCAGGTACTTTCATGCACCATTTTCGTCTGTAGGCGAATAGAAAATTTTTGTGTAGTCTGCTTTTAGTTTTAGCATGGTCGGCGAAGTTGAGCACAAAGCCATGATAACTCGACATACTTCGGGAATGTTTGAGTAATCCACACAACTGGTTAGATGTAAGGGAAGACAAAAGAGACAAGGACGGTCATGCTGTCTTTCCTTGAATCTTACTTCTGTTACCAGCAAGCTCTTTATTTCAGCTATATACGACTGACTCGTAGTGAAACAATGTTATCCCTGTCAAAGGCACACAGTTGCTACTTCAGAGTCAGTGACGACAGTTTTGCATTAGTAAGCGGGACTTGGCACGGATTTGCAAACTTGTATACTCTGTTCACCTTTAAGCTGACAGTGAGGTGGAGGCTACTTGTGCGGCGGACCAATCACTCGCCTGCCTTTTATTGCTTGACATTCCTCTCTGCACGCACGTATGAACAGAGAGTGTGATCACATGACACAAGGCTGACGGTTGAGTGGTCCGCCGAGCCTGTAGCTTCCACTTCACTGTTGCCTTAGGGATGATTGGAGTTTCTTTTTTTTTAATATAGTTTGTGTGTGTGTGTGGGGGGGGGGGGGAAGTGAGTAAGTGAGTGAGTGAGTGAGAGAGAGATAGATAGATAGATAGATAGAGAAAGAAAGAAGGCCACAGATTTCGAAGTGCAGCTATTGGCCAACCTTTCCACACAGTACAGGTTTCAGTTTTCGTAACCACCCTCCCCCCCCTCTCAAGAAAGAAAATTCTGGTTCTGCTAATGCATGCAGCAGAACCTTAAATTCAGGTCGAAGGTTGAGAAAGCTCACACGTGTAAACAAGACCTCTATCAGCTATGAATGTCTCGTTTGAATCGTAGTTGAAGCCAACACTTCGCTTCGAGACATGATTTTTTGAGGGGGTATGCTTCTGAAGGTGCTGTCTCTGAAAATGGCAGATGTCACTCTAAGGCTTGGTTTCTTATGTTCATATCAGCCCTGACTGCTCGTGTGTTCTGTTAACTGACATTTTATTTTCTTTTACAGTCAAACGAAGTTGGGGGCAGTGCCCGCATGGAGCTCGAAGGCCTTGTACGGTCCATACGGCACCTTGAAGGATGGGGAGTATCCATCTCCACGTTGGTCACTGACAGGCATTCGCAGATAAGGAAGTACCTGAGGGAACAACATCCGGATATTAAGCATCTATTTGACTGCTGGCACGTTGCAAAAGGTTAATTATTATTTCCTCACATTTCCTCCTTCTTATAAAGGTGTTAACCAAAAATTACTGCTATGGTGCAGTTGCAGAAAAGAAAGTTTCGTACACCTCTGTATGTGCTATCCAAGGGTAATATACAGAAATACAGGCTAGAAGGGCACACTTTAGTCCGTGTTAGGTGCACTGGCTCTATTCTTGTAAGAGCCCTGCAGTGCTCTGGGCTTGACCCAATAAGACAAAATGAATGTTAACACACTTATGACATTAAGAGTAGCTGTTGCATCAAGGGTACTTCCAAATTCCGTGATTATTGTCCTTGGCCGCATTACATGGAGTGTAAACATGTTGAGTCTTTTGATATATGAAACCATTATTTAAACGCTGTGTCTAAAGATATGTGGGACGTATCCCAATCCCAGAGTCTAAAGGTACGTTGGACGTACCCGGAACCCTGGGTCTAAAGATACGTCGGATGTATCCAGATCCCAAAGTCTAGAGATACGTCGGACCTAGTCGGTGAATGGCCACCGGTTGTTGAGAATGTGTGGAAAATTTTACGAAAGTGCAGTGCCGCATGAAAAAGGCAGAACTCTTAGAAAGATAGTTTCGCCGGTCTTGCGGCATAATCAAAAATTCCTTGGCATGCCGAATTGCTGCGTTTCTGCATTCACACGCTTGGATACTGATCAAGAATCGGTGCCGCAGCAAAGTTTTGAAGGTGCGTCAAGCGTAGATGATTTTGCATCATATGTCGACCGTGGAGTTGTGGATCGTCCAGCTGTTCCGGCAATTTGTTATGAATAAAGGAGGGAAAACAATCTGTACGGTTGCTCTTATGCACTATTAAGCATGGCTATGTTCCAAATCTACTCTAATGGATCACATGGCAGCGCAAATAGAGCAACGCTGTGGAGGTTTTTGAAGGCGAAAGTGCAAGACGGCGAGATGGAAAATATTTGAGGTGCGGCCCATATGGTTGTGTGCAATCGACTGAGCAATCACAATTAGGCGAGCTGTGCTCGAACTTGATGTGATGTGCAATTGCTGATAACGAGGGTCAGTGATGAGGAACTGTGTGCGCGGTATTCTGTAAACTGTCAGACGACTTCAAAAAGACATACCTTCCCCCATCTTCCGTCGCCATAGGACGCTGGATCAAGCTCGTTTCTGGACTGCAAGAGCCGCAAGTTACAAATACAGTCGTTGGAGGACAGTAAAACGCTGCTCCAGAGGCACATACGGTTTCATGCACATTGCACTCGCAAAACACATCCACACGGCGTCCAATCTTGATCGGTGTCCAAGCATGCGAATGCACAGAAACGCAGCACTTCTGTGTGCCAAGGAAGCTTTGATGATGCCACGAGACGTGCGAAACTTGTTTTCGACAAGTTGTCCCTTTTTCCTGGGGCACTGCGCCTTCGTAAAAATTTCCACGTGTTCTCAACGGAAAGTCTCAACACTTACGCAAGTCTTAAAAAAATTCTTCGGTGAATGACGATTAACGAATAGAAAACATGTCTTCAGCATGCTAGCAATGCAATGCTAGCGTGCAGTGCAATGCGTGCTTCTGCAATGCTAGCAAAACCGAAATTTGCCTGAGCAAGATGGCTGTTTGGTGGCTTCACTCGCGCTGCAGTGACCAAGCGGCAACGTTACTAAAACACTCAGTTGGGAAACTCGCCGTCGAAACCTGGGCCGCTGGCGTCCACCGAGACCGAGCTAAATGCGACAACAGCGCCACTCTTTATCATTTGTCTGTACTGTGGTCACATTGAGCTTTTACAAAGCATGTTTTTGCGTAAAAACAAACAGAAAACACTCTATATGTGAAATTTATTGGAGTTTAGTACAAAATGAAGGGCACGTGATGTTTTTGAAATCTTTAGTTTGCTAGGTTTTGTTGCACAATTAATATTGTTTTTATACAACCATGCCTCAGCGGTGCTTTCAGGTAAAACGTCCCGACCTAGGTGCATTTTAACTTCGGTTGTAAAACGCGGCGCGTCCGCCGGGGAGACGGGGGTGGCACCCCTGTAACCTCTTCCACTGTATCTGTTCTTGAAGACAAAATATAAGTCATGTGCAGTTTCTCGAGTGCCTGCTGCGGGAGAAATGGCGGCATTCTTTTCGCTATTAGTTAGGTTCTCAAGGACAGATCGGGGCCACTTTTTCAGGGCAGTCTCTATGGCAGTTTCCCATCTGAGTGTTTAGTAACGTTGCCAAGCGGGTAAGGGCGACCCAGCAATTGTCACAGAGATGAGTGAATACACCCATGGGAAATTATTATTCTATATGTAGCAGACCTATAATAGGGTAGTCTAGTCTGGTACACATGGCTTGCACGTGACATCAAAGCAGTCCTCCTTGCTGGTGGTAGAATGCACTGAAGCTGAGGTGACTCGTTTCTAGTTTGTAGAATTAGTACAGCACTAGTTTTGCATTTCTAGGGTCATTTATGGGGAAAAACCGAAAGCTGCTTGGCAGTGCTCGCTCCTTGTCGGTTTTTTACACCATCAGAGGCATGTAAAGGAACGTTGCATTATACAAGCGCAAAAATCAGTTGGCAGGAGCTGTGACCCGACGATTCTTTTTCACGCATTGCAAGCTTTGCACGTCTGAACGAAACGAAATTTCGACCGCCAGTGAAGGGAACGGCCGGAAACGGCAGGCGACGGTTCATGTTTCATCAGTTTCGTAATCTCATTTCTTTCGAAACTGTGGTGCCTGGAGAGCGTCTTCAACTGGTGTGTTTAGTGTCCTATGCTGCCCATACATCAAACATGGTCCCAAAGTGTTAACAAATAATGTCACAAAAGCCAAAGTGTCATGCTGTAAAGCCCCTGTATCTGGGAAAAGTGGTGCATTCTCTTCCCTCCTCCTCCAAAAAACCGTTCTTACCCCACCTCTAACTTCCGGTTTGCGACAAAGTGCCCTCGGGAAGTTCCCAAGCGTCTCGACGTCTTGGTCAGCTGAAGCGGCGTGATGCCGGTCGTGTGGACTTTTCTCGTTTTATAAGTGTGGCAATGACCCCATTTAGAGCCGCATTCGCATCCGACCGCCCTAATGTCGCTCTAGATCCATTCGTCCAACCGTGGATCTCAAGAATGCTTTGGATAATCGTCCCGATCATCCCTACCGAGTTCCATTATTGGTCAGTGTCTCGTGTCTACCTGTCTGCCCCTTCGGCTTCACAGGAATCACAAATTGCTTTTATTCATCACATAAAACCGCCAAATTGCAATTATATTCTCCACGATTTCAGACGAGTCACTACTTATTTTTAATCTGTGGGGAGAAAGCATACTCGTGCTTGTCGCACTTGATTCGCTCGCACTTGTGTTGAATCGGGGTATAGATACTTCCACATGCTCGCGTCTGCAAGCTTATGAACTTTGTGCGAAACAAAGCATGGTACGTGAGCATGTAAGACACACTTAACGAGTGAGCATACTCCGCATGCACCCATAAGTGAGAGCGATGCCAATGCTACAAGCACGAGCAGGAGCACGCCCAAACCTCTGCACGCACCCATAAGTGCGAGCGACGCCGATGCTACAAGCACAAGCAGGAGCGGGCCGTTTTGAACGACGCTTCTTCCATAGCACGGGCATCCATGCATGCCAACTCGGCAGTGTTGTGATCGCTATTACATCGCTCGCACTTACGGTGGAATGAAGTGCATAACTTGCTATAAACCGCTGTCTCTGCACTCTGGTGAGCTTTATAAGAGCACCTATATCGCATCATTTTGCGGCTCCCGTCTGGCTGCAATTTTTTCGATCGATTTGGTGAAGCAAGATCTTCCTCCGAGGTTCATTTTCTGTTCCACAGGGAACACTGAAAGGCTCTCCGGCCAACTTTTCCACAGGCGCAACAGCCTGTTAGCTGCGGCGTAGCAACAGGTTGGGAAAGTAATGGCGACCGGAAGTCCAAAACTGAAAGCAGGGCGTCAGGTCACAACCGGCCAATAGTGTGTGTGGTGGCTTGTTCAAAGAATGGCGCCACTTTCCCCAGGATAGAGGGGCTTTATCACGCTGTTGCATGTCGCGCTCTTGGCAGTTGGTCGTAGAAATGCTAACGAAAAGCTGCGAGTAGCACAAGCGAACGGGAGTGTCGCTGTCGTCGCGGTGTCCCAGCTTCTGGCTGCTGAAGCCTCCGTGGACTTCCACAGTGGAGAGCGACTTGCAGCAGAACAGGTGTCTGCCACACACACCACAGCTGTTGGGACGCCGCCAGGATCGTAGCTGGCAACGGCGTGACACTTTTATGATGTAACCAGGCGGAAATGGAGGGACCACTTTTTCTGGATGCAGTAAACACCCCAGTCGGAGACGCGCTCCAGGCACCATACTCAAAACTCGTGAAACGAAACTTCGACTGCCAGAGAAGGAAACGGCCGGAAACGGCACACGTTTTATGCCTTGTAAGTATCGTACTCTCTTTTGAGCATTGCTCTCAATACTCGACAGCTGAGCCGGTCGAGTCCGTTGAGCTCAGGGTCGACGATGCATATGGCATACTACTTGGTGCCCCGAACACCTTGAATGTGAATCGCAGCTACGCCCGAAGACTCCGGGTCCCAGGTGCATCCTACGTATCTTCAGACTCTGGGATCCTGGTATGTGCGACGTATCTTTAGATTCTGGGATCCGGATACGTCCGACGCATCTTTATAGACTTTGGGTTCCAAATACGTCCGACGTACCTTTAGACAGCGTTACTTAAAAGTAGTATGCTTATAACTGCCTAGAAAAGTAAGACGGAATACATAATTTTAGGTACACTATGAATTTCTTCAATTTTCAGGGATCAAAAAAAAGCTGATGGCTGCGAGCCACCGCAAAGGTTTTGAGAGAATTGGCTTGTGGACAAAAAGTATCACCAGACATCTGTACCACTGTGCAGCCACTAGTGGAGGAGATGGAGAATTGATGCAGGCAAAGTGGTTGTCAATGCTGAATCACATCGGTGACGTACACACTGGCCACAGTGAGGTCTTCCCAGCCTGCGAGCATGGCCCCCTTGAGCGTAGAAAATGGATTACACAAGGCAGGTGATTTCGGCATAATCAGAAGTGCAGAGATTTTCTTGCCTGCATAGCACTACTGGCCTTAGTATACTGATATTACTGTTTGAAGACATGGTTCATGCATATCCGGTGCTTTTAATGAACTTTCGAATGTGAATTATGAACTCGTGCCAGGACATTGGTCTGATACATACAGGTTCCAAAGGTCCAGACTTAGAGAAGGTTATTCCTGACTCTTTTTCTTCGACTTTCCCTCATCCATTACCGTAGTCTCCGGTTTTCCCACATGATGTCCAGAATTTCTTTGCTCAAAAGCGATTTCACTCTTGGAGAAGGGTTGAATAAAATTGAAGCTGTTTCTAAGAAATACACGGTCTAGAAGCGTGTTGGTTTTGAGGTCAAAGATGTAAGAAAGAATAAACATTTAGGATGGGGACCCATCCTAAATCAGGGTATCACCCGATTCTTTTCACCCCATTGTCACACACGCTCAATCTTACACTGGGTGCAGCCCTTGTTTTTATGATACACGAATTTCGGAGGGCAATAATAGCAGATATGGCCGGTAAATCATAGAGGCGATTGCCATCCACAGCGTAAAAAACAATGTTTCTACCCCCTCATTGCTCCTGACGAAGACTGAAGTCGAATTTCTGAAACCAGAGATGACACTGTCAACTTGACTATGTTTTTATCTTATTGTCTCTTTCCTTCCGTCTATCTTTTGATTTTCCCTTCCCTCGGTTTTTTGCACCTTTAATCTGCTGCTCGCTCTTGGAATTTCATATTTGTTTGTTGCTACCTGAAAGAAGTGGTTGTTCAGTCCCTGTCCTCAATGTTTATTCTTTTTTACATCTTCAATCGGTTTAAAAGAAAGCTTGTGTGTGTCCGATAGGAGTGGTACTTTTAACTCTGTTCAATAGAAATTCTGATATGCAAATGAAACTAGTCAGTAAAACAGGAAAGAGGTAGTGCGTATTTGGCAATGCGGAAGCTATGCTTATGAATCAGCTGGGGTGGAAAATGTGGGTATGCTATTATTCCTTGGACTTCATGTGAATGTAGGAGTGAAGTTATGTAAAGCTGTAGGTACTAATTCTTATAAAAGTTAGAGAAGGCCGGTTATCTTTAGTTATTGGATTCTAAAAGTAGGAACAAATAACTATATTTTGCCACTGATGGTACTTCTGGAGTGGTGGTGCTTGAGGCATTTTAGTCTGAATGTGTGGGTAGAATAGCCAATGCATGCTTTGTCAATTGCAGATTACCCTAGGAAAGTTGAATTTTCAATTTTCATTTTCTGTTTGAAGGAACTGATGCCCACGATCGGCTGGCCACTATTCTGGCATCAAAGTCTTTTTTAAAAGATGTCAAGCAGCTGTCGTCAGAGGGTCAAACGTTTAGCGTCGAGACGTTTCATTCGACATTGATTCAGTTTGCCCCCAAGTCTGTGGCCTACTCGTACACCATCATGGCTGCAAGGTATGGATTGGATTATTGAGCTTCCTAATATTGCCGTATTTCCAAGTGGCCGAGGTAGCGCAGTGGAGTGCGTGCCCCGCTTTCACGCGGCAGTGCTGCGTTAAAACCGCAGTCACGGAAGTGCCTTTTATTCTTTCTTTTATTCCTCATCTAGTTTCTGGAAGATTCTAGAAAAAACTGGCATGTTCCCCTTATTTTTCGCTTGTACATTGTGTTGTTCTAGTCATAGTACTTCCTGGGCGGTACGCGATGATTATAAAAGAGTGCACCCGTGGCTGCAGACAGTCAGTCTATTGCTAGCACTTGTCCTAGCTGTTGCGCCAAGATTCAACGCTCGCGACGTACTGTTATTCTCTTCTGTTTTGGGCACTAGTTCGCCCCATTAAACATTATTTTCCTTAGTTACTCCTTGCCTCTCTCTGTCATTCGTGACAATATTTCAGTAATAGTTCTAAATTTCCTCTTTCAAGGACCTTCATAGCAGCACTGCATTACAATGAAAATTCAAACAGAAAGCAGCGAAAAACAAAAGATGGACAACCACAGTGGAAAAGAAAATATCCGAAGGCGCAAGGTGGAGAACCAGTGGTCCAAGAACTCATGGAGGATGCCACATACAGTGAATATATTCATTTTCTTTTAGAACAAATGGAAGAAACATGACAAACATGCTATCCCCCTTGTTTTGTGAAAGCCTTCAATGGCAGATAAACAGAGCAAACACAACGGACAGAGTAGAAGACTTGCTGGAAACGATGCTGCCTCACTGTCCATTGTCTTCACACTGTTTATGTGTTGCCACTAACTAGCCAAAGCTTCAATACTTGTGCAGGTTGATACCATCGAGGTTGCCACAGCATACCATGCTCTTGCAGACTGCTATAGTCTGGTATGGGTTAAGAATACCCCAGAAGCTCCTCCCACGTCCTCATTGTCGCCGGCCATTGTTTCTGCGCAATGCTCAAGTAGTCCGCTATTTAGGCTGTGACAACCTTTGCAGCTGAGCGAGTCAATACATTGTATTAGCAGGAAAAAGAAATGGCACAAATACACGATACAGGATATAAAAGGACTGACCGATGTCTCTTGCTTTTGTTCACCTCAGTAAACACGAGCACAAAAGATGCACCAGCAAATATACAGGTGCCTCAAATTTCCAAGAGTTTGACTTAATAAAGAATGTGATATTTTTGTTTAACAGCGCATGTTCCATGTTTTGGGTGGCGTACAGCTGTTTCCCCTGAATCTTTTTTGCAGTGGAGCTGTTCAGGTCTAGTTTCCCCAGTTTCGTGTCCGTGGACAAATAAATCTTGACAACCCTCTGTACAGCTACCGCCATCTATAAGCAACGGCGGCAACTGGCTTGCCGGTTGTCGCCGTCACTCATAAATGGTGGCACAGAGTACAGCTCCGCTACTCTTGCTTCTTCATCGGAGTGGATAGGCTGAAAGCTTTTCTGTTCTTCAAAGTTCATTTTTATTGGAGAAGAAGAAAACGAGCTCTGTCACACTTACATCACATATCTCGTCATGGCTACAGCCCTTCTTGGGTGGTCTGCAGAGCAACTCATTGTCTTAGCTGGTACATTGTTGTATTTATTGTGCTCATTCTTAACTTGTATAAGAACTATAGCATATTGCATGTTTCTGTTGAAACTCTTGAAACTAATAATCTTAGTGACATTGGCACGGGAATACACTATATTTTCTTTTTGTCAATTTCCATGCGCTTCTGTACAACTGGAGCACATGCTAGTTAGGTCTTTTTGACTCGTATCTCTAAACATTGTGCTGAATACATTCAGTGAGGCACAGTTTCTGCTCGGGGATACGGGGCACAATAACAAAACCTCGTGCAGCTGCAATATCTGACTTGTATATTTCCCGCTTTTAATTCTCAGGTAGGAGAATGCAAATGTGCCCTCTACTACAATATACAGCAGACAACATTTGTCCAAAATATGGTTCAAAATCTCGCATGCTCAATCATTTCATGCGCACCCCAAGCATTTGGAGCTTGTTGTTCTAATTCTGTTATCAGCACAAAGCCAGATTGTGACGTCATGTTTGATCTTTCAGACTACATTGACCGGTTGTTGGAGACGGTCCTGCAGTTAGAGCGGCAGCCGACTGCCCACTGCTCAACATCACGTCCTGTGCCTCCCCCACTCAGCCAGAGCCAACCACATGTTCCTACCCAAGAACTTGTTAGGAAGCATCGCCAGAGATTCAGCCTTCCTTGAGAGCTAACTATCCAACTGCTTGTAAGATACAAAAGAAATTCGTTGTAGCCCATAGCAACACGTTTTACCAGAGTTAATCCTCTGATCGAAGTATTCTCCTAAATTGTTTTCTCTATTGCAAATTTTTTGTAAAGCATTGGGGAACTTTTTTTGTATGCCCGCTCACAATGTGAGCAACAATGCTTAATTTGGCCTGTTTGTTGGTCACCCTCACATAATCACTCGCTCAGGGTAAATTATATTTCTAAAGTTAGACAGAGATATTTACACAGTTCCCTCTCAGTGAAGGACTTCAAACTATCTGCATAAACATAATATAAGTATTTAGTACTCCACATATCTGAAGCCCGTATATGTTTCAGATGGGTAGGCTGCCCGGATCTTGACGACTACGCAGCTTGGCAGTGGCTTGCGGTGGTGGCGTCCGAGCTTGTGCCAAACCCACCGCACAAACTGATTATAGGCCGTCAACCTGTACCGCCTATGCAAAGAAAGAAAATAAAGCACATGTTATTTTGCCCCTCTGTGAGAGGAACACGATGAAACAAAACAAGTTTTTGGTTCTTACCTGTGGAGATCTGGGGCGTTGATGGCTTCCCGCTCATGTTCCATTAAGTTGAAATACGCTATTTCAATTGCATGTTGATTTAGAACACCCCCAAGAAATGTAGGGTGCACAGTGATGCATATTTCAGATGTTGGGATTTTTTCTCGCACTTTCTGGATGCTGTGGCAACACAAATTCTCGGTGGCTGAGCCCATCACTTCACAGAGTCCACACCCGCACCTGGAATACACCGAATTTTGCCAAGCGCATCAGTATTTTGTTACTGACACAAGTGACAACAAACATATAGCTGCAACTTACTGGAGGAAACATACTCACCCGAAGGATAAAGGGCAGCTGACATTACGCCGAGAAAATGTTTGTATCAGCTCTCCCCACTAGTCGCAAGTTTGGCTGAAGTACATTTACAAAGGATGATTCGTGACGCTGTTTCAGCAAATGTGCGAGCAATATTCAGACCGCAACTTTTGTCTGCGATTATATGGCGACTAGCCTGGGGTTTTCCGGCCTCGATACACAGCAGACTGCGGTTGTTGACGCGCAGATCGTTAGGATTTGAACTTAGGAAGAATCCTGGGCTCTGCAGTGCGACCTTCCGTTCCACCAGCTTCAAGCGGCGGTGCGGCTTGGCTACCGCTATCGGCATGGGGTCTCAAAAACAGAAAATATAAATAAGTGTCACGACAGGCAACGGGCGGCATCGTGCTGAGAGCGCGAGCTGAGCGTGTGCGAAAAACGCACCGCGACAAAAGCTTGTGAGCGAATAAGTGGTGACCTGCCGATATCATAGTCACGGAATCCCCCACTGTTTTCCCATACTCTTCAAGAGCTTGACGACGGTGTTAAGATGGCAATGGCAACGGTGAGCGCATTCAACAGGTCAACAGTCGCACGAGCTGCTATGCCCACACGTTCGTGAACGCGTCACTCAGATGACATGGGCGGCCTTGCAACACCGATTTGCTCGCACTGATTACAAAATAGTATATTAAAACACTCACCACTCCAGACCGTGCCATTGAGCGTTATCGGCCTCCTCAGCGTCGTCTCTGACGACATCGCCGTCGTCCTCCGCAACGCTCTCATCGTCGTCGTCGCTGGAGCTGGTCGCCAGCGGGTCGAATACAAAATGACCAACTTCAGGAATTTCTTCGTAATCGCTCGCGTCACTGCTGAGGTCGCTCTCGAAGACGTAGGCATTGCCAGAATTTGAAGAGTCCGACGAAGTGAGTGAAGCCGGAGCCTCCATCGGCTCTAATGCCAGGAGGCGAAGACGACGAAAGCTGATGCCAGAGGAGAGGATCAGTTTGGGAGTGCTTGCAGCGGGTCAGCCCCAGCTGCCCCAGCTCCGCCGGTTGCGCCGCGGCGCTACCAGGGGCGCACGTGCAGCAGAGGCTGGCTACGTCACGGACCTCCGAACAGCCAAGACCCACCCACTGGGGGGAGCCGAGGATCCGTGATAAAAACGACTGTATCTCTGAAACTAGCGGTCTGTTTACAAAACAAAATATCGCAAACGCATGCTAACACATAATGGGTTCTTCAGCCATAGTTATCTCATGTTTTATATATTCCGTGTCATAACCCCTTTAACGGCGCGCTGATGGACACGGAAACGCGGAAATCGCGGAAACTACCGGGTGATTCAAGGAGACTGCAGGCTCTTTAAATAGACTGGAAAGTTCGGTTTCCCAACCTATCGCTAGATGGATGCTACTGGCTATACCCTTTGTATCGGGCGGTAGCTTGCGCCACCTAGCCTACGTCTAATAAAGACACAAACATTTGATTCCCCCGCCCTTCTAAGCCAATTTTCTCTCCCCCCCCTCCTAACTATCACCAGGTAGTGCGGGATATCGCCAGGCTGACCTTTGGGGGATCGGGCAAAAAAACTAAAAACATCACCCCCCGCCTCTTCCCCCCGGCGAGGGAGTCGCCAATTTTCCTCTGGTCAAACCTTGTCGGCGTTACCCCTGCACCCAACCCACTGGGGGACAGGGTTGAGACTTTGGGCCTGAGCCACGCGGGAGGGAGTCCCAATTTTCCTCTGTCCCGCCTGTCCCCAGCTGTGCTAGTTAGTTGTGCATCATTCAATTTTCCCTAGATAATTTCCACCAATCTTCTAACCGCCTCTTTGTTATTGTGATCCTCTTCTCCTCCGTCCTTCCATCGTCGCCAGCAAAGCCCAGGGCACCGGCCAAACCCGTCACACCCTCAGGGGGGGCAGGACGAAGCCTCGTGCACCTTAAAACTAGGTGCTCAAGTGTCTCACTCTCATCACGGCATGCAGCGCATAATGTGTCTATCTCCTGAAATTTAGCCCTATACGTCTTCGTCCTCAAAACTCCCGTTCTCGCCTCGAAAAGTAAAGAACTTCCCAGCGAGTTGTCAAACACATTTTCCTTTCGTATGTCCTGTTTTTGTGACCTGTAAACCGTTAGAGTCGATTTTTCCTGCATTCTTCCCTCCCACATTTTCCTCTCTGCCTCTTTCACTCCCTTTTTCACTGAAGTAGTCTGCTCAGCCCCATCATTAGTGAGTAGGTATTTAAATGTAAGCTTTCGGGTTCGGTTTGTCCATTTTGTGTTTATGCTTTTCATGTATAAATACTTGTACACCTTACGTGCCCATCTCGTATCATCCATTTCAGTCAACCTTTGTTCAAATTTCAACTTACTGATTGCTTCCCTGCTCTCAAAAGACGACCAGCCCATGTCCCCCTGCACTCCCTCATTTGGTGTGTTTCCATGTGCTCCCAGTGCCAATCTGCCTACGCTTCTTTGCCGAATTTCTAATCCTGATTGAACCTCTGATTTCATGCAGAGCACCCCATTGCCAAAAGACAGTCCAGGTACCATCACTCCTTTCCATATACCCCTGACCACTTCATATCTGTTATAGTTCCATAGTGCCTTGAGCTTCATAATAGATGAATTTCTTTTCCCTTTTCTAATTATATTCTCCTCATGTTCTTCTAGATATTTCTTTCCCTCATTGAACCAGACTCCCAGATATTTGTATTTTTCTACATGGTCTATTAAAATGTCTTGTATCCGCAGGGGTCCCCTCTTTTCATCATTAAACACCATTACTCCAGATTTGTCGCTACTAAAGCTCATGCCCAAGATGTCCCCTTCCTCTCCACACATGCCAGCTAGTTCCTGTAACATATCCTGGTTGTCTGCCATAAGTAATATGTCGTCCGCATACATCAGTCCTGGTATTACCTGGCTTACCTTTCTCCCTCCTTCCATATAACTCACATCAAAACCTAAGTTGCTCTGCTCTAATTTCTTTTCCATTTCCCTGAGATATATCATGAAGAGCAGAGGCGACAGTGGACAACCCTGCCGGAGCCCTCTTTTTATTGCTGCGGGTTGTGTAATTTCTGCTTCCCATGTTATAACTACCTTATTGTCTGTGTACACCTGCTGCAGAAACCTAACCAAATTTGCATCCAAATTATACTCTTTCAGCCGACCCCAAAGTATTTCCTGGCTCACATTATCGTATGCTCCCTTGATGTCCAAATAAGCTAACCACAACGGAGTTTGGTTCTTGATTGCTATTTCTATACATTGAGTGGTGACGAATAAGTTATCTTCCAGTCTTCTATCTCTTCGGAATCCATTTTGAAGCTCACCCAGTATTTGCGTTTCTTCCGCCCATTCCTGCATTTTCTGCTTTACAATCTGCATAGCTAATCTGTAAAGAACTGAGGTTACCGTTATCGGGCGATATGACTTAATGCTGTCTTTGTTTCCTTTGCCTTTATATATTAGTCTCATTCTACTTAGTTTCCAATCATTGGGTACTTCTCCTTTCATAATTGCTTGATTAATCACCTGCCGTAACTTCAATTTGCTTGTTTTTCCTAGTGTCTTTATGAGTTCCATGGGTATGTTGTCGGGGCCTGTTGCTGTACCTGCTGGAACCTTACTTTCTGCCTTATCCCATTCTCTTGTGTTTGTCTCCATTGTTATACAATTCTGCTCCTCCTCTACAGTGCTGCTGACAGTGCTATCCACCGTCCCCCTCTGCTCAAGCTGGGAGAAAGCCTTTTCGATTGTCTGTCTAATATATTCCTGTGCCTCTTCCCCCTGCACTCTTCTCCCCTCCTGTGTGGTCAGCGAGTGTTGGAAATCCTCTGTTTTTCTCCCCTGTGCTTTAATGTGCTCCCAAAACCTTTTTGCCGCATTCTTATCTTTTTTATTTATTTCCATCATCCACTGCACTCCTGCCCTCCCAATTTTGGCCTGTATTAAAGCTGATGCCTCCCTTTTCCGCTCTTGGAATCTCTCCCATTTTGATGTTACCTCAGCTGGCAGAGCTCCCCTTTTTTTTGCCCACCTATGCTCCCTAGATGCCTCTTGGCGCCGCAATATGGCTGCTTTAACCTCCTTATCCCACCAGCTTTTTGGTTTGTGTCTTTGGTTTTGCTTTCCTCTTTGTTTAATTCGATGCTTCTCTAATTCTCTCTTAAAGATTCCTATTAAATCCTCATATGTCCACTCTTTTTCTGGTTGTTTCGATACTACGTCCTCAATACTTTTAGATACTTTTTGAATTTGTGCTTCACTTAGTTTTTGTTTACCCGCTCGTTCCTGGGCTTGTTCAGGTTCAGATGTACCGAATTTAATCTTAATTCTTTTGTGGTCACTCCCTAAGCTTTTTGTACCTTCCTCATCTATTTCCATACTTTCTAGCCTGTCATACAGTTTGTGGGACATGAGGCAATAGTCTATCGTTGAGTGTGAGTTGTTTCGTTCCCACGTTATTTTCCCTTCGCATTTTACTTGTGCATTAACTAACACTAGGTCCAGGGCATCACAGAAATCTTCTAACATTTTTCCGGTTGTATCTGTGAATCCATCAAACTCTTCTATGTGGGCATTCATGTCTCCCATGATAATTATTTCCTGATTAAGGCCAATTTCCCTAATGTCCTTCGAAATACATGCAAAGTGTTGTGAATTTTCCTCCCTTGAGTCACTTCCTGTTTTTAAGTATGCAAACCCCAGAAGAGTGTTCAGACCTGTTACCCTACCCTTCAGCCATAAATGTTCCCTGCAGTCTTCTCTCTCCCTTTCCCAGTCCTGTCCTTTTACCAACGCTCCTAGGCCTCCGCCTTTCCTTTCCCCTGCCCTCCGGTTGCAACTCACCCAAGAATAACCTGGTATGTGGGGCGGTTCCTCCTCATCCCTAAGATGTGTTTCTGCGACACCATAGACTGTAGAACTTTCTGTCCCTAATTGTTCCCCGATCTCTTCCCATTTTAGCCTGTTTCTACCCCCCTGCATGTTGATAAAGCTTATATTTAGCTGTTTTCTTTTCTTTTTCCTACGAGGCTTCCTCCTGCCCCCCCCTCCCACCCCCCTTACCAAAGTTTTGCCCGAGTTCTCATCTACCTTCGGGCCCTCGGTGGGTCCAAAAAAACCCTTGCCCTGTCTCCCATCTTAGCCCCGATACGCCACCCCGTGTGCTGTCCATAGTGTATCCCATCTTTTTCGAATCGGGGTGATGGCCCTCTTTGGTACACTCCCTTGTTCACCTCCAGCACCTCATAGCCCAGCTTCTCTCCCTGTTGCCTGATAGTTCGGTTGGCTGCTACAACATTTTTCTCGGTTGCTACCGACTGTTTCTCCACCTCCGGGATCGTGCACATTAAGATGTGCACCCGCTCAGAGACAGCCCTAAGCTTCCTCACCCCAGCCTCTATCTGCCTTCCCAAGTTGTGGCCCCTCCCATTGAGGACATCGTTTAGTCCAGCGTGTACGATCACCAGGTTTTTCCCCTGCTCATTTTCCCACACTATGTCCTTTGCGCTCTCCATCACTTCGCTCATGCACTTTCCAGGGTGGGCTAACACCTTCACCCTATCGTCTCCACTCACCCTGCTCGCTACCCCTGTGGCACACCTGGAGACATTAGAGCTACCAATAACTAGTACTCTCCGAGTCCCTGCCCCTGCATGCTGCTGCTCCCCTTCTGCCGGCTCCTGATTTCCCACACCTTTGGGTGCGGACGCATTGACTTGCACACGCAACCCCGATCTGGGTGCGGGAATGGGGAGCTCTGTGTCCTTGTTTTCTTCTACTGTGGGGTTCATCCCAGTTGTCCCCTGTACGTTATTCTCCACCTTCCTTTTCAGTTCTTCAAATTCGATCTGTGCCACCTCTCTTTGTTCTGCCTCGCTTCTCCATCTCCCCTCCATTTCCTCCAGTCTCGCCTTCAGGACTACAAGCTCTATAAGCTGCACTTCAAGCTTCCCACGTTCCTCCCGCTCTATTTCCAGTTCCTTCTGCATCTCTTCCAGCCTCACTTCGGCTATCCTCCCTCCCTCCCCGGTTTCCTCTGCCTCCCTTTTCTCCACTGCTTTCCTCATGGCCTCCGCCATCTCCTCTAGCCGCGTGTTTAGAGTCGCGGTCTCTCTCGCCTCTCTTTCCAGCCTCTCTCTCTCTTTCCGTTCGGCGTTGAGCTCCTGCCTCATCTCCTGCAGCGCCTCAGTCAGCCCCTCGATTTTTACGCAGATCCGGCATAGGTATTCCCTATCCGTAGCCTCCTCGATCGAGCTGAAAGGGGTCTCCTCGAGGAAACACCACCTACCGCAGCCGCCACACTCGACGTTCGGCACTTCCGGGTCATCATTCCCTCCTTTCTTTCTTTCCTCGTTCGCCATGCCTCTGCGTCTCCCACGTCCGCGGGAACTTACCCGGCTACGTGACCACACGCGTAGACTAAATGACAGCAAACACTAAACTCATTCGTCGCTCTTCAGCGACGTGTCCCGCCAAAAATTCAAACGGCACCGTTCTAGCACCACGTGGCCCCGCTAAGCCAACTTCCCTGTCGCTACCGCCACATTTAGCCAAACTACCCCAACTAAACAATATCCCACTCTCTGCGCTACTACCCCATACACAGTTGGATAACAGACTGCAAAGTGTGAAAATGAAAAATCAAAGGCTACTTAGCTACGCAGCAGATCCGTCGCGATGTCCGTCGTCGAACGTCGAGCGGAGCGGACCGGCTACGACTTTGTGCAGCGTTGCCCACAGATGGTGCATTTTTTTCTTTTTGTAAAATTTGCAAAGAGCGAACTTACCTGAGGAAAAAGTAAAGAAAGAAAAAGGCTTAGCTTCTATGGAAACGCAGCGACGCCACCGGTCTTCAAACAACACGGCGCCATTTCGCACGGGACACAAGAGATGGCGCAACGAACGCCGCCAACGAACGAGCATACGGCGCCGAGAGCCAGCGTCATTAGCAGACAATCTTTTCGACTCAAAAGCGGAGCGCGTTCCGCGGGCGGCGACAGTCGCAGAAACAAAAACAGGCGCGCTAACAACAAGGAACTGCAGTTGCTTGTCTGCTAAATACATAGAGATCATACATACTATCTCTAGAGGAAAAAATCCGCCATTTTCCCATGCATTCTGGCTGCCGCAAGCGGCGGAGCATGCAGGCCATAGAGATCATACATACTAACTCTAGAGGAAAAGGTCCGCCATTTTCCCATGCATTCTGGCTGCCGCAAGCGGCGGATAATGCAGGCAGACCCCTCGGGGTCCCACATGGTTACCAACTGCCTTCGATTTCACAAATATATCATCAGAGCAGTGTCATAAACTTCAATAATCCACGAACTTACCGGTGGAAAGATATTTGCGTTCCTTTCGAAGATTTCTTTTTGCATAGCACGCAGATGTACGGCCTCCCGTCAACACTAAACTAAACCAGATAACCGGCTTCGGTTGTCTAGTTTAGTTTCGTATTTCCGGGCGTGGGTGGCCGCCATGGAGAATAGAAGGGTAGGAGAGGGCATGACGTCAGCCGCATAACCTCCACAAGCCATGCTCCCTCACTGATGTCTATGTCTATTTGCTGGATCGCGTTTGACCAGCTCCTCCTATGGACCGAAATGCGGTCACTGGCGGCCATCTTTAGGTAGAGTTATATCATCTCTAGCCATCATAGTAATATGGCGGACAGCGCAATGGCGGCCGGGTGCCATAAAATAGCCGTGGATCTAGTGCACTGTACCGTGGGAGATATTTGTGCTTGATTCAAGTTGTTCGACGACGCAGATTCTTGAAACCCGGTGTGAACGGTAGCCTCATCTTTGAGGACCCGGAGAAGGTTCTACGAAAGCGCGGCACCGGGGGAAAGCAGCGCAGCTCGCATCGAAAGCAGACTCCGTACCACTGATCTCTATGACAATTGCTGGATCGCGCTTCCCCGCTTGTTCGCTGCAGCGCAAGTGAAGCCACCGGGCTTCACTCGCTTGGGATACGATTTGCCGTTTTTGCTAGCCTTTGCTGCGGTTTTCCAGCGTGCTGACGACACGTTTTCTACTCGCTCGTCGTCATTCGCCGAGGAAGTTTTTTGAAGACTCTGTGTATTGTTGAGACTTGCCGTTGTGAACACGTGGAAAAGTTTACGAAAGTGCAGTGTCGCAGGAAAAAGGCACAACGCGTCGAAAGGAAGGGCTGGCGGCGTGTTCAAAGCATCCTTGGCACGCCGAAGTGCCGTGTCTCTGTGCCTTCGCGCGCTTGGATACCGACCAAGAACCGACGCCGTGTGTATGTGTTCAGCGAGTGCAATGTGCGTGAAGCTGTTCGTGCCTCTGGATCAGCGTCTTTTCCTCTCGCGGTTTAGGAACGAGCTTAATCCAGCGTCCACTAGCGACGGAAGATGGGGAGAAGGTACGTCTTTTTTTCGTCCTTAGACGATTTACACAATACCGTGCACAACAGCTCCTCATCACTGATCAGTGCTGGCTTATTATCAACCTACTTAATTGCACTTGACGTTTGAGCGCGGCTCGCCTAATTGTAATTGGTCAACAGATTGCACACGACCATATCGGCCGCGCTTCAAAGATTTTCATTCTCGCCGTCTTGTACTTTTGCTTTCGAAAACCCCCCTGGCTCCACAACGTTGCCCTATTCGTGCTCCCACGGAATCTATTAGAGTAGATTTGGGACACAGCCATGGTTAATATAGTTCATAAGAACACGTACAGATCTCCCCCTTTTATTGATAGCAACTCACCGGAACAGCTGGACGATCCAGAACTCCGTGGCCGATATATATAAATGATCTAAAGGCATCTACGCGCGACACACGTTCAGAACTTTGGCGCGGCGTCAATTCTTGACCGGTATCCAAGCGTGCGAAGGCGCAAAGATGCATCACTGGGCGTGCCAAGGAAGCTTTGATCACGCCGCGACACCGGCGACACGTTTTCGACGAGTTGTACCTTTTGATACGGCTTCACGCACATTGCACTCGCTAAACACATTCACACGGCGTCGGTTCTTGGTCGGTATCCAAGCGCGCGAAGGCACAGAGACACGGCACTTCGGCGTGCCAAGGATGCTTTGAACACGCCGCCAGCCCTTCCTTTCGACGCGTTGTGCCTTTTTCCTGCGACACTGCACTTTCGTAAACTTTTCCACGTGTTCGCAACGGCAAGTCTCAACAATACACAGAGTCTTCAAAAAACTTCTTCGGCGAATGACGACGAACGACTAGAAAACGTGTCGTCAGCACGCTGGAAAACCGCAGCAAAGGCTAGCAAAAACGGCAAATCGTATCCCAAGCGAGTGAGGCCCGGTGGCTTCACTTGCGGGAGCGGCAAGCGCGATCCAGCAATTGTCATTGAGATCAGTGCTCCGTACCGGCGTCTGCTTTTGATGCTAATTTTGATGCGACTTTCGATACGAGCTGTGCTGCTTTTCCCCCGGTGCTCCGATTTCGTGAAACTTTCACCGGGTCCTCAAAGATCGCGCTACCGTTCACGCTGGGTTTCAAAAACCTGTTTCGTCAAACAATTTCAATCAAGCACGAAATATCATCTACCCTATTTTGACGGCAGCCTGGCACCACACCTGCCAAAACGCTGTCTGCCATGGATGGATTACAGTGGCTGCAGGAGCTGTACCTTGGCTAGAGGTAATATAACTCTACCTAAAGATGGCCGCCAGTGACCGCATTCGCAGAGCGGGTACCCTAGAGCGGGCAAACGCGATCCAGCAATTGTCATTGAGATCAGTGTGCTCCCTTGACGCCTGCGAGCGCCTATCCAGAGATCTGCCCGTGCCTAGATCTGGGGACAACGCCAGCGTAGGGAAAACCGCCCGTAGGGAATCCGTTCGGGTGGTGGTGATGATGATGATAGCGTCACGTATGACTCGCACTCTGGCGCCGCCCTGGCCTCGCTGTTTTCAACGGTTCTCAGTTTGAACTTCGGATGTGGTTGCTCTGTTGCTTTTGTGAATGCTAGCGGCATAACGCCGACCCAGATAAGTACAAGTGCATGATTTGTGACAGGTGCTTCAAGAAAATCTACAACTTAAAGAGGCACCTAAAGGAGGTTGACGGCATTGACGGGACGCTGACACGAGCTGGATCACACTGTCCGCTGCCGCCTTACATGCGATCTGTGTCCAACGGCTTTTGCGCTTTTGCGTTCCATTGGGGACTTGCTGCGCTACTTTGAAGCGAAAAACGGGTTCGTCGCGAGGCGTGAGGAGTTAAAGTTCAATTTGTTGAAAGGTAAGTGCACTCGCTTACTTTTGTACAAAAGAAAAATCGATCACAATGTCTACCACTGTTACAAAAGAGTAAAGCTATACGCACTCCGGAGTGCGCTTCGCGCGGAAATGGCTATACGCACTCCTCCGAGAGATCATGCCGCTCGGGCCACCCTTTTCGAACGGCGCGTGAATCACTGGGGCGCTCGTTAACACAGCCCCCCGCCTGCGTTCACGCCGCTTCGCGGCGACAGTATCGGCTGCTAATTACAAAGCGTAACCAGTACACGCCGCTTCGCGGCGTCCAGCCGGCAATCCAAGCCCCGCTGGCCCCGATCGCACCTCCGGAAAGGGAGTCCGATACCAGTTAGTGCTGCAAAGTTTCTCGACAACATTCGATATTTATTTTTTTTTTTTTTTTTACTGTTCATTGCAAAAAAGGAAATGTCGTAAATATCGCCAAATGCCTCGACAAAACAAAATGTTTGAGAAAAAAAAAAAAAAAAAAAAAAAAAGTAGGCCCACCGCGGATCGAACCCGCGCCCACTTGCGCATGACGCGGATACCCTAACCCCTATGCCATGGCACCGCTTCGGAAACTCGTTGTGTCCACTCTTTTTATACGAGAAAAGCGGAGTGCGTATAGCCATTTCCGTCCGAAGCGCACTCCGGAGTGCGTATAGCTTTACTCGTTACAAAACACGGTGTGGGCCTATAGCAGAAAAGATATAATTCAAGCTCTTGTTTAAAGACTAAAAAATCTGAAAAGAGACGACAATTCATTACCACAAATTTGCATCCGCGCCAATGGTGACTATTGCGATTGCACAGAGGGATAAAATACACTCGTTCCTCTATCAGCACGAGCTGGCACATGAAATCCCAGCATATGTTGTCGTATAGGAAATTAATCAAAAGTATTGTTGGGCTAGTTTGATCATCTCGAAAACATTGCAAAATAAGAGGATAAGAACAGAAACGCAACGAGCGTTACCATCTAGTATCGGCTGACTGTTAAATGCGTGTTTAGAGAAGTACGAGAAGAAAGTTGGTCTGTTAATTTTCTTTCTTTCCTTTTTTTTCTTCTAGGGGGTTCTTTCATCTTTCTGGAGCATCAAAATGCTACATTGCATTTCTTTGAATCTCAAAATGTTGCACTCTTTTCGATAGTAGCACTTGTCCTGTCCCTCTCGTCTTTTGTGCAAATTGTTTTCGAGATGCCTAAAACTTGCTGTGCGGTACGAGTTTATTCTTTCGTTCCCTTCTGAAAAGTGCTTTCAAAGTGGTAGTTTGTGACGTCGTATACAGAGCTCTTTTGTTCTGCAGGTGCACGGTCCTCAAAAAGTTTGCACACCAACTGCACTAATCAAGGCTATGCACGCTCAGTGTGCTCCCGGAGAGTTGGCAATCAGTTCATTGCATGACATTTCAGCGACACACAATGTTTCATCGACAGCTCAGATTAGCTTTTTTTCTGTAATAAGCTGCATGAGACTGTCGCCGCGACAGTCTCGTGCAGTGTCGGTAAGGTGGGTTAACATTTTTGTAATGAGCCGCTGCGAAGCGGCGTGAACGCAGGCAGGCAGGC